>NC_143588.1:123893010-124214796 GCF_048544385.1 Mastigoproctus giganteus | reverse complement strand
TCCATATGACTAGAAAATTGAAGCCATCTGGAGTTGAGCAACAAATCACCGACTAAAATTACTTCACAGTTCGGACCCACAATTATATCAGTTATTATATCAATTATCACAATTATTACAAGAATGTAAAATGGGATGACCTGAGAGACTTCTTTTCTTCTTTTCCTTGTTCGGATTACTGTTTCAAAACTGATGTCAACGTTTGCTCAGATCATGTCAGTGAAATGTGAATTTATTCTCACAGGAATGGAATACTTTATCCCACACTCCAATTTAAAATTTCGTCCTTTATCTAAACCTAGGGTTTCCAATAAATGTGCTGTCTGTTCAAGAGAACAATGTTGCATATCGTAATTCGTTTGTTTCTAATTCTTCAGTTTCATTTTATGCCTAAACCAAACCTCGAAACAATTGTAAAGCAGTTATTAATCAGTCCAAATTAGAGTTTGAACAGGCTAAGAGTAGAAAACTTCTTTCTTGCCCTAATGGTAGCTGAGCATTCTGCTCTCTTGCCACAACTTTTGCCCATCTCTGCTCCCACCTCTGTCCAAACAAGATGGTTCTGTTGTCACTTCAGCCAAGGATGGTTCTGTTGTCACTTCAGCCAAGGATGGTTCCGTTGTCACTTCAGCCAAGGATAAAGTTGACCTGCTAGCATCACAATTTTCTTCCACCTCATGGATTAATGATCTTGGTAAAACACCTCCCACCTTACCCAACCTGCTCCATTCAATGCCTCCGGTAGTAGTCTGTCAAAAGGATGACAGAAGAAGTTTTGATAAATCTTGATGTTAAGAAAGCTGCAAGTCCTGATGGCATTTCTCCACATGTTCTCAAAACCTGTGCTCCTGGACTTACTCCTAATTTTTTTCGTCTTTTTTCACTTTCTTATTCCAAAGGTGTTTTTCTTTCTAGTTGGAAATTTTCTCATATCCAGCGAGATTCTAAAAAGGGTGACAAATCCCTCCCATCCAATTATCGTCCCATTGCAATTTCTTCTACTCTTTCTAAAGTTATGGAGAAATCAATTAACCACCAAATCTTAAACTAACTAGAACCCTTCCGTCTGGTGAACGATCGCCAGAATGGATTCCATCAGTGTCGATCCACTGGTGGGTGATATTCTGGCTTATGTTACCCATTTATGGACTAATTCAATGGAAAGTTTTGGTGAAACACAAGTAGTTGCTCTTGACATCTCAAAGGCTTTTGATCGTGTTTGGCATAGAGGTCTTAACAATCTTCCAACTTATCGTTTGCCAACTGTACCATCCAACTTCCAGCCAACTGTTTTTAGTAATTGGTTTTTCCTTTTTTCTCTCTGATCGTTCACTGAGAGTGATGATAGATGGCTCTCTCTCTCTCTTCTAACTGCTCCACTAATGCTGCTGTCCCCCAAGGTTTGGTTCTTTCCCCCACTCTTTTCCTCTTGTACGTTACTGAGCTTCTTCCATTGACTGGAAATCCTATCCATCGTTTTGCTGATGATAGCACATTGATTCCACTTTCCATTTTGAGAAACCTTGTCCTGCTCAATCAGCTTCAACTTCTCAAAACTCTTTTGCCAATTCCTTAAATGCCAATCTTCAGGTAATTCTCCCGTGGGGGGAAAGACAACAGTGGATTTCAAACCTTCTAAAACTCAGTCTTGTCTTATATCTCGCAAAAAGGATTCTTCTGCTGTTATGCTTATCTTTGGTGACACACCAATTTCTAGTCAAAATGATATATCTCTTTTGGAGATTACCCTGACTTCTAATCTCTCTTGGCACAAGCACATTACAAATATTGCTTCTTCTGCATCTAAAAAACTGGGTTTTCTCATTTACTCTTGGCATTACTTTTCTTCCGTACAGCTGCTCACACTGTATAAATCACAAATCCACTCTGCCATTGAATGTTGTTCCCACATCTGGGGTGGTGCCCCAAAAACCTCTCTCAGGCTTCTTGATTCCACTCAGCAGAGGGCAGTTAGGTTAATTAATGATCCATATCTAACAGAGTCTCTCCACTTGCTGTCTCATAGATGTACTGTTTCTTCAGCATGCCTCTTCTACAGATACTTTCATGGGCACTGTTCTGAACTGGCTTCTTTAATTCCCACTCTCTTTGTCTGAACACGTTCTGCCACCAGCCAACATCCATTTACCGTCCAATGTCAAACTCACAGTACCAACTTTTCATCTTCCACGTTTATTCATTCTACTGCTGTTTTCTGTAACAACCTCCCTTCATACCTATTACCTGAAAATTGGTCTACAGAAGTTCAAACCAATGTCAACAAATATCTTCTTTCGTCCTTTCAACCTCCAACCCAAGCATGGTACTAAGTACTGTAGGTTCTAATACCTCTTGTGTTTGGGGTTTAAATTAAAAAAAAATTATCCAAGCTTAAGCAAATTTCCCGTATATTCGGACCCTCTCCGAGAATCACACAACACCCTGATTGAAATGAAATTCCTGGCTGAAACTAATTAAATCAATATATTGCAATTACCATGTTTCCAATGTAGAGTAAAATTTTCAAATAAATAAAAGAATAGTAACTATATCAATAAATTAAAATGAACAGAACAGCTAAATTTTTATCTTTTCTGCATTGCCAATTTGGGATAATTGGAATGCAGTTTCTGTGCTGAAGTGTCTGTACTGTCAATCTCTTTATTATTAGCTCCAGTTTTTTTCTGTTGGTTTAGGAATAATTACTGTGGTTATTGTAAAATCGTTTACCAATTACTCAGATTAGGTAAATTGTTCTTTATTATCTCAACTCTCCTGGAGAGAAATGGCATGTGGCATTTCTGTCTCTCCATCCAAATATAAAGTTATCATTAACATTGAGAAGGTGCCACAAAGAGATTCTGATGAAGCAGCTGTATCAGATGTGATATTTTGTCCTTCCCTTCTACCTTAATCTACTATGATTTCTTTTAAATTCTCTGTGAATGCTGTGACTGACAAAACACAAAAGGAACTTCCCAAAAGCTTGTGAATATTTGTTTTAACATGTTAATTTGAATTAGGGGCAAAGAAGCATTTTATGAAGGTATAAATTGAAGTATATATGCTGTATTTCAAATAATCATTTTAACTGCAAAGAATATTCAGGTTTATTATTTTATAAAATTGCTATAAATTGGAAACACTGACTAATCTAAAGTGATTTTTATTTCAAAGGGATTGTGCATGGTTCATGACTAGCTTGACATCTATTGAACTAAAAGAGCAATGTCAGACTAGTCATGAACCATGGGTTCTACAATTATTGTGCAATTAATAAATTTTTTACACATTTCCCGTAACGAATTGAAAGGTTTTTGTTCTCCCAACAATAAGTACATCTATGTGTAATTAGAATAAATTTGAATTAGCTTATAATAACAAACATTCTGAGTGGGCATCAAAAATAATTGGAGTCACAGATCTACCACTATTTCAACCCCATGTTTGAAATCTAAGGAGTCACGAAGCAGAGAGCACAATTTGAAATAAAAATAGTTTTTTACTACAAAAAGAATATTTACTAAACTCTTCAAAGAAATTATTTTACAGATTATTTAATCAGCAAATACACAGCTTTATAATCACATGTTTCATGTTCTTTGTGCTAAACTCAGCATGATTTTCGTGTATCCAAAGCATTTGTTTTATTTCTTAAACCTGTTCTTTGAGGTGGACCTCAGTACTGTTCTGTGTGTGTTCCGAAATTGCCAATGCTAGTTCGTTTGAGTCCCCTTCTAAGGATGGAGCACCTCCTGTGTAGTGAGCTGCTCTCAGTATCGATGCCAGGATTCGATAACAATCCAGAGTTTCAGGAGCAGAAATGGCGTGACCCTCAGATGGCATATTAGTTGCTCTGGGAGAATTCTGACAAACTAGAGTCCGGATGGGGAGCACAGCAACAGAACAAGACCGTAAACTTTCAGCTCGAGGAGGTTCAAAATGGACTAGTTGTGCCCCAAACGTTATTTCTTGAGACAACCTACTCTCAGTACTTCCAGAACACCACTGAGACACTTGTTCTAAAGGGATAATGATTACAGATTCTTGAGATAATGAACTAGCTGCTTGCATTTCATGGCCCACTGGTGGATGGGACATTTTGGGATCTGTAAAGAGAAGAAAATTCATTTAGTTCACAGAAAAATATAACCATGAGTCACACTGGCAGCTGTCAATCTCGCATATCCATTGGGAAATTTCAAAATAATGCATCAATACTTCCAAATGAGTTATCTCTCACTGACTGCACACATTCCTTGCTCTCTTCCAAACATCATCCTTTGCAAAAAACTGAACAACCCAGTAACACCCACTCCGTCCCATATATACCAATAACAAAGCCAAAGTGACAGAAATAACTAAACTGAAACAATTGCTTTATAGCAGAATCGATACTGATTGACTTAGATAATGTAATTATTGAACTTCATGTGACCAATGAGATAAACGTGACATATCACTATTTTGCTAATAAAGACAAAACAACAATAGGTTGACACAAGCACTGTACAACTAAAAATCATGAATCAAAAACAATCCGTGAATCCACATAACGAAAGAAAAATAATTCAGTGGAACTCCAGCAGCTTTCAGAACAGGTTATATTATACAAGCTACAGAAGATATAAAATGATACCATCTGTAAACAAGATAGGAAATTTAATTTCCGTCCCATGGGGGTTGTTGTTAGGAAGAACGTTCCATCCTAACATGTTTCTGTGCAGACTCATTTAGACCTCTTTTTCTAAGGGGATGATAGAGATTTTTGCGATAATGAACTGACTGTGAATTTCATGGCCCACTGGTGGATGAGACATTTTGGGATCTGCAACAGAAGAAAATTCATTTAGTTCACAGAAAAATAACCCCATGAGTCACTCTGACAAAGTACTGCATCAATACTCACAGATGAAATTATAGGAAACCAATAGCCTCAACTAACACAATACATCATCCACTCCCTTACTCAGAGATTGCAGTGCTGATAATCTGCAATAGGGTTCGCCAACAATAGAAAAGTAAGATTACAGAATAATACACCACCAGGCATCTCTCATATTGGGGATTTATACTTTGTAACTGGGTTGTCATCACTGCAACACCAAGATACTTGCCCACTTAGTGATGAGAAGCCAATAAGCTACAAAACTTTGCCATATGGGTGATGGTACCCATTGAGAATAAGTAACAATAGTCTTCTCCTATGGTGAAGCGTTACTTATTGGAGGTAGTGCAATATCACAGCAACTCGTTGTGAAGGTATTCACAATATGAATATACTTAATGATGCAAATTTATAACTACTTAATTAGTTGATTATGTACTGAAATGATGCAATTGCACTATCTTGTACAGTAATTGAAGAAGTAAGATAACCGAATTGCTCTTGATGTTTTCAAATCACCCTGTTGAACAGACTGTGGCCTACCTTGAAACTGGACAGAAATATAATCTGCTCTCCTGCAAAATATGCTAACATGGAGTCCTCAGATTTGGATAACCCACTAAATAATAATTTAGCAATTCTTTTCAAACGCCAAAGATGTGTAAACTTGCCAGCTTTGCCTAGTCCTACTTGTAAATTTCATAGGGCACACTGGAATTAATATACATCTTAGGTTCATATTGATGAGATCCAATCCCAGCCATACTGTTCCAAACATACAACCAGCCAGATTTCATGAACTGCTTTCTCTGTGATATCAAAATTTTACGAAGAAAAGGAAAGCACTTCAGTTACTGGGGCAATCAGAATGCACTGTGCTAAATAGCAAAAAAGAATAGAGCTTGGAATGTTTCTTTCTGCAATTTCCAATTTCTATTTCCAGAAATATCAACCAGGCCACAGACAATAGAATAACCAGGAGGAGATTTGGAAAATACATAGAGTATCGAAACTGAATACTTAGCTTGAAACAGGAGTTATCATCCGGACCAAAAACACCAAAAGCATTAGCTAAAACATTTATAAGTATATCTTACAACTCAATCTTTCAACATATTAAGACAACTGCAGAACAGTACACTAAGTGAACACTGATTTAGGGCCAACCTTATGAAAAGCGAATTCAGCCGTTGACCACGTGAGCTATGAGAGAACACAGTTAGTCGACCTAAGTTGATAGATAAGGTGATAGTGGTTGAGTAGGAAGTAAAATTACGAGTGTGATGGGTAAAAGGAAGCATTTATCAGACTTTGATAATGGACAGATTCCCAATAAGCTGAACTGGTGGGGTGTTCAAGAGCGATGGTATTTAAAGTGTACCATGAGCCGATTATTTTTTTTTTGTGACAAGCAGTGATTGTCAGCAGTGTCACTTCGCAGATATTTTCTAAATAGTGAAACCCTTAACCTATCTCTCCAAGGTAAATGCGAAGTTTAAGGATGTGCAGGCAGGTAAATGCTTTAAGAAAAACTTCGCACTCTGGACACAGCAATTTGAAAAAGGATGTTTGAAAATATGTCCGTAGTTATCTTATTTTTCGGTCGAAAACGATTTGAAAATATCACAAATAAAAACAACTATAATTGGGCACTTACTAAAATGGGAAACAATTTTAAAATTTGTTTGAAAATTTGTCAAACAAAAAATATGAATGGGTTTTGAGTAAGATCTTTACAATTTATGGAAACCATAACGATTCAACACCTGCTAATTACTGCCCAACAGCAGCTGATTGATATTAGGGAAAATGGACATTTTTTTCTTTTATGAAACCCCAAACATGAGAGGAATCAGAACCCATAATACTTAGTACCATGTTTGAGTTGGAGGTTGAGGAGATGAAACAGGATATAGGTTGATATTAGACGAACTTCTGCAGACTAATATTCAGGAAACATGTATGAAGGAAGTTGTTCCAGAAAATGGCAGTTTAAAATATAAACGACAAAGATGAATAGTTGATTCTGCACGTTTGAGGTTGGACAGTAAATGGCTGTTGGGTGGTGAAGGCACAGGTTCGGACTTTTGAAAGAGAGGGCAGGAATTATAGAAGCCAATTCAGAAGTACAGTGCCAATGCAAGCATCTGTAGAAAAGGCATGAAGCAGAAATGGTACGTCTATGAGACAGGAGTGGAGGGACTCTGCTAGAGGGAGTCATTAATTAATCTAACTTCCCTCATCTGAATGGAATCTAGAAACCTGAGAGAGGTTTGGTGGAGACCAAAAGATGTTGGAACAATATTCTATCGTAGAGCGGGTTTGCGATTTGTACAGAGTGAACAACTGTTTGGAAGAAAAGTAACGCCAAGAGCGAAAAAGAAAACAAAGCTTTTTGGATGCAGAGGAAGCAATATTTGTAATGTGCTTGTGACAAAAGAGATTAGAAGTCAGGGTAATCCCAAAAAGAGATATCAATTTGCCTAGAAATCAGAGTGTCACCAAAGATAAACATAAGCATAGGAGCAGAAGAATCCTCCTTGTGAGATTTAAAACAAAACTGAATTTTAGGATAAAAATCAACAAAGCTGTCTTTGCCCCACTGGAGAATTACTTGGAGATTGGTATTTAAGGAATTGGTAGCAGATTTTCGAGAAGTTGAAAGTAATTGAGCAGAACAACGATGGGTAAAAGGAAGGATTTATCAGACTTTGATAATGGACAGATTCCCAATCAGCTGAACTGGTGGGTTGTTCAAGAACCATGGTGTTTAAAGTTTACCATTTTCAAAATAGAAATTGGAATGCAATGTGCTATCATCAGAAAATCTATGGATAGGATTTCCAGTCAATGGAAAAAGGTCATTCATAACCAAGGGGAAAGAGTTAGGGAAATAATTAAACCTTAGGCAGCAACAGCATTAGTGGAGAAGTTAGAAGACAGAGAGCATTCTACCATCACGCACATGAGCGATCAGAGAGAAAATTGGATAACAAATTACAAAAAATATTTGGCAAACCATAAGATCGAAGCTTGTTTAGAAGACCTTTAGGCCAAACGAACGAATGACTTTGAGAAGTCAAGAGCAACTGCCTGTGTTTCTCAAAATGTTTCGATTCAATTAGTCCATAAATAGGTAACATAAGCCAGAATATAACCAGTAGATTGACACTGACAGAATCCATACTGGCGATCGTTGATCAGACAAAAGGTTACTAGGTAGACTGATTTGGCAGTTAATTAATTTTTCCATTACTTTAGAAAGAGTAGAAGGAATTGCAGTTGGATGATAATTAGTTGGGAGGGATTTGTCACCCTGTCAAGGAACTGGTCGGATATGAACAAATTTCCAAACCGAAGGAAAAACACCTTTGGAATAAAAAATTTAAAAAAGATGGCAAAGAACAGGAGTAAGTTCAGAAGCACAGGTTTTCGATAACGAGTGGATGAATACCATCAGGATCTGGGGCTTCCTTAGCATCGAGATTCGTCAAACTCCTTCTGATATCCTTTGATGAAAGACTGAAATCCTTTGATGCGAGACTACAGGAAACATTGAATGGAGCACGTTGGGAATGGTGTAAAGTGTTTCACGAAAATCATTAATACATGAGTTGGAAGAAAAATGAGATGCTAGCAGGTCAGTTTTATCCTTGGCTGAAGTAACAAAAGGACCATCTGGATATAGGTGGGAGCAGAGTTGGGCAAAGGTTCTGGCCAATAACTTTGGCAAGAGTACCAAAACGCTATGCTACCATTAGGGTGAGAAGCAAGTTTTCTACTCTTATCTTGTTCAAACTCTAGTTTGGACAGATTAAAGAAGGGTTGTTTGTGAGAAAAAAGATTGTGTGTTGGCTTTATGGTTAGGATTGTCCGTTGTTCTGGTAGGTAAATGAATAGTGTCTGCGAGGTCATTGCATTAGTAATTGCAAAAGCTTAAGCATCATGACCAACTGGTTTGGCATGACTAGAAAATGGAAGCCAGCTGGAGTTGTGAATATTAAAATCAGCAAGGAAATTATTTACCTGAATGTTAGGAAAGTTGGACTGAAGAAAGCAAAATGCAAAGAGAGGAAGACGTCAAAGCACTCAAGTCCTTAGTAGAGTTGGGAAAACTGTAGAAACAACAGATGAATTTGACACAATGAAGAAGAGAGATTTTAAGCCACAGAAGATCGAAAAGTGGAGCTTCCAAATTACCAATCTCTGACAGGGAATATTGCAATGGACAAATGCACAAGTACCACCTTTGAGGTGAAACCAATCATAGAACAAATAATTTTGGTAACTGAGATGAGCAGTAGTTGAATCAATAAATAACTGAGATATTTGAGGAAAAGTACCTAGGGTTTAGCAGACTGCAAGTGGAAATGGACATTGTTGAGATTATAATTGAGACCACTTGTATTTGTAAAATTAATTAGGAACTCTTTTCACATATAAGGTTACTTAGTAACCTTATTATAGCAGCCATAGTGTATTCAATACCAAGAAGAAGTTTGGGTAAATACCATACGAATTAATGAAATTTTTGGATATGGCGTACACGTGGTAAGAATATACTCAGATGCTTGACCTAACATGGCATCAACAATTGCTCCACATACAGGCTATTCAGACTCCCGCCAGTAACTATCTGGCAGAGTAGAGGTAGCAAGATTATACACTAGCAGATCCAGAAGCCTCCTAAAAAATTACCTATAGTTTCCAATAAGAATAAGTTCGGTCTGGTGTACTCACTAGTGGCCAGCTGCAAACACCGTTTTGGAGGTGTACCCGGGAAATGTAAGGAAATTGGATCTTTCCATGATGCTCATCTAACCTCAAAAGTCATTAGTTATACTTCATGATGGAAGATATTATTATTACTATTATTAGCTGTATGGTACAAGGAAGCCTGAGGCTTATTCTGCACCAGCCAAAAAAATTTGCTGAGATACCATAAGAGAGAGAGTGACAAAAGTAGAAAGGAATCACCAAGAAAGAGAAGAATGATGATATCCAGTTGAGGATCCTGGGTGTGCGAGCACCATACTCACCAGATGTGAGCCCATGGGGTTGGGGGAAGGGTTGACCAGAACTTAACCCTGGAGATTAAACAAGAGTTCCACTACTTCAAGCCTCCAATAAGCAATGTGTGTATAGCCATCTACCATCTAGTAGCACATGGTAACACAGAGAAGTGGCATTCCTCCCTGTGGTGTGGGCGCCACACTTCTACCCCTGTTTACATTGTTTCCCCCCATGTGGTCACCCACATTGTGCTTATGCATGGAGGTTATATCCAGGATTACTAACAGTCCCACTGTTGTGAATGTGCAAGCAGAGGCTCTCTCACCGACTGTCCGGTCTTTGCCGAAATTGGGTCCACTTGACTTGAATGCCACATGAATATCAATTCCATTAGCGTTTTAGACTCCCAGTTAGCAATTACAGCTTGTTTGGTATGCCTGAGAGAATGTCAGTTTCAACCTCAATGACCTAAGTGAATAGAATTTTTAAAAATTTGGGATTCATGATACACTATTGTTGCATCCACTCACAGCAGTTCACTCTGGGAAGGTAGTCTGTATTGCCACATCTGGGAAGGTAGTCTCTACTGCCACATTTGGGAAGGAAGGAAGTCTGTATTGCCACATCTGGGAAGGAAGGAAGTCTGTATTGCCACATCTGGGAAGGTAGTCTGTATTTCTGCTGTAAAGTAATTTACAGAACCCTGCCATATGAAGTACGTAAGGAATTAACTCAGGAAGATATTATTAGGGATTTATATAAGAAAAATCTTCAAGATTATGGATATTAGGAGCAAGAGATTAGGGAGGGCATTATTTTTAGATTTAGTAACAGTTCCAAGGTAAGGTTTAATAATTGGGTAATTGGGGTAGTTCCTCACATGTTAGAAAATTTGAAGTGTAATGATAGGTTTTATTTTGGATATACATCACACAAAAATCAGATGTTTTACAGTTGTCACTAAATGTTTCAAGTGTTTGGGGTTTGGCCACTCTATACAACACTGCCCACACAAGACCGTGTTGTGTGTTCATCTTTTTGTTGATTTCCCAAATAAAAATAAAGATCCATGCTGTGTGATCTGCAAGCACAGAGGAAGAGCTTATGATCACTCATTAAGGAGTAGTAGTTGTCCTGAGTATAAAAATGCTCAGGAGTTTGCAAGTACGCATACTTATGATGGATGACTGTAGTAAGTTTAATGTGAATGGTAGTTTTCAACATAAAGATGAAGGTAGTGTGCTTAAGTTGGTTCAACTCAATGCCCAAACATTTCGTGCGGTTAGTGATGAAATTAGAATGGTGGCTGTGCAAGAAAGTGTTGACAATCTGTGTATGCAGGAGCAGTATGTTGGTTTCTTTGCACATGGACATAAAATTCTTGGTTTTCCTGCTGATGCCAGAGTTATAAGTGTAGTTGATGTTAAACCTAAAACAGCAATGGTGGTCTTTAATAAGTTATTACAGATAGCTGTCATCTCTGAGCTGTGTAGTCAGAACTCAACATGAGTGAACATTTGTACTCCTAGGCTGTCTTTTAATTTAATATCTCTTTATTGTCCTCCAAGTCACGAAAATGTAAACTCTATCCATTATATGGAAACAGTTTTCAGTGAAACTGGTTGCAGTAATTTTATTATTGCATTGGAATCCAATGCAAAATCTAACTTATCGTTTAGCAGCATGATTGATCAGAGATGTCGCCTAATGGAGGACTTTATTTTAACGAATAAATTGTATGTAGTCATTATATCAGGTCAGCCTTATACTTTTAACAATGTTCAATGCAGTTCGAACAATGATTTGACTTTAGTTAAGAATCTGTAATTGGCTTGTGGAAACGGACTATACGAATAGTGATCATTGATCTTTGGTTTTTCATATTAATTTGGCTGATTTAAATACTACTTTACATTTTGATAATTTTGAATTAACTAGATTTAGTTATAAGAAGATTAACTGGTCTAGTTTTGCATCGTCAGTGGCTATAGATTTTTCAGGAGACAATGGTTAATTTGAGTTTTTAAAATGCTTGTATGTTGCTGCTTTCATTCAGTCTTCATTTCTCAGAGCCTCAGCTGTGCCTCAAGAGGACAACGAGTTAAGAGGCGAATTTTTAATTGGTGGAATGCGGAATTATCTAAATTAAAGAAAGGTATTTTTAGGTAGGAAGGCATATCAGAGGTATAGGCGGTGGGGGCTGAATGAGGCTCAATTTTATCATGCATGTTATAGCAATAAAACGAAAATTTATTATAGGGATATTTATGAATGTAAATTAAAGGCTTGGAGAAATGTAATTACTAGTGTCGGCAGTATAGATCCTTGGAAATTAATTTATAAACTAAGTAGGAATAAAGTAAGACCTGGAGAGATAATGAATGCAGTGATCGTCAATGGTGTGGAAACAACTGATTGGATTACAAAAGTGCAGGCAATAACATTTGAGTTGTTTCCTCATGATGAAGAAGGGGACTCTAATGTAACATGTCTTGGGTCTGTTGATATTAGTTTACTCCAGAGGAATTGAGAGCCATTTCTAAGCAAATTAACACATCCAAAGCTCCAGGGATCGATTTAATATAAAATATCGCTGTACTTAAAGTGATTGAGCTTTATCCTAACATCTTGTTAAACTTATATAATAAATGTTTACTTCAAGGTACTTTCCTATGATCTGGAAAGTTAGTTTGATTAAGCTGTTAAGGCGGGAAAAAAATCGAATCACGCAAGAATGTACAGACCACTTTGGTTATTGGCTAATCTTGGCAAAGTTTTTGAAACAATGTTATTTTTACGACTGAACCAGGTCACATAAAAATGGTTTGACACTGCATTATCTGTATGGTTTCAAGAGGATGCCATTAATGATCTCATGAATTTCACCAACCAGGCAGAACATGTGTTAGCCATCTTCATAGATTTTACTGGAGCAGTTGACATGGTGTAGAATATACAGTTTAATAGGACTCTTTCGAGAGGGTGTCCTCAGGCGTCTGTATTGGGCCCACTGTTTTGGAACTTAGTACTTAATTTATGGCTAGAACAATCAGTTGAATATCTGCATAACCTTGCTTATGTAGATGATTTGGTTTTATTTGTTACTGGTGAATCCAGGTCTGTGGTTGAAATAAGAGTTGCACAGGTATTAGAAAGTCCAGTGTTATGGATAAATCATCATAAGCTATTGATATCTAGAAATAAAACTGTTATGATGCCTCTTAAGGAGAAACTAAATTATGCGCAACCACCAAAGCTTTAATTAAGGGGAGAAAGATGTCCCTAGTATCTGAGGTGAAATATCTAGGTATAAGAATTGATGATAGATTATCGTTTTCTCCACATTTAAATTATTTACACGAAAAAATTAAAAAAATTAGTGCATCAGTAATTCGATTAATGAGGTCAGATTGGGGGTTGAAAAGGAGTGTTTAAAATTTATACTGCAAGGCAGTCATCTTACCCACAGTTGCATATGGAGCATCAGCATTGTACTTCACAGTTACTATCATTAAATTTAAACAGAAATTGTTATCAATTCAGCGCTCAAATGTTTTATGTTATTGCTGGTTTGTGCAGAACAGTCTCAATGAATGCTATGCAGGTTTTGGTCAGCATTTTCCTCTAAACTTGTAAATTATATTTTCCTCTAAACTTGTAAATTATGTATCGAGCCCTTTGTTATTACCTAAAAAAGGAAGAGTCGTTTGTTTCATGAATATTACATGTGATATCACTGTAGAGATATCCAAAGCTAAGAAAAATGTTATAACACAGTTGATTTGTATGTGGCAACAGAGATGGGATCATAGTGTAACTGGCGAGGTGACTAGATTGATCACTCCAACAGTTATATTCACTTAGGCTAGTAACAACAAATGTTTTTTTTCCTTCTATGTTAACATCGTTTATTTTAACTAGCCATTGGGCATTAAATTTTAAACTACATTACTTTGGTCTAGTCAGCTCTCCTTTATGTACTTGTCATCCACCTGAGACTTGGAGTCATTTATTATATGATTGTAGTTGGTATGTTGAACATAGATAAAGGCTAAAAGTGAAGATTGGTAACTTAGTTAGAGGCTCTGAAAGTGGTCCTATTGCTAATCAGGCTAAATTTCAAGCACTGCAAGAGTTCTGTGTAACTGTTTTTCAATGGAACAGACAGAATAATCTAATACTTACTAATTACGATTTGGTTATATACACTTTGATTTTCGATGTTTTTTAGTTTGTTTATATTGTATATATATGTGTATATGTGTATATATATATATATATATATTAACAAACCTCTGAGAAATATTGGTACAAATGTTTAGGGGAGGTAGGTATCGTCTAAAGGAATGTGAATCGTATAGGAACCCATAACCGGAAATGTCACGGGAAAGTAGTAGAAGAGGCATAAGAAGCAGAAATGACACAAAAGAGTAATTGTATAGGAACCCATAACCGGAAATGTCACGGGAAAGTAGTAGAAGAGGCATAAGAAGCAGAAATGACACAAAAGAGTAATTAGTGGCAAACATTTATTTGACATAATATTAACAATGCAGTATGAGATGGATGCATTTCGTGATGTTAGAACACATGCTCGAAGGTTTCACCATGAGACGCGATGCATGTGTGACACTGACGCAAATATGGATTGGCGGACATGGTCAAACACACCTGGAGTTTCTTTGACAGTAGCAGCAGCGCAGACTAGTCTCGCCACGAGATCCATTTCTATCTCCACAGGCGATTCATATATGATACATTTGAGGACCCCCACAGAAAGAAATGAAGGTTCGATAAATCAGGTGAGTGTGGGGGCCAGGCAACGGTTCCACCATGGCCAATCCATCGATGCCTAAAACGCCTGTCCAAATGGTCACGAACACACCTTCCATAAAGGGCAGGAGCCCTGTCAGGTTGAAACCAAATGTTGCATCCCACATTTGCTGGAACATCAAGTAACCCTGGTAGAAATTGTTCAAGAAAGATCCGATATTCAGTGGAGATCATGCGGGATGGTTACAGGTATGGGCCGACTAAGCAGTCACCGATCATACATGCATGCCCACACATTTATTGTGAAGCGATGTTGTGCCACATGGGGGCGCACACCGTGTGGTTTGTCATGAGCCAACACATGAGTCTTGTGCTGATTGAATAAGCCTTCCTGAGTGAAATTAGTCTCATCTGTGACCAAAACATAGGCTGGAAAATTCAAGTGTTGAATACTTTCTTGGAGAAACTATTGCACAAAAGCCACACATGCAGCATGATGTTGGGGAACAGTAACTGAACCCTTTGGAGATGAAAGGGGGTGTAAGGAATCGTCATGCCAGACATGCTGTAAACTGCAATGAGATTTGCAGTGTACACTACACTCCTAAGGCAGAGGCAATGGCACATGTGCTGGTAGTAGAATTATTCTGGATGGCATTCAACACGCTTTCTTCCATGGTGGCAGTTTGCGCCGAAAGTGATCTGCCCACACTACTCCTATTAACTCTAAATAACCCCTAATCACCCAAATTTTGATGCACACGTGCAAACAAATGGTGGTCTGATACATGTCTGTCTGGGAAGCATTCTCCCTAAATTCGTTGAGTTTTCCATAAGTTCACCTTGCATGCTCTTCGTGCGGCGACTACTGCTTGAATGAGCAAACTAGAAATATTTCCTCTCGCGAACTGATGAACAGCACCGTGTACCGTCTTACAGTCGCGTTTCCGGTTATGGATTTCCATGCGATTCAAATTCCGTTAGATGTTACCTACCTCCCCTAAACATTTGTACCAATATTTTTGAGAGACCCTACTTATATATGTATATAATTGTATTAGTGATAAAAAAGAAAAGAAAGTTAAAACGACAGTAACTGTAACTAATATTTAGGTCAGTGCAGTTGCAAGCCATCATGCAATACACCCATAATGTCTATAAAATATAAAATATTAGGGATATTAAGGATAAAATATTAAGGATCAACCAAATAATAATACTATCAGGGTCTTAAGAAAATGGAAAAAAAATTATTATCACTTTTTACCGATAATCTAAATGAATTGAATTGGGGCCAACCACCCAGATTGAAGGCAAAAAATGACAAGAGGTTCTCTGTTTCTGTAATGATCAATATATGCTAAGTAATTTAAACCTAAACCAGATATAAACCAGTATAGGCCAAATACAGGGTGGTTCACTACCAATTTGTCAAACTTGCAGGAGGTGTAGGGGGCACAAAGATGAATCAGAATCACATAGCATTGCAGGGTCTGAAATCCATATGTCATGCGGTAGAGAACGTTGAACGGGAGGTCGCATGAACAGTGATCCCGCTGGAAGTCAACATTTGCGAACCGTTTCTGTTGAAGAAACCAAGTAGAAAAAGTCCTCCGGAGTGGATAATGTTATGAACTCCAGATGGTATGAACTCCAGATGGTATGAACTTATTTGCTTTGTTGACAGTATCCTCCATACAGTGGATTGGGAAATATTCAATCGTTGGCCTATCGCCTGAGACTCGTACTCAGGTTGCCTTCTGCACAATGCAGGACATTCTCCTCATTGTCTGGCATTCTCGTCATTTGCTCTCGATTCATGGTACCTCCCATGAAACAACCAGTCTCACGTAACCTTCTGTGCACACGTGCGAAAATTATAAGATGAGGAGCACGCCTGTGTGGGAAATGTTCCTGGTACAAGCGCAGAGCGGCGCACCCTTTATAGTCTACAGCTCCATACACAATGGGCAAGTCAGCCAGTTCAATGTTTGAATACTCATCCATCCTACTCCCTCAGGAACCAGTTCGCGGATGCTGACTTCCAGCGGGATCACTGTTCACATGACTCCCTGTTCAACGTCTACCGCATGACAAAGGCATGTCGGACCCTGCAATGCTATGTGATTCCGTTTCGTCTTTGTGGCCCCTTCACCTCCTGGAAGTTTCTCGCACTGGCAGTGAATCACCCTGTATAAATCAAATGTAAATAAATTTTAGAATTATTAGAATCAAATGTAAGAAATATAAGTAAAATATATATGTAAGCATATATTAATCATCGTTGACCCGACAGAGAACGTAATTTAATGATTAAAATAAGATTAAATATATAATACGTACCACATTTACCGTATCTAGGACATAATGAAATAGTCGACAAAATAATGTGGTGCCCCCTATGTAATGGATAAGGTAAAAATAAATATAAATAAATAACTAAATTTAGGTTAATGCAAAGAGAAACATCCAGATAGTAAGAAGAAAAAAAATTTAATTATTCATTTATATTTATTTTTACCATATCCATCACATAGGGGGCACCACATATTATTTTGACGACTATTACATTATGTCCTAGATACGGTAAATATGTAGTAGGTATTATATATTTAATCTTATTTTAATAATTAAATTATGTTCACTGTCGGGTCAACGATGACTAATATATGCTTACATTTATATTTTACTTATATTTCTTACATTTGATTCTAATAATTCTAAAATTTATTTACATTTAATTTTAATTTGGCCTATACTGGTTTATATTTGGTTTAGATTTAAATTACTTAGCATATATTGAGCATTATAGAAACAGAGAACCTCTTGATGTTTTTTGCCTTCAGTCTGGGTGGTTGGCCCCAGTTGAAGTCATCCAGATTGACGGTAAAAAGCAATAATAATTTTTTTTTGCGTTTTCTTAAGTCCCTGATAGCATTATTATTTGATTGATCCTTAATATTTTATCCTTAATATCCTTAATATTTTATTTTATATATATATATATATTTTTTTTGCTGGGTCTGAGGTGTGGGCAGCCTGGGAGTGGCATCGTTGGCACCCACCGATATAGCATTAATTCCGATGGGTGTGAGATTTTGCTGCATGAAGTACTGTTAAAATAGACCAAGCCAAGTACCAATTGGTTATGGGCTGCCATTAGGGAAAAGTTGTCCAGGTGCAAGGTGTCAGCTGCTCCCTGGTGGTGAAGAGGCCTGCACTACAGGTCTGTTTCGCAGAGGTTCTGCACAAATTCCGTTTATCAGGTGGAGGTAGACGGAAGTCTAGGTGCCACTTTAGACATAATAATAAATAATAATAAATTAAAAATAGTGTTGGTCCTTGAGTGTTGCACACCAGTGTTGTATGCCTGCTACATCAGAGCATTGAGAGACGGGAAAGAGAGAGAATGAGCATAATGTAATCTAAACAAACAAGTCAGTGTGGATCCCAATTCTTTACAGTTCACCTTGTCATTGGTGAATCCTAACCAGAAATGCGAAATATCTCCAAAACGATTAACGTAAAGCTTTTTTTGCATATTGTACAGGCTGTACAGTTCACCCTTAAAGTATTGACCATCACTTGTTAAACACCCTGTATAGTTCTATATGCATGATTATCTTGATTATTATACAATTCAGGCAATTTTTTGTACATAAAACCTTAAGCCACCAATCAACAATTAAAATATTGACAATGTTACAAGGATCAAACTGGCATCTCCTTTTCTCTGCGAAGTAGATACCTTAAGTATGATTGCTCATGATAGAACTATTTCTGCCATCGCAAGTATCATTTCTAATCGGATTGTGTTAAAAAGCTAACCCCAAAGCACCGCAGAGCTCATCGAAATTGCTGCCATGAATTTGATTTGGAGCCTGACAAAGGGTTCTCAATATATCTTGAAACATGACTCATCTTCTCTGATGAGTCCTGTTTTAAACTACAATAGATTCCAGATATTATTTCATCTGAAGACAAGAAAGACTACTGTATAAATTGGAGCAGTATGACATTAAAGGCAAAATGCTGCTATTGATAAAGGAATCGTTGAGTGGGAGAAGACAGAGTGGTAATCAATGGACACTGCTCTTTGGGGATTAATGTTTTTAGTGGAATCCCACATGGTTCTGTGTTGGGTCCGTTGTTGTTTTCTGTATTTATTAATAATATTGATGATGGTGTATCACGCTTAATGTCTACGTTTGCAGATGATACGAAAGTTGGCAGGTTGTTAATGATAGTAAAATAGTATGCTGATGAAAGAGTATCTAGAAGCATCGAGCAGATGAGCCGAAGGTGGTTTAACATTGACAAATTTAAGGTTCTGCATATGGATAGCAGTAACTCCAGATTAACATATCAACTGTGTAATACCACACTCAGAGTGGTAGAGAATGCAAAGGAACTGTAGGTAATTGTGCAGACAGATATGGAGTTTTGTGATCATTAAAGACAGTCTGCAAGAGTAACTCAGGTGGCTTGTGAATGATATACAGGAATTTTTCAAGCAGGCATAAAGAGGTGATTATACATTGTACAAGGCAATGGTCAGGCCACACCTTCCACTAGCACTAAGATTTGTGCTATTGGAAGAATGGCATTTAATGCCAATCTTATATGCACAGGTTAAGTCGGCTTAGGTCGTTCATACCTTTATACCAAGGTTCTCTGCTACAGCCTGTGTATGGTAGAATAAAAATCAACGGCTCCACCTCTCTTTTTAGTTTTCATAAGGGTAGCATTGGAATGCAATGCAGCGGTAACAAGAACAGAACAATTAGTCAAACCCTGTGGGTTGTTTTGGGGATGTGGTTGGCCTTGATTTTCTTTTCATACCTGAGAGTCCCCTTAAAATAGAGCTCAAGTGGTGGAGAGATATCTTGAAACTGAAGATATCGAATTGCTGTAGCCAGTATGATCACAGTCTTGAATCCAATTGAATCCAATTGTGTAGGATGCCCTTCTGTGTAATTCATGCGGGCAGCATCTTGTCGGTCACTTGGTCAGCGCTAGCGGTAGAATGGCATTTAATGACAATCTTATATACACAGGTTAAGTAGTGCATACCTTTATATCAAGGTTCTCTACTATCAGACTTGTTTAGCCATTGGAAGGGATCATATGAAATACTGATGTAATGTGATCACATTTTCCAGAATTGTGCATCAATTTCTGTAATGCTATCCTTTTGGTAGTTCTTATAAAGCCCCTATAAATGTCCGTTATACCAATCTGGAGTTTTTTGCTATCTCGTTATTTTTTGCTACAGCATCATAGCAAATTTTGTCACACTTCACTGCAAGCTGCAAGGGTTATACCTTGTTATTTACATGTTCTGTTAATTTTATTGAGCAGTTTGGTATCCAATCAGATGGGTCGCACAAAATGCCCTTCAATCTGCCCCTTGCCCAGATTAATCACCGTCGTAAATGACATCATTCCGGATATGACATTTCGAATCAAATTTAGTGTACAGCAGAAAATGTTGTCTTTCAAGGCATTTTCCGGAATGACATACCAAATCAAAGTTAGTTTTAGAGTCGTTACGTACAGTGGAATTGAAGACATTTCCAGAAAAGAGGTACCAAATCAACATTAGCAAGTTATCGTCATTAGCCGATTAATTGGCACTGAGATTCAAGAACATTGTAGGTTTACAGAGCTAACATATCATAGCGAACATATCGCGTTTAATTTGAGGACAGTAGTAGGTCCAGTTAGGAATTGTCTTTAGGAAGGCCAAATTGTTTTCGATATAACTGTTAATATGTTCTTTGGTTTGAACTTGCTCATGGATGAGTTTTGTATCATTACCTAGGTATTTGAAAGCCACCGATAAAGAGCCTCTCATTCTCAATCTCATTATCTTCATCGCTACCTAAAGTAGGTCATATGGAATCAATCTGCATCAGTCAGATCGTCTCAGCTAAATTGTTGCCACTACGAACTTCTTTACAAGTTGCCACTTGTAAAGAAGTTCTACATTGTCCAAGATAAAGGCTGGGAAAAAATTTCCTCTGTGTGCTTGTCAAACAGTAGGCGTTGCAGTACTTTATATCTTAGATATATTAGAATCGTCTCAAGAGAAACTGGGCGATTCAGAGATATGTATCCTCACCCACACATTTGCTGTTAGGCAATAAGGCTTTCCAAGATCGAAACCAATCATTTTATATCGTCTTTAGCCAAATTAACTTCCATATGACTGTAATCAAAGTATGACTGATCTATTGTGATTTGGTACAATCGATAGGTAAGCATATCAACAAATATAAATGCCACGCTTTAACCATTTGCTTTCTTACTAACCCGATGGGCTCACATCTGGTGAGTATGGGCATGGCACACACAGGGGCCTGAGTTGAATATCATAATTCTTCTTTTTCTTGACGATTCCCGTCTCTCTCTCTCTCTCTCTCTCTCTCTCTCTCTCTCTCTCTCTCTCTCTCGGAGTAATTCAGAATTTTCTTTTGCCGGGTGCAACATAAGCCTCAGCTTCCTTGCACCATATGGCTAATAAAAATTATAATAAATAGCTTCTGTATTATCCTGCGTTTTATATGCACATTGGTATTACGATCGTCATCAATTCCTTGGGAAGCAAAGGACCATCGTGTTGACTGAAACAGCACAATGATCACTTGTCCCAGAATGACGTGTTGTCCGTATGCTTATCTAAGGCACTTTATTTGCATGAACGGTAAGCAAGGAAAAATAAGCCTCTCGGTAACTAAATTCAACTTCAATAAACGTGATGGGATTTCTCAGTACACAAAGTCGTTTGACAAATATAATTGATCCTCTGCAGTTATTACACAGAATTAGCATTAGTAGAGGCACATGATGCAAGCAAGCTTATGCAGCATCAGCCAAAAAAACCCCCTCCCATTTCACCCCTCCGTTCGTTCCAAATACCTGTCCAGATCAGCCTTAAATGTATTTAGGCTATCAACTTCCACAACAAAGGATGGAAGTCTGTTCCACCAACCAACTACCCGCTGCCTATAGACAAATTTCCACACATCTATCCAACAACTGTCTTTCCTCAATTTCAAATTATCCCCTCTCAGGTGATTTCTCAGTTTATGCTGAGCAACATGAAGAATTCCATCAGCATTGAGTATGCTCAAACCATCCAACGCTTTATATACCTCAATAAAATCACCTCTCAGGTGTCTAGTATCCAGACACTACAATCTGAAAAACTTAAGCCTTCCTTCATAAGAGCAACCCTTTGTACCATTCACTAATCTTGTTGCCCTTCACTGTACTTGTTCCAACATCTCTGCATCTTTCATAAATTGAGGCCTTCAGACTTGTATACAGTACTCAATGTGTGGCCTAACCATTGGCTTATACAAGGGGATAATAAGCACCTTATCCCTGCAGAAAAATTCCTGTATATGATTGACAAGACACCATCAGCTACCCTTGCAGACCATCTGCATTCAGAAAACTTCATATCCGCCTGCTCAATTACCCAGAGGTCAGATACTTTTCACTCTCTACCACTGTCAGTTTAGTACCACACAGTTGATACGTTACTCTGGGGTTAATGCTTCCCATATGTAGTACTTTACATTTGTCAACGTTAAATTTCATTTTCCACCTCTCAGCCCATCTGCTCGAATTTTCTAGATCCTGTGGGAGCAGCATACTGTCACTAGTGTCCTTAACAATCCTGCCAACCTTCGAGTTGTCCATTGGTACCTCCCCCTGAGTCCAAGGAAGCCCACATAATTATGGATAAAGGCTACCTTACTTCCTTAGCTTCTTCCTTCAACAACTGGATAGATCCCAACAACATCGGGGGATTTTTTTTTATCTTCGACAATTTCTCCTCCACTTTCCTATCAGTTATTACAAAATCATCTAGCTCACTGCCAGAGTTCAATTCACTTATACCATTCCCCTCCCTAAATAACTCTTCATGTGTGAATGTAGATGCAAAATACTCATTTAGTTTACTCATTCACAAGGATCCTGTCGACGTTGAAATGCAACGAGCAATAATGATGTAACAGCTGGTTTCTTCGTGTCGTTTTTGAACCAGAGAGGGAGAGGGAGAGAGAAAGCAGTCCCTCCAAGAAATATAAGAATGATGATATCCAGCTCAGGACCCTTGCTGTGGCAAGCCCATATTCACCAGATTTTAGCCCCTGGGGTTAAATTAGGGAATCAACCTGGATTTCGATAAATTCTTTTAAACATTGATTCAGTAGAATAAGTCGGGAGCATGAGTAATTAAACGTTACATTGTTCATATTGTTCAAAAAAAAACAATCAAACTTCTGTTTGATTGTTTTTTTTTGAAATTAGGTATGAAAGTGCAAGGTATGGAATTCGGTACGAAAATGTCCCTTATACCTGTCCAAAGTTTCTTGCCATCACGGAATAATTCATTGGTACAGAATCATACCAAACATTTTCCTCCTTCATTGCAAGCTGCATGAGTTACACCAACATACCAAGTATAAATAACCCATTACAAAACATTTTCAGATTTTTTTATTAGGTATTGAAAATTTATAGCAAAAATTAATTAATGAAATGAATAATATATACTGATTTTCATCAAAATATCCTCCATGAGATTTTATCCTTAGACATTATGGCATTTAATATTATAATAGTGTGTCATGTTCAATAACATTATTCCAAGTGATCTGCAAGGTTTCCCATAAACTTTGGGAAGATGGTTAGAATTCAAGGACTCGGGCTAGATGATTCCTTAAAAGTTTTATGGGGTAAAGTAAGGAGTTTTGTGCGTCCACACAATAATTAACAATACCCTTCCTGTTTAGTTTCTAGAAAATCCCTGCACAGCTTACAGCTCTGCTTCTAGTCATTGGTCATTGTTTTGTAATATAAAATTCTTTCACAAAGTTGAATTCCCAGGACATTGCATTATATTTAATAATCTATGTGTAGTCTACTTCCTTAAAATTCCTTCATATCTGATCTTGTGCAGTCAAAAACGAGAAAAATAGAAGCAACCTCTATATACAATGGAAATACCACTCTGCTGACGTTTTTTGAACTTAGTTGGATTTTAGGTGCAGAAATTTGTCGATTACATTTATAAATCATGAATTTAAGACCAAAGAATCATACTTTTGTCTTAAATTGTGCTTTCATTCTTATGCATAATTTTCCTGATTGTTGTGTACTTAAATTGGAAGTCTTTATATCTTGATTGGCAGTTTTTACTTCGTTTTTAGCATTATTACTCATGGAATAACGTACTTCATATAGTTATAACAGCACTTCTTTCTTCAATACTTAATTCCGTATTGGCAAGTTTTGGCGTATTGGCGTGAAACACAAAATTTACACAAAACACTTTTAATTGATGGGTGTTCATTTTTATAAGTTACTGCTCTTACTCCACAATTTAGATAAAGATTAAACACTAGAATCATGTATAATCTTCTGTAATATTGTAACAATACTCTCACTGGCTACATTTTAATATCAGCTATTTAGGAAACTATTCACAATATTCAGGAACCTATAATATCTATCGTATTCAGGAATGAATTATGCCTTTATGGAATATTCTGCAAATTTTAATTAGTTTTTCTAAAATGCATCATTTTAATACATAGCAACCTACTAAAGTGGTTAAAAAACGACGACGCACCTTACTAACCTTTACATCAGGAAATTTTAGGCAATGGTTTCTATGAGGTTTTAGCCCTAAAATGCTTTCAGTCTCATAAATAGTTACACACCATCAGGCGTCTCATTTTGTGGAGTTATACTTTGTAAGTGCAATGCAATCATTTTCATCACCAATGAGAAGAGTTGAGTTGGCATTCCAGATGATTAGATATGCTTGGTCAGGGCTCCTCAGTTAAGTGGATTGGATTGCTGTTGATTATTGCTTTTAAATATTTGATTTATTTAGACATTGTTGGATGATTTTGTTATAGAATTTCCTGTAACACTTTGAATTTCATAATATTATAGATATAATTTTTTAAAGTTAATTTTCATTGATATTTAGCTAATTTTATAATGTTAGTTATGAGATCTGCCTTAAACATGTCACAGGGTACCGTAACCCTCACGGAAATAGCCGATGGCGATTTACGGGTGAGTCATGATATCATCCGTTACCGAACCTGTGGAATGTTTTCCATGGTCGACCTGGTGAATAATCATAGCTCTCCTGGGGATTCTTTTCTCTCTCATCGATGTAAGCAGTCCGTCATCATCATCAGCCATTTTCAATCCACTGCAGGCTGAAGGCCTCTCCAGCAACTTTCCAGTTCCTTCTGTTTTGAGCACTGGCCATTCATTTACTACCCAAAAACATGAATTTCATCTATCCATCTCCACCTTTGCCTTCCATGTTTTCTTCTAGCTCCTCTTGGTACCATTCTGTTATTTTCTTAGTCCATCTGTCATCATATCTTCGAGTTATGTGTCCTGCCCAAGACCATTTTAGTTCTTTAGTTTTGATAAGAATGTCCTTTACTTGAGTTTGTTGCCTAATCCATGTGTTTCTCTTCTTATCTAACAGTCTGATTCCCAATATAATTCGTTCCATTCTTCGCGGTGTAGTTCTCAGCTTCTCTTCCATTCTTTTGGTGAGTGCACAAGTTTCACTTCCATAAGTCATGGTGGGGAGTATACATTGATTCATTATTTTACGTTTCAGACAAACTGAGATATTGCTCTTCAGTATGTGACTATATTTCCTGAAATGCTATCCATCCAAAATTTATTCTTCTCTTGACTTCCAGCCATTTATCATTATTACAGCTAATAACTCGTCCCAGATAAGTATATGACTCCACCTTTTCAATTAGTGCTCCTTCAATCATTATTTCCCTTTCTGTGGCATACTTTTTCATCATTATTTTTGTTATAGCTATATTCATCTTTAGTCCAAAATCCTTACTAATTGTGCATAACTGATTAAGATTTTCCTCTAATTCTTTGGGAACGTGGCTTATAACCACAATGTCATGTAAGCAGGGGCACCGATTTAAATTAAAATTTGGTGCACTGACTGAACAATTTGAGTCACTGAAAAAACGGGCTTGCCCTCGAGAATAATGCACCTGGGAACCCCTCACGACTCAAGACTCCAGCAATCTACCAAGCGATGCGCACCCGATTCGGGCCTCAAAACATAAAAACCAACTGCAAACTACTCGGGTTAAAAGGGCATTGTTTTATTAGGAGACTCCATTGTCAGGGAAACAGGGAATATTTTTTTTTGTAATAAGGATAGGTGGAGTAGAACCAGGGTATGTCTGCCGGGAGAAACTATTAATGATGTTACCAACAGATTGTCAGATTTCAAGGGGGGGGGGGGTAAAGGAATATTATTATTCTTGTGTGGGGACTAATGACTTTAAAAATACACGATCTGATAATTTGTTGTAAAATACAGAACCATGCTGAGGAAATGCCACAAGTCAGGTCACAATGTCTATGTGTCTGCAATTTTGACAAGACATGATAGGAGGGATTATAGGTTAAAATCCTTGTGGATTAACACAGGACTTGAAGGACTCTGCAAGGCTTTAGGGGGGAAATTTCTATCAGCATGGCCCACACTTGTATGTAGAAGGAATTTGTTTTGCAGAGAGGGCATACACTTAAAGAAAGGTGGTGAAAACGTTTTTGCAGTATTATTGAGGACACCTTAAATGTTCAGAAAACCTGCTAGTTAGAGGGGATGTGGGTAATACTGACATGCGTTTATCTGATAATATTTGTGAAAGTAACTCTTGCACATGGCCCAAGAGTTCTTAACTATTACCGCAACGGCACATATTATCTAGATGTTCTGGGGGCAGAAACGTTTCAAATGAGCTGGTAGCTAATGCCAGGGAAGCGAGCCTAAAAAAATTGAAGGGTTGTGTTAAGGTAATTAAATATACAAGAACAGTAAGTCTAATGCCAGAAGTGTCATCAATAAAATGAGCGAATTCGAACTGCTGGTTAAAACAAGTAACACGAACATAATAGCGCTTACGGTGCCACCAAGAAATTGGGGATGATGAGTTTCAGTGCAGATTGTATAATGTTTTTAGGAAGGATAGGTTAGATAGAAGGGATGGTGGGGTAATGCTTCTTATCAGAAGCAGCCTGAGTGCGACGATAGGTTTCCCGGATCCAGACGTTTCAAATGCTTGTACAGAGTCTGTATGGTGAGATAGATGGAAACAAAGGTATAATATGATGTCATCATCAGCCATTTTCAATCGACTGCAGGATGAAGGCCTCCTCAGCAACTTTCCAGTTCCTTCTGTTTTGAGCACTGGCCATCCATTTACTACTCAAAAACTCATGAATTTCATCTATCCATCTCAGCCTTTGTCTTCCAGGTTTTATTCTATCTCCTCTTGGGTACCATTCTGTTGTTTACTTAGTCCATCTGTCATCATGTCTTCGAGCTATGTGTCCTGCCCAATACCATTTTAGTTCTTTAGTTTTGATGAGAATGTCCTTGACTTGAGTTTGCTGCCTAATCCATGTGTTTCTCTTCTTATCTAACAGTCTGATTCCCAATATAATTCGTTCCATTCTTCGCTGTGTAGTTCTTAGCTTCTGTTCCATTCTTTTGGTGGTTGCCCAAGTTTCACTTCCATAAGTCATGGTGGGGAGTATACATTGGTTCATTATTTTACGTTTCAGACAAACTGGGATATTGCTCTTCAGTATGTGACTATATTTCCTGAATGCTATCCATCCAAAATTTATTCTTCTCTTGACTTCCAGCCATTTATCATTATTACAGTTAATAACTTGTCCCAGATAAGTATATGACTGCACCTTTTCAATTACTGCTCCTTCAATCATTATTTCCCTTTCTGTGGCATACTTGTTCATCATTACTTTTGTTTTACCCATATTCATCTTTAGACCAAAATCCTTACTAACTGTGCATAACTGATTAGGAATTTCCTCTAATTCTTTTGGATCGTGGCTTATGACCACAATGTCATCTGCAAATCGTAAATGGTTTATGTACTCTCCGTTCACATTGACTCCTTTCTGCGACCAGTCTAATCTTCTGAAAGCTTCCTCAAGGGCAGCAGTAAACAGCTTCGGAGATATTGTGTCTCCTTGTTGAACTCCTTTCTCGATTTTAAATTTGCTACTGTCTTTGTCTAGTCTAATAAAGGATGTAGAATTCTTATATATTTTCTTCAAAATCATAATATATGGAGTATCTATGCCTTGTCTTTCCAGTGCCCGAAACATTGCGTTATGCTGTATGGAGTGAAATGCCTTTTCATAATCCACAAATGCCAGGCATAATGGTGTTTTATATTCATTTGCTTTCTCCATTAGATGTGATATTACGTGAAGGTGATTCATAGTTGAGAATCCTGTCCTAAAGCCAGCTTGCTCTTTCGGTTGATTCTCATCAAGTATTCTTTCTAATCTGTTAGTAATGACCCTTGTGAACAACTTGTAGATGTGGGATAACAAGCTAATTGGTCTATAATTTCCAATTTCTGGTTTATCTCCTTTCTTATGCAGCAAAACTATGATTGCATTATTCCACTGCTTAGGCATCAAACCTTTTCTAATGCACTTTATGAAGAGCCTTGCCAGTTTTTGTGTTATGTCTCTTCCTCCCAATTTTAACAACTCTACAGTAACTTCAACTCTACAGTAACCCGGGGCTTTCCGATTCTTCATTTTCTTCAATGCATGTTCTACCTCATCAGGAAGAATATTGGGTATGTCGTATGTGTTGCTACTATGCAATTCATTTTCCCCACTGCTGGTATCATTCCCTCGCTCCTTGTATAATTCTCTATAGTAGTCTTCTGCTATATGAATTATGCCTTTTCTGCTATTTATAAGTACACCATCGCTATTCTTCAGTTTCAGTATCATTTGTCTTTCTGTATTACTGCTCATGGCTGCTGATTTAAATCCTTCGTTTTCCCTTAATGCTTGTTCTACTTTTCTTGTGTTAAATATTCTTATGTCCTCTTTGAGTCTCTTTCTAATGGCTTTGCATAACTCAGTATACTCAATTTTCTACCTGTCAGTGTTTTTCTTGCTCTTCATTTGTTGTCTTTGGTTCATCATGACAAGTGTTTCTTGACTAATTTTTTCTTCTTTGGATTTCTGTTTCCCTATAGGTTTCTTGGGCTTTATCACTTTCAGAAAGTTGTAATATTCCTCGTCGATATCTTGGTCCTGAGCAGTCTGCAGAAGCTCACACTTGTTCTAAAGTTCCAGTACATACTGCTTTTTCTCCTCTGTTTTTTCAAAGACCTTTGTATTATTTACTCGAGTCAGTTTTTTCCTTTCCTTTCCTACATCTATATCAAGTGTACATCTTACCATTCTGTGATCACTTCCAACATTTACCTTATTCAGGACGCTAACATAATTCACAATATATCTTCTGTTAGTGAGGATGAAGTCGATTTCATTAGTTGTTAATCCATTTGGACTCTTCCATGTCCACTTTCTGTTCACCCTTTTCTTGAAAAAAGTGTTCATTACTGACAGTCCTTGAGATTCTGCAAATTCCACAAGTCTTTCACCTCTTTTATTTCTTTCACCAATTCCAAAATTTCCTATAGTTACTCTTTCTGCGCTGTTTTGCCTTTTTCCAACCTCAGCATTGAAGTCCCCCATAATAATAGGGTAGTGGGTTTTCTGCTCATCTTTGGTTCATCAGGACAAGTGTTTCTTGACTAATTTTTTCTTCTTTGGATTTCTATGCCTCTCAATTTCAGTGTACATTTCTTCAACCTCTTCATCATCATGGCTCGATGTTGGTGCATAAATCATTATAATCTTTAGCTTGTACCTCTTAGAAATCTTGAATATGTCTTGACACCCTTGGTGATGTACTTTCGAATTCCAAAATGTTGTTTTTAAAATCTTTATGGACCAGAAACCCAACACCACCTTCGCTCCTTTCACGGTTTCCATTGGTGTACAGCAAATTTCCACTTGATAAACTTATAGTTGATTCATTTCTTCTTGTTTCAGCTGATATTCCAATTCACATTTTCTAATTCCTTTTCAAGCTCTAATATCCTGTCTTCACCGATGAGTGATCGTACGTTATAACAGGCCAAGTTCAATTTCCGTGCATGGCAGCCTGGTCGTACCCAGAGATTCTTAGCACCCTCTGCTTTCATTCTGATCCTCTCGCTGCCGTAGGAGGGAGAGTGAAAGCTGCTGGGGTCTGAGGGTCATTTGTATTGTTGTGCTCTCATTGCTGGAGGGTTTGGTCTTTTCCTCTTCACACTGACCAGGCGTCTTGAAGCGAACCACTCTACACATTCGTTGCCACCTAAGTGACGTAACAGGGCTTACCATCGAGAAGGTGTGCATGAGTGGATTTTAGGGAGGCAGGCCAACCGGACGTCTCCTAAATGTTCTGTAATAGAGAGATATTGGATCCTTCAGTGTTTTAGGCTGAGTGTCTGATAACACACAGGATACCTGTTCCCCTCTAAGCCCCTGATGTAGGAGAAATCAAAGACCAGATGATTGTGAAGATTATGACAAAAGCTACTACATCCAAATGGAATGGGCAAGTAAGCGTCAATGCCTTATTATGGGTGATTTCAATTTGCCTCTAATTGATTGGAGTAAATGGGAAGGAAACTGGACATGGGCAACAAAATTTTTAAATCAACTAGATCACTTATTTGTATCAATATGTTCGGGAAAGTACTAGACAAAAGAATATCCTACACCTCATTATTACCCGTGAATCAGATGACATTACAGAGGTGACAGTAGAGGAACCAGTAGAAGGAAGTGATCAAGGAGTTCTACGGTGGATAATGAACAGTGAGATAGCAGTAGTAAAAGACAAAGGAATGGGTTATAATTTCAGAAAACGAAATTACGATGCGTTAAGGTGCTACATGGCCTCTATTAACTGTGTAGATATCACACAGAGAACGAATACAATTCAACTGTCTTATGCACCATTAATCACAGATGCCTTGAATGCGTATTTACCATTAAAAAATACTCCACGATGAGGGTTCAAAGTTGGATGAATAGTGAAGTTGTCACATTACTTGAGCAGAAAAAAGTGGCATGGAAATGTTACAGAGCAATCAAAAGTACTGAAGCCTATAACAGCTACAAGGTGATGTGTAATAGAGCCAAAGAAAAGGTTCGACATTCAAAGGCAGTTTATTTGAAATCTCTAGCAAACAGAGCAAAGAGGGGTAATAAAGAATACTTCACATATATAAATGCCATGAAGAGCAGGACAAACCAGATGTCCCAAGGGAAATGGGACAGTATTAAATACAGCAGGTGCCATTGCAGATGAACTCAACAGTTATTGTGCATCGATATTTACAGAAGAAAAACTTTTTGTGGCAATGGGAAATTTTGCTGCAAAGTTGAAAAATATGCAATTAATGATAATGAAATTTCGCAACATTATTTAATGAAAAAACTTTCAAGCCTACAGAATAGTAAGGCTCCTGGAGTTGATGGAATATACCCTATAATCTTGAGAGAGGCGGCAAGCGAGTGCATTGAACAACTGAGGCTGGTTATGCGAGCATCACTAGACTCTGGGGAGATTCCCTTGGATTGGAAAAGTGCAAATGTATCTCCCATACATAAAGGTGGCTCTAAAAGTGAAGTGGGAAATTATCGACCTGTCAGTCTGACGTCAGTAGTAGGGAAAATCATGGAGGCATTGATCAAGGGTGGAATTATCGACCTGTCAGTCTGATTTCAGTAGTAGGGAAAATCATGGAGGCATTGATCAAGGGTGGAATTCAGGATCATTTGGATCGAATTGAAATTCTCAAGGATACTCAGCATGGTTTTGTAAAGGGAAAATCATGTTTAACAAATCTGGTTCGCTATTTCGAAAGGGTCACTCACGAGCTGGATTTAGGGAATAATTTCGACATTGTTTATTTAGATTTCAGCAAAGCTTTTGACTCAGTCCCACATGAGCGGTTGCTTTATAAGCTGGAACAGGTTGGAATCACTGGGAAAATCCTTAGATGGATAGAAGGATGGCTTCAGGGCAGGAGGCAGAGGGTTGTGATAAATGGCTATTCCTCAGATTGGGTTGATGTAAGAAGTGGGGTTCCCCAAGGATCAGTATTAGGACCACTGTTGTTTTTAATTTTCATAAACGACATTGATGAAGGGATAGAGGGCGTGATGTCTAAATTTGCAGATGATGTTAAAATTGGTAGAGTAGTTAATGATCACTGTCAAGCTGAGCTTCTTCAGAGAGACCTAGATAGACTTCAAGAATGGTCAGAAAAATGGCAGCCGTGCTTTAATCCAACAAAGTGTAAGGTATTACACCTGGGAAACAGTAATCCCAAAATAACTTATTCACTTGGTGGAGTTCAACTAAACCCAGTACTGGAGGAAAGGGACTTGGGTGTTACGATACGGTCAGACATGAAATTCTCTGAGCATTGTAAACAGGTTGCAAGGAAGGCCCATGGTGTCCTATCGATGATCTATCGAACTTTTGCAAGTAGAGATAGGGACGTGATAATCCCATTATATAAGGTCTATGTTAGACCACACTTGGAATACTGTGTTCAAGTATGGAGACCGCACCTAAAGAAAGACATCGAGCTTCTTGAAAGGGTGCAAAGAAGGGTAACTCGCCTGGTGAGATCGGCAAAAGGGCGTCCTTATGAAGAAAGACTTCGAATATGTGGGTTGCAGAGTTTGGAAACTAGACACCTTAGAGGAGATTTGATTGAGGTGTTTAAGGCTCTGAGAGGCATCAGTAAAATGAATGAGGACAAAATTTTCAAGATTATAAATGATGCTAGAACTAGGGGACATAAATTCAAGTTACGCGGGGAAATGTTTAGATTGGACTGCAGGAAGTTTTATTTTAGCCAGCGAGTTATAAATTACTGGAATAAGTTGCCTTCATGGGTGGTAGAGGCCGACAGTTTGGGGAAATTCAAAGGTCATCTGGATAGTACTTTCGGGTAAGGGAAGCGCATAGGATGATAGGATTAATTTCCTTTTTATTTAATTTTTAATTTCATTTTATTATTTTTATTTATTTATTAATTATTATTATTTATTTATTTAATTTTTGTTTTTATCATTGTTTTGTTCGGATTTTTTTTTTTTTTTTTAGCTGGTGCAGCATAAGCCATAGGCTTTCTTGCACCATACGGCCGTTACTAATACTAAATACTAAACAATATCAAAAGTTTGCGTGAAATCCAAATACAGTCGGTCCTCGTATAACACGTGTTTGCATTACACGAATTCGATCATACATGATTTATAAATAGGGGAACGTTATCTTATATAACACGAACCGAATTCGCTTATACACGATTCGCCTTTGTGTTTACAAGAAATGGCAGTCGAACGCGGAATCACCCCAACTGAATGCATCACGATAGGAATGAAGATTCTGAAAATGTATTTATGTGTTTTATATCAGTGAAGCGGAAACACATTTCACCATAATAACGTAAAAACCAACACAATTCCAGCTATCGATATAATCGGAAATGCAATAAGATGGAGTTTACTACCAGTTTATAACAGGTTCCACTAGCAGAAACGCAACTGGAAATTGTTTTTATTATTTTATGGTAGTAACCTCCACAAATGTGTTTTAGTAAAATGCGAGGTGTTAATTAATAGTGTATCTCGGCCTTTACGGTGTTATTTATTCAGTTGCTACACGCGCACAGTTTTGTTTATGTGTATCAAGCGTGCCTCCTCGTTTTGTAATTGTGCTTTATTCCCTAAAAATTAGTAAAATACTTAAAAGGTGTGAAAAGGAAGCGTCCTGGCTAAGACACTGCAGATTCAGAGAAAAAAAAAAGCAATATCGATAAACAGAGGCGGACTGGGTCAAAAATTCTTACCCGGGAAAATTTATAATTGTCTCATACTACGGTTTATGGCCAAAATCACACCGGCCTCCGGCCCATGGTTTCCCCCGTAAGGCTTATGGCCAGTCCGTTCCTGTCAATAGAGAAAAAATATGAAATTGTGAAACGCTTTGAGCGAAATGAAAGACGATGTGATATTGCACGTGCTACAGGCCTAAACGAAGCAACGCCGAGAATTACAAAGAATGCGGAGAAAATAAAAACAACTTTCATAGCGGAAACAACTCAAAGTGTAATTAAAATCCATTAGATTAAGACACAAAGAATTGAAAGAGATGGAATGGCTGTCATCTCTTTGGATAGAAAATCAAACAAAAAGCAAGTTTGGTTACGACAGAAGCAAAAGCATTAGCAATATTTTATTACGACTTACGTATTATAATTTATACTTACGTATTATAAAATATGTAAGTATTTTATTACGACTATTTTATTTAAAATAATAATTTTTTTACGAATAAAATACGTATTTTATCCATAAAATGTACTTTTTTAGTATTAAAAAATACTAAAAATACTTTATTATAATATAATATTATTTTTATTACGTATTTTAATCGTTATAAAATACCTAAGTATTTTATAACGATTAAAATTACCCGATTATTTATTTTGTTTGGTAATGTTTTGGTTCCAAATGTGTGTTCAATCTTGGGTGGTCGGCACCTAACCCTACTTTTCCCATAGGGACTGTTGTTTATATTGCACGATTTTGCATTGCACGAGGATTTCTAGGAATGCAACTATCGTGCTATACGAGGACAGACTGTATATAATATCAAAATTATTTTTGACATTGAGTTCCTTTGTGACTACATCATAGTATCCAATCAAATTGGTCAGACAAGACCTCCCTTTAACAAACCCATGCTGTCTTAACTATTACTGCAGTCTTTTCTAGATGATCCTGCAATGCTTCTTTAACCAGTGATTCCATTTTCCCCGGAAAACTGGTTAAACTAATAGGTTACTTGTGTCATCTTTTGAATCACTTTTGTGAATTGGTGATATATTTCCACACCTACAGTCCATGGGGACCTCCCCTGAGTACAAGGAAGCTCTTATATGTTTAATCAGTTGTAGATTTGGTTTCATTATTTATAACTGAAGTTTAATACTTCTAAAAATTTAATATTTTGCATCTGTAGAACAGAAATCTAACGACAAACTTGTGGTTTAGGATGAAAAAAACATGAAAGGGGTCATGATACAAAGAGAACAGAGATTTACCCTGATATCAATAGCTGGTGAGCAAAGCACATGTTTTTATCTCCACCATCTGTGATTTATAGAGCTTTGATAAGTAGGAGGAAGGACGTTTTTATCCCTATGCCTAAGTTGCTAATGAACTTGCATTTGGAATATTGTATTTAGATCAAAGCTAAATGAAAAATGGAAAAAAAATGAATCGAGAAGGTTCAAGAAGTGTGATTGAATTGGGTAATGGATGTTGTCATATGATAGGGGTCGGCACCTTTTTTTTTTGTGGACAGAGCCATTTTTGATCTAATTAAAAATAAAACAGAATCCAAAGAGCTGCAACTTTCCCCTTCCCCCCAGCTTGAGCTGGGGGGAAGGGGAAAGAAAGGGACATTAAGAAATCGAATAGAATCGGAAGGTGTTTTATTAAAATATTATTTATTAATACTGAAAAAAGGTAACAAACATCCCATTAGGTATAAATTAATGTGACGTTTGCTGCTGAACTTCTTGAGCAAGTCTCTCAAAATGAGGCGAGTATGCCATAATTTTCATCTTTAAACATGCTGAGAGATTTGCATTGTTCAGTCGATTTCTTGATTTATTTTAATATAGTTCACGTTCGAAAATATTTTCTCACAGACATATATCAAACCAAAAACTGAGAAAAGTACAAATGCAAATATTTTCAAATTTATATATTTTTCTTGTAAGCTACTCCACGCATCAAACACAATTTGGTCTTGCTTTTTCAACTCATCTAATCGCCATCCATTTGTGTAGCCTTTCCAAATCCTAAATTTCAATTTTAAGGCATTTTAGTCTTGCACTGCTCATATCCTTGATTTTAAGTCCTCTAACTTTATTTCAAATTATGTTTCATGTGGGCTAAAAGTTAAAGAGCAGCAGGTTACCGCCCCGTTATATTAAGAACAAGTTGGAAAGAGCACACTGCTTACCATAAGATCTATTTATCCGAAGGAAGACCTGACTAAAGTACACAAGAGCAACGATGAGAATAAATAAAATGAATATGGTGCGGGGAATACATTTTCAGTAGTGCATTAAGAATCAGGGAGCACAAATATATAAAAGTTATATAAAAAAATGTATATATCAAATGTATAAAGTACATTTTATTTTTTTCACTTAGTATTAGTATCAGTAACGGCCGCATGGTGCAAGAAAGCCTATGGATTATGCTGCACCAGCCAAAAAAAAAAATCCGAACAAAACAATGATAAAACAAAAAATAAATAAATAAAAAAATAAATAAAATAAATAACTAAATAATAATAATTAATAAATAAAAAAAATAAAATAAAAAATAAATAAAAAGGAAATTAAACCTATCATCCTATGCGCTTCCCTTACCCGAAAGTACTATCCAGATGACCTTTGAATTTTCCCAAATTGTTGGCCTCTACCACCCATGAAGGCAGCTTATTCCAGTAATTTATAACTCGATGCTAAAATAAAACTTCCTGCAGTCCAATCTAAACATTTCCCCCCGTACTTGAATTTATGTCCCCTAGTTCTAGCATAATTAATAATCTTGAAAATTTTATCCCCATTCATTTTACTGATGCCTCTCAGAGCCTTAAACACCTCAATCAAATCTCGTCTAAGGTGTCTAGTTTCCAAACTCTGCAACCCACATATTCGAAGTCTTTCTTCATAAGGACGCCCTTTTGCCGATCTCACCAGGCGAGTTACCCGTCTTTGCACCCTTTCAAGAAGCTCGATGTCTTTCTTTAGGTGTGGTCTCCATACTTGAACACAGTATTCTAAGTGCAGTCTAACATAAGCCTTATATATTGGGATTATCACGTCCCTATCTCTACTTGCAAAAGTTCGATAGATCATCGATTGGACACCATGGGCCTTCCTTGCAACCTGTTTACAATGCTCAGAGAATTTCATGTCTGACCGTATCTAACACCCAAGTCACTTTCCTCCAGTACTGGGTTTAGTTGAACTCCACCAAGTGAATAAGTTATTTTGGGATTACTGTTTCCCAGGTGTAATACCTTACACTTTGTTGGATTAAAGCACAGCTGCCATTTTTCTGACCATTCCTGAAGTCTATCTAGGTCTCCCTGAAGAAGCTCAGCTTGACAGTGATCATTAACTACTCTACCAATTTTAACATCATCTGCAAATTTAGACATCACGCACTCTATCCGTGCATCAATGTCGTTTATGAAAATTAAAAACAACAGTGTTGCTAATACTGATCCTTGGGCAACCCCATTTCTTACATCAACCCAATCTGAGGAATAGCCATTTATCACAACCCTCTGCCCCCTGGCCTGAAGCCATCCTTCTATCCATCTAAGGATTTTCCCAGTGATTCTAACCTGTTCAATCTTATAAAGTAACTGCTCATGTGGGACTGAGTCAGAAGCTTTGCTGAAATCTAAATAAACAATGTCGAAATTATTCCCTAAACCAGCTCGTGAGTGACATTTTCGAAATAGCGAACCAGATTTGTTAAACATGATTTTCCCTTTACAAAACCATGCTGAGTATCTTTGAAAATTTCAATTCGATCCAAATGAACCTGAATTCCACACTTGATCATTGCCTCCATGATTTTCCCTACTACTGAAGTCAGACTGACCGGTCGATAATTTACTACTTCACTTTTAGAGCCACCCTTATGTATGGGAGAAACATTTGCACTTTTCCAATTAAAGGGAATCTCCCCAGAGTCTACTGATGCTCACATAATTAGCCTCAATTGTTCAATGCACTCACTTGCCACCTCTCTTAAGATTATAGGCTATATTCCATCAACTCCAGGAGCCTTACTGGTCTGTAGGATCGAACGTTTTTTCAATAAATAATCTTGCGAAATTTCAATATCATTAATTACATATTTTTAACTTCACTCCCACAATTTCCCATTGCCACAAAAGGCTTTTCATTTGTAAATATCGATGCAAAATAACTGTTGAGTTCATCTGCAACATCAGCTGGTGTATTTATTATTATCCCCTTTCCCTTACGTAAAGGTCCGATCTGGTTTGTCCTGCTCTTCTTGGCATTTATATATGTGAAGAATTCTTTATCCCCCCTTTTTGCTCTGTTTGCTAGAGATTTCTCATAAACTGCCTTTGCCTGTCGAGCCTTTTCTGTGGCTCTATTACACATCACCTTGTAGCTGTTATAGGATTCAGTACTTCTTATTGCTGTGTAACATTTCCATGCCACCTTTCTCTGCTCAAGTAATGTGGCAACTTCACTATTCATCCAACTTGGAACCCTCCTAGTGGAGTATTTTTTAATGGTATATACGCATTCAAGGCATCTGTGATTAATGTTTTAAAAGTGTACCACAGTTCAATTGTATTCATTCTCTTCGCGATATCTACCCAGTTAATAGAGGCCATGTAGTACCTTAAGGCATCGTAATTTCCTTTTCTGAAATTAAAACCCATTCCTTTGCCTTTTACTTCTGCTACCTCTCTCGTCATCATCCACCGTTAAACTCCGTGGTCACTTCCTGCTACTGGTTCCTCTACTGTCAGCCCTGTTATGTCATCTGATTCATGTGTGATGATGAGGTCTAGGATATTCTTTTCTCTAGTACTTTCCCTGACATATTGATACAAATAACAGTCATCTAGTTGATTTAAAAATTTTGTTCCCCATGTCGAGTTTCCTTCCCATTTTCTCCAATCAATTAGAGGCAAATTGAAATCACACATAATAAGGCATTGACGCTTACTTGCTCATTCCATTTGCAGGTAGAGGCTTTTGTCATAATCTTCACAATCACCTGGTCTGTAGATTACTCCTACTCGCATTATACCTTTGTTTCCAACTATCTCACACCATACATACTCTATACTAGCATGTGAAATGTCTGAATCTGGGAAAGCTATCGTCGCACTCAGGCTGCTTCTGATAAGAAGCATTACCCCACCACCTCTTCTATCTAACCTATCCTTCCTAAATACATTATACAAGCCATACTGAATCTCATCATCCCCAATTTCCGGGTGGCACCACGTCTCTGTAAGCCCTCTTTTGTCCGCGTTACTTGTTTTAACCAGCAATTCGAATTTGCTCATTTTATTGACGACATTTCTAACGTTACTGTATAAACAATTAAGATTTACTGTTCTTGTATATTTAACAACCCTAACACAACCCTTGAAGTTTTTTAGGCTCTCTTCCGTGATATTAGCTACTCGCTCACGTGAAATGTCTTTGCCCCCAGAACATCTAGCTAATACGTCCAGTTGGGGTACCAGATAAGAACGCTTAAGTTATATGCAAGAGTTAAATTGACCAATATTATCAGATAAACGCGTGTCAGTATTACCCACAACCCCCTAACTAGCAGTTTCCCCGAACCTTTAAGGTATCCTCAATAATACTGGCAAAAACGTTTGCACCACCTTTGTTTAAGTGTATCCCGTCTCTAAAAAACCAATTCCTTCTACCTACAAGTGTGGGCCATGTTGATAGAAATTTACCCCCTAAAGCCTTGCAGATTCCTTCAAGTCTTGAGTTAATCCACAAGGCTCTTAACATATAATCCCTCCTATCGTGTCTGGGCAGAATTACAGACACACGGACAATATGGCCTAGCTCGTGACATTTCCTCAGCATGGTCCTATATTTTTCCAACAAATCGTCAGATCGTGTACGTTTAATATCATTTGTCCCCACATGAATAATAACATTTTCTTTACCCCCTTTAAAATCTGACAATCTGTTGGTGACATCATCAATAGTTGCTCCCGGCAGACATACCCTGTTTCTGCTCCACCTATCATTATTACAAAAAATATTCCCCGTTTCACTGACAATGGAGTCTCCTAATATAACAATGTCCTTTTTAACCAGAGTAGTTTGCACTTGGTTTTTCTGTTTTGAGGCTCGAATCGAGTGTGCATCATTTGGTAGATTGCTGGAGTTTTGAGTCCCTGACGAGCTCCCAGATGCATTATTTTCGAGCGTAAGCACTCGTTTTTTCAGGGACTCAAATTGTTCCATCAGTGCACCAAATTGTAATTTAAGATCGGTGCACTCCTTACATCGATCACAAAGAAAAGAATCCCAAGGTGAGGTAGGATTAGTCACCAGGTCGACCTTGGAAAACATTCCACAGGTTCCACAATGGATTAAATCATGACTCACCCGTAAAACTTGTATGTTAAACTGAATCAGGAGGCACAAATAAAATCCTATGGGGTAACAAAACTGGTTATATTAGTAGTAACGGCAAATGATGCAAGAAAGCAAGCTTATATAACATTATTAGAAAAAGCAGATCACTTGTCCATACCGCCCAGCAATGTCTTGCCTCCCTTGAATTTATTCAACTCATCCACTACCACAACAGATGGACGCCTGTTCCAACGATAAACCACCTCCTGACTGAATGCAAATCTCCACACATCTTGCAATCATCCTTTTTCAAATTGAATTTATGCCCTCTCATAAGTGTAGTCTCAGCAAGTGGAAGAATGCCATTAACATTCAAGGCTTTAAACACCTCAATCAAGTTCTCTCCACAGATGCCTATGTCTCCAGACACTGCAATTTGCAGAAACGAAGCCTTTCTAGGTAAAGGGAACAAGAGGGTGCTCTTGTTCCCTTTACCTAGAAAGGTTTCGTTTCAGATCCAGCAGATCTACATCCTTTCTAATGTAAGACCTCCATACCTATATACAGTGCTCAACATGCAGCCTAACAATGGTTAGGCATACAATCCCGTTATACAAAGGGATAATCACCTCCTTATCCCTGCTAGCAAAGTTTCTGTCTATCATTGAAAAAACCCATTACCTGTCCTTGCAGCTTGTCTGTACTGTCAGAGGATTTCATGTTTGGCTGCACAATTACTCACAAATCTTTTTCATTCTTTAACTACCCTGAGTGCAGTACCACACAGATGATAGGTTACTCTGTGGTTACTGCTACCCATGAACAGTACTTACATTTGTCAATGTTAAATTTTAACTGCCATTTCTCAGTCCATTGACCCTATTTTCCTAGATATCGTTGCAGTAGCTCACTCTGATGACTGTCGTTAACCACCTTTAGACATTAAGACATTAAGCCTGATATACCCTCATCAGAATTGTTGATTAATATTGAAAACAAAAGGGAAACAAATTTTACAGCACTCAAACCTGGGGAAAATCTACAACCATTAGCCCATGAAGAGCAGTGCCCATTGACGACACACAGACTTCTTCCACTTAACTTTCCCTTTATTCAGAGCAGTAACTTGGTCTTAATTCCACATTGTTCCAATTTGTACCACAGTTTTCATGTGGGACAATATCAAAAACCTTCCTAAATTTCAAGTATATGAGGTCAAAATTATTTTTTGCATCCAGTTCACATCCTTGGTTCATAGTAACCTATCAAATTGGTTAGACAAGATCAATCTGAGAGATTATTATGTGCACTAAACCATTCCTTGAGAAATCCATGTTGTGATTGCAGTATAAGTTCATGCCTGTCCATATGGTATTGCATTACTTTTTTATCCAGTGATTCCATTAATTTCCCTGGAGCAGACATTAAGCTAACTGGTAAGTAATTACTCATTACTCATGTCACCTTTTGATCACCCTTTATGAATCGGGGATATATATATATATATATATATATATATATATATATAATATTTATGGTAGTAGTTGAATGTCGGTATAGTGTAGACCCATTATAGCCTGTGATACGCCATAACCCATCAAAACATGAAGACCTATGCACGCGCCAATGGAAACTGGAAAAATAATATATAGACATCCAACATATAAAAATTATTAATAGGTTAATTTTAGGTATGCAGATATGTTGAAAGGGACTTTATCGAGGGCTAACCCTTTCAAAGACTATCAACCATAATTAATGAGCTATCCGTTTCTGTTATCATCATCCAGTCCAACAATATCCAAAAAATTGTAAAAAGTATACATAAGTGTGGTATACGAGAATGGGAGTTCCAAAAAGTATAGTAATAGTAGTGGCATGCGATGCAAGAAAGCAAATGTATGAGCTTATGCAGCATCAGCCAAAAAAATCACACCATTCCCTCCAAATGCCTGTCCAATTCCTCCTTAAATTTATTCAACCTATCAACTTACACAACGACAGATGGAAGTTTGTTCAAGCAATTAACCACCCGCTGGCTAAAGGCAAATTTCCTCACATCTGTCCTTTCGTAATTTGAATTTATGCCCCCTTAGGTTCGTAATCTGAACAAGTGGAAGGATCGCATCAGAATTCAGCGCGCTGAACCCATTCAAGACCTTATACACCCCAACCAGATCACCGCGCAGGTGCCTAGTCTCCAGCCACTGCAATTTGCAGAACTTAAGCCTCTCTTGATAAGAGGATCCCTTCATTCCCCTCACCAATCTTGTTGCCCTTCTCTGTACACGCTCAAGTAAATCTACATCCTTCCTAAAATGAGGCCTCCAGACCAGTACGCAGTACTCAAGGCGTGGCCTGACCATTGCCTTATACAGAGGGATAATCACCTCCTTTTCCCTGCTAGCAAAATTCCTATATATCATTGACAAACCCCATGACCTGCCCTGGCAGCCTGTCTGCATTGCTCAGAAAACTTCATATCTGCCTGCACAATTACTCCCAGGTCTTTTTCATTTTCTGCCACCTTAAGTGTAGTACCAAACAGTTGGTACGTTTCTCTGGGGTTACTTCTACCCATATGCAGTACTTTGCATTTGTCAAGGTTAAACTTCAGTTCCCACTTCTTAGCCCATCTGCGCAAATTATCTAGTTCGTGTTGCACTAGCACACTGCCATTACTGTCATTAACAACCCTGCCAACCTTTGTATCATCTGCAAACTTCGACATTAAGCCTGATATACCTTCATCGATATCATTGATAAATATACAAAACAACAGTGGACCTAACAACGAAACCTGAGGGACTCCACTAATAACATTAGTCCAAGAAGAGCAGCACCCATTGATAACCACCCTCTGTCTTCTTGCACTTAACCATCCTTTTATCCATTGTAGCAACTTACCCTTAATACCATTCTGCTCCAATTTGTACAATAGTCTTCCAATGCAACAGTGTCAAAAGCTTTCCTGAAATCAAAATATATGATACCAAAATTATTTTTTGCATCCAGTTCCTTTGTAACCACATCATAATATCCTATTAAATTTGTCAGACAAGACTTTCCCTTAACAAACCCATGCTGTGTCTGAATTATTGCTGCAGTCCTGTCTATATGATCCTGCAATGCATCTCTAACCAGTGACTCCATTATTTTACCCGGAACAGAAGTTAAACTAACTGGTCTGTAATTACTCGTGTCACCCTTAAATCCCCCTTTGTGAATTGGGGATACATTTGCACATCTCCAGTCTGTGGGAACCTCCCCTGAGTCAAAGGATGCTCTCATAATTCTGGCTAAGGGTTTGCTTAGTTTCTTTGCCGCCTCCTTTAATATAACTGGATAGACCCCATCCACTCCAGGTGCTTTTCTTACGTTTAACTTCAACAATTTCTCTTCCACTTTGCTCTCAGTTATTACAAAATCATTAAGTATCTGGCATTTTCAAACCTTAATAATTCCTCACGTGTGAATGTAGATGCAAAATACTCGTGAGAGTTTATATAAGTAAAGAAATCCTTGCTGTTTTTGTTAGCATCTTTTGCCAAAGATTTCTCGTAATCTGCCTTTGCCTGCCGACCTGCTTTGTGACCTGATTACAGATTAACTTATATCTGCCATAGGCTTCTGAGTCGCTTGATAATTTATATGCATCCCATGCATTTTTCTTCTCTGTTACGAGTCTCATTAGTTCATTTGACAACAATTTAGGCCTAAGCCTTGAACAATATTTCTTAATAGGTATGAAACTTTTAGTAGCTTCCACGATTAATTCTTTGAATGCTTCCCACTTAGAATTTAATTTTAATAACATCGTCAGTTAATTCCACTGTACAGAATTTAAAAACTGTCGGAGACCACTGTACTCGCTTTTACGGAAGCAAAAACCCTTTCCTTTACCCCTGATGGTAATTAAATCTTTAAGTAAATCCCACATCAGTACACTGTGATCACTGCCACCTAGTAGTTCTTTTATCTGCAAATTCCTAATACAAGAATGATCACTGCTGATGACCAGATCAAGAGTATTACTTTCTCTGGTTGCCTATCGAACATGCTGCTGCTAAAAACAATCATCCAATAAATCCACAAAAGTCTGACTAGTGTGTGAGTGCCCAACCGACAAGTTCCAGTCAATATCTGGGAAGTTAAATTCCCCCATTATAAGACATTTCGATTTACTAGCCCACTCTATTTCTCTGTACAATTGTTCATTGTACTCATTGAAGTCATTAGGCCTATAACACCCTCCTACTCTTATTTTGGCTTTCGCAGTGCTTATGTCACACCAAACTGACTCAACAGTGCACTGTTCATCTATATCAACTGGATGCACTTCTTTTTATTTTATGTTTTTCTTTATTAACAGCATAACACCTCCTCCCTTCCTATCCTGTCTATCCTTTCTGTACACACTGTACTCCCCAAATTCCAGTTCGGCATTCCTTATATCTGTGTGACACCATGTCTCCGATATCCCAACAATATCCGCCTTTGATGTCTCGTCCAACACTTCGAATTAATCAAATTTATTTACTATACTTCAACATTGGTATACATGCAAGTATACATGCACCTATTCTTATTCTTAGTTACTCTTACACATCCCATATACCCACCTATTTCACGATGACTGCTATCCGTCGCTGAAACTCCCAACACCCCTCGATCCAGGTCGCTACTTATTCTAATAGAAGTTGTGCAAGAATCACCTTCACCTCTGCCTACGGCTACTGTTAAACTATTAGTCCTTGTATCCCCCCAAGCTATCAGTTTTCCGACCAACCCAACACTGCCTCAATAGCATCAGCAAATATTCTTGCACTCTTTCAATTTAAGTGTATCCCATTCCTCTTGAAGCAGTCTCTCCTGTTAACAAGTACAGTCCAGGCTGAAAAAAATTCTATCCCTTGAGCCTTGCACAATCTTTCCAGGGCCGAATTGATCAATAAGGCTCTCATCATATACTCCCTCCTATCGTGTCTGGGCAGAATTGCAGACACTTTCAAATTCAACCCTAATTCATGGCTTTTTTTCATCAGTGACCTGTACTTGTTAAGTAATTCTGCCGGTCTCCTACTCTTAATATCATTAGTGCCAACCTGTACAACAATATCACCTTTTGTCCCCCTAAAAGATGATATCTGCTCTACAACGTCATCAACCTTTGCCCCTGGCAGACATACCCTGGTCCTGTTCCACCTATCCTTTTTACAAAGCATGTTCCCGTTTCCCTGGCAATAGAGTCACCAACAACTACTAGTTCCTGTGGGCATCTACTTGGCAACCCCCAAGTTGCCAAGTAGATACCCAAGTGGGCTTGCCTGAAAATTTAATCTTTATTATGATGTTAAGGTTATCATTGTATAATAAAATATGATAAAATTTTGCCATAGACTGGCGTGATGACATTTAGCCCGACGGATAGCTCATTTACAAAATTAATAGTATTACTAAGAATGAGATCCATCCACTGTTATACTTATATATGTGTGGTAAGAGTTTAGTATTTTAATTATTAAATCAAAAAGATTGTAACCGCTAACAGAAGATGAACGGTGGTAGAGTAGAATATAGCAACAGTATCTCAATCCCTCTCGAATTACTCTAATAATTCATGAGGTATGAAAAGTAGTTTTTTTACAGCAGAAAGCAAGGTCAGCATAGGAAAAAGCAAAGCATAAGGTTACTGAGGATTAAACCGGTTGCGTAACTGCCCGTCCCTTATTGTAAGGGATCCTGGTTTTCGATTAGGTACGAAAAGTTAGCAAGCATAAACAGTGTCTAAAATATCCAAAAGGATAGGACTTACCATATATTAGAAAGACTGAATGAAAGCGCGTATATGGTATATATGCGGCAATAGCAGTCTCAAGCTCCTACTGGTGTTTGTAGTTAACATCATTAAAATTTCTAAAATGCTGCTATATAATTTCAATTAATTCATTAGTATGTGAACTGATAGATGGTTCTCGAAGTAAAAGTAGAGTATGCAAAGAATATATTTTCCTGCCCTTTTTCAATGAGTATAAGCTGTATGTAACATATTCCATGGGTAGTACCTACTATATACATATATATACATGCCCAGCCAATTGCAAGGATGTCAACATGATAGGCCCACGAAAGGTAACCACCAAATTTAAGTGGCGTAAGTGCCGTTAAAAACTGTATCGATAATAAGCTGTGAGTTAATGTTATTGTTATATCTTTTGTTAAGGGCTGCCAAAATAGCTATATATAGGTATATTTTAATGATGCCATGTGGGAATCTGTTGTTTATTAATTTTAATCTGAAATTGTTAAGCGTATCTATAATATCATCTACTTGCTGCATATGTTGGTTCTTCTAATTCATTGCGTGATTATAATATTTCTGTGTATCCGTTTTGAGATATTGGAACTCCAACTGGTTAGGTCTATGGCATTAAATTGGAAATCGTTTCGTTTGTCATATAACTTGGTGTGTATCAGATTATTGTCTATGCATATGACTATATCTAGGTAGGTTGCTGATTTGGAACCATGTGTATCAGTGCATTCCAAGCTCAATTCGCGTGGGTAGTGATTAATGGCTTCTGTTAAGAAATCAGGTTTGTTAAAAACAATCAAATCGTCTATATATCTGTATAGTACGATGTCCTTCTTAAACTTCTGTTCGAAATGGTGGTATAGGTTAACGACTAGAGTAGAGCTACAATCTCCCATCGCAATGCCTATGATATGATCTATGGTATTGTCTATATTGGTATTTAGGTAGTTTAATATTGGTATATTGTTGAGTGTAATTTTTGAGTTATCTATATTGTCGGATATAATTTTAAGTAGGTAAACTAGTTTGTAATGTGGACTCTTAGCATAGCTATCTCTACACGAAGTGATATATATGAAACCTGTGGGTGTTTTGTGAAATTTGGGAATGCAGTAAATGTATGGATATTTAGTGTTCAGGTTGATTAAGCTTAATTTTTTTTTTTGCAAGGATAGTACTTTCTTAATAATATTGTTGTATAAAACTTTTTACATATTAGGCTGTAATTGTTGGTGGCTTTGTCTATGGTTGTAATAATGAATCTATTCTGTATCTTTTTTAGATTGTGCTTAATTTTGCTTAGGTTGTAAACTTTGGGGGGATGTAATTTGTTGTATGCTAGCATGATCAGTTTTTGATTGCCTGGTATGTCAGCGCAAGCCTATTATGGAAGGCTACTAAAGGTGTGTTATGTTTGTACGACAATTTTAAGCAGAATTGCATTAAGTCTGTGTGCAGTTGTTTATTAATCTTATAGGTATTGCTGTTGGTGTTGGGTCTGAATTTAAAGCCGAATGAAAGTATTTCGCGTATATCAGGATATTCTATGATATTCTGATCACCAGTGATGATATGTTTATGGTACCTGTCCACGTATTTATGATATTGAGGTAGATGGCCGAAATATTCGGCCTCAATATCGCTATTAATTTGGTTGCAAGCTGTTTTTTTTGTAATTGCAAACAGGAAGCAGGAAAGGTTTATTGTAGCTGAATCTGGTGTATATGCATTGGTGATAGGCAATTAATTTGTGTGAATTTATAGCCTTTACTATGGCTATGTAATTAAATATATCATTACTGATCTTAATATTGATGTATTCGTTTGTGACCGTGGTACTATTGTTCAACTTCAACTTAAAGATGTCCTTAAATATGTGGTTTAATTGTTCGTTATTGTGTTTATAAGTACAGTTGATTTTTGCTAGTGCTCTGAGTTTGCTGTTTCATGCCAAAGATAGTATCATGTATATGCTTGATGTGTGTAATGGGTTTATCCCAAGTACTTAACATATCAATAAAATTACATGTTACCTTGCTAGTGTGTGTTATTTTAGTAGTGGTTGCTCTTTTAGTTTTTGTTTTAGTTTTTGGCCTTTTTACCATTTGGAATAGGTTATATATACAAGCATCTTGTATGTTATTATTGGTATAGCAGTGTCCATTGAATTTATTGTTCATGCCATAAGGGTAGAGAGATTCATGTCTCAATATGAAGATATTTTCTTTTTCTAATCTGGTACAAAGGTTATTATCTCTAGTTAAAATAGTGATGGTTGTATTATTAAAGTTATGCACTTGAAAGTGTTGTAATTCGATGTCTTTTTTGTTTACGAAGATCTTTATGTGTGACCTATGTACATTAGTTCTGATATGTAATTCCCCTCCTGTTTGACCGATGTATTTTGCATTGCATTCGTTGCAGTTTATGAGGTAGTAAACCACCCTGCTAGTATGGCAAAATACTGGAGCTTCTATATTGTTAGTGTGGTGATTACTGCTCATGTATGGGCAGGTTAAGCATACCGTTTTTTTGCAAATGTTGAATTTTAATTGGCTGTAAATTAGATTATTATCAGAATCTAGCTCTGTGCTATTATATTAGGTGTAGTACTATTTACGGTTATTGCCTTGCTAGTTATGTCCGTAAGTGTACCATAATTGGTACCACTAGAATCGCACTGGGCAGCAGCATGATGTTTAATGATGTTAATTACAGACACCAGTAGGCGCTTGAGACTGCTATTGCCGCATATATACCAAATACGCGCTTTTATTCGGTCTTTCTAACTGTCTCACTACATATGGTAAGTCGTATCCTTTTAAATATATTAGACACTGCTTATGCTTGCTAACTTTTTGTACCTAATCAAAAACCAGGATCCCTTCCTATAAGGAACGGGCAATTACGCTCCCGGTTTAATACTAAGTATCCTTATGCTTTGCTTTTTCCTATGCTGACCTTGCTTGCTGTAAAAAACTCTACTTTTCATACCTCATGAACTATTAGAGTAATTCAAGGGGGACTGAGGTACAACAACTATATTCTACTCTACCACCGTTCACCTTCTGTTAGCGCTTACAATCTTTTTGATTTAATAATTAAAATGCGAAACTCTTACTACACATATATAATTATAACAGTGGATGGAGCTCATTCTTAGTAATACTATTAATTTTGTAAATTAGCTATCCGTTGGGCTAAATGTCATCACACCAGTCTACGGCAAAATTTTATTATACATTGATAACCTTAACATCCTAATAAAGTTTAAATTTTCAGCCATGTCGACTTGGGTATCTACTTTTTGGAACTCCCATTCTCGTATACCACACTTATGTATACTTTTTACTGTCTTTTGGATATTGTTGGACTGGATGATGATAACAGAAACGGATAGCTCGTTAATTACGGTTGATATAGTGAAAGTGTTAGCCCTCGATAAAGTCCCTTTCAACGTATCTACATACTTAAAATTGTAATAATTTTTATATGTTGCATGTGTATATATTATTTTTTTCCAGTTTCCATTGGCGCGTGCATAGGTCTTCATGTTTTGATGGGCTATGGCGTATCACAGGCTACAATAGTTCTACACTATACCGACCTACTTATAGGTAGGTCGAGGTAGGAAGCCAATATGGCCATCTTACCGTCTGGACATATTTTAGTCAATACCGTAATTTTTGATTTTAAATATGTGTTTTAAGTGTTATTTAACCAAAGAAAAGTATGCACACAGGATTATAAAGAACAGAGGATCACGCTGGTGAGATATTTTTGTCATTTACTTGGGGACATCGTCTGGTTTAAGCATTATTTATCTGTATCTTTTGTTGCCAGACCGCATGGTCACCATGTGGCTGGTGCAGGGCTATAGAGAGTCTGCCGATATAACGCGGCGGCCACGTCTCAACCTGACACCTTGACTAGGGAGGTGCTATAGCCACTGTACCCTTGGACAGTGACTGGCTCCCAACCTTTCAACAAACTGAGTGATTTTATGAAGAAAGCTAATATGGGATATTGTGTATCCCCCCCATAAACTCTCCATGGTAAGGCATGAACTATCTTCTCGACCACACTACTGTATTTTGAATGCCACCATTGTGCTCGCCGCTCCCTAGAAATCCCCTAGAGAAGTAGTTCCATGCTTCTAGGGGTATTTATGTATTCGGCTTTTGTCTCCCCCTCCAATGTGACATGTGGGAGAGACAATATCTTTGAAAACTGTTTTTGCAGCAACAGACAAACCTACGAACTAGTGGTGGGTAACAACTGCCATCTTTTAAAAAGAGCTACCAGAATGTACTGAAGCATTCCCGATTATCCGGACTCTCCTGATTATTCAGAATACGTAATAATGGAAGGGAGACACGAAAAAATTAAGGACTCCCGGATGCAGAAACAAAACAATGAACTGACCATAATAGATCAACCAGACAAGATGGAGGAGGAGGCCCGTTCCGGTGTCAACTTAAGCAAGAGGAAAAACCGAAAGGAAGTGGACCCTAAATTCGAACGGGAGACCCATTCTCAGGCTGAAACAAGCAAACCAACTGCATCACAAAGAGATGCAAACAATGAAAGTCAGCAGGAGCCACCCCTGCACCATGCATTGCTGGAGGGCTCAGTCTATGAACAAACCCTCAGACTGAAAACGGCCCTAGAGAATATTTTTAAAAAACCGAAATAGGATATCTACGGCTCTGAGGTCCCAAATAGTGACCATATTTTACAAAATGGAGACAATGATCCATTACACATACCTAAAAAGCCAAAATGCTCTACAAGGCTAAAAGCCTATATCCAGCGCGAGATCCACTGTTGGCCAAACAAATGCCAACAGTGGATAACGCGCCCTGACATACTCGGAAGCGCTGAGGGCCCCATTAACGAATGAAGCTGAATCGAACGCAGAGGGCTACCAGAGGAAGAAAGCTCTATTACCCACACCAAACCTAGGATCGCTAGGTTTAGTGTGGTTTATATAGGTTTATAGGTATATATACATCCCATGCACTTTTTTTCTCTGACCCGTAACTCAATAGTTAATATGACTTCAATTTAGGTCAAAGCCTTGAACAGTATTTCTTTGTTGGTATGAAAAAATGCCTTGTAGCTGCTTTGATTACTTCTCTGAACACTTCCCATTTAGAATTTTCTCTTGGTAGCATCATCAGTTGATTCCACTGCACAGAATTTAAAAATTGTCTGAAAACTCTGCAACCATCCTTAGAAAAGCAAAAGCCTTTCCTTTTACTCCTGCTACCTAGTAAGTCTTTTACCTAAACATTCTTAATGCATGAATAATCACTGCTGATAACTAGTTCGTAATTATTGCTTCTTGTTGCCTCTCTAACGTGCTACTGTAGAAAACAGTCATCCAAGAAATCCACAAAAATTTTGCTAATGTAAGAGTGGCCATCACAAAAATTCTAGTGAACATCTGGAAAGTTAAAATCATTCATTTTCACTCAACCCTGCCAACCTTTGAATCAGACGATACAACGGTTGGCAGGGTTGTTAAGGACACTACTGACTCTGCGCTGCTGCAACAGGATCTGGAAAGCTTGAGCAGATGGGATGAGAGGTGGCAGATGAATGGAAACAGTAACCCCAGAGCAACGTATAAACTCTGTGGTACTACACTGACAGTGTTAGAGAATGGAAAGGACCTGGGGGTGTTTTGTGCAGGCAGATATGAAGTTCTCTGAGCAGTGCAGACGGGCTGCAAGAGTAGCGCATGGTGTCTTGTCAATGATATACAGGAATATTTCTAGCTGGGATGAGGTGATTATTCCCTTGTATAAGGCAATGGTCAGGCCACACTTTGAGTACTGTATACAGGTCTGGAGGCCTCATTTCAAAAAGAATGTAGAGCTGCTGGAATGAGTACAGAGAAGGGCAACAAGATTAGTGAATGGAACAAAGGGTTGCTCTTTCGAAGAAAGGCTTAAATTTTGCAAATTACAGTGTCTGGAGACTAATCACCGGCGAGGTGATCTGATAGAGGTGTATAAGGCCTTGAATGGTTTGAGCATGCTCAATGCCGATGGGAATCTTCCACTTGCTCAGAATAGCATTAGCATTAGCATTAGCATTAGTAGAGGCATTTGATGCAAGAAAGCAAGCTTATGCAGCATCAGCCAAAAAAAAAAAAAAAAAAAAAAAAAAAAGTAACATAAATAAATAAAAATAACCACTTCCACTTCACCCCTCTGTTCGTTCGAAATACCTGTCCAGCTGAGCCTTAAACTTATTTAGGCTATCAACTTCCACGACAAGGGATGGAAGTCTGTTCCACCCACCAACCACCCGCTGGCTAAAGGCAAATTTCCGCACATCTATCCTACATCTGTCTTTCCTCAATTTGAATTTATGCCCTCTCAGGTGATTTTTCTGAGCTAGAGGAAGAATCCCATCAGCATTGAGCATGCTCAAACCATTCAAGGCTTTGTACACCTCTATCAGATCACCCCGCTGGTGCCTAGTTTCCAGACACTGTAATTTGCAAAACTTAAGCCTTTCTTCGTAAGAGAACCCCTTTGTCCCATTCACCAATCTAGTTGCCCTTCTCTGTACTCGTTCCAGCAGCTCTACATCCTTCCTGAAATGAGGCCTCCAGGCCTGTATACAGTACTCTAGGTGTGGCCTGGAATAATCACCTGAGAGGGCGTAAATCCAGATTGGGGAAAGATCGATGTAGGATAGGTGTGTGGAAATTTTCCTTTAGCCAGCGGGTAATTTATTAAGCGTAACCTAAATAAATTTAAGGCTGAGCTGGACAGGTATTTTGAACGAACGGAGAGGTGAAATGGAGTCGTTTTTAATGGTAATGCTAATTATGATACATTTTAATTTGCTGGCACACTATTTCATTCCATAGCTGTTTGGTATAATCTTCACAGTAATTAGGTCTATAACACACTCTCAATTTTGTTTTCCCATTGCTTATATCACACCAACCTCACTCAGCATTATACTCATTACCCAAGTGAACTGGGTGCACTGCCTTAGATTTATTACTCTTCTTAACTAAGAGCATAATCACATCCACCACTCCTGTTTATCCTTCCTGTATACCTTGTTCTCCCCATATTCAAATTCAGCACTACTTATGTCATAGTTATCAGTCATCATATAACTTGGAGGGATATGATGGAGTTTAAGATTGACAGTGTTTTGCCGAACGCTGGCAAAAATTACTTGCCCGATATACCTAGCACAGAATTAGATCATGTTTGGGTGTTGGATTTTTTTTTTTTTTTGCAGATATAAAAATAATTATTCCACTTTTTTCTTTGTTAGCACATCAGCTTCTGTGGCCATAATGCACCTCCCAAAGTTTTTGCATTTACTCTGATCCAAGCCCGAGGCAGGATTCAAACCCATGGCACTTTACCTAACCAGCTAGCCTAGTCAGCCATTATTCCACTTCTAATACTTAATATATTCATTTTTTGGATTAATTTCTCATGTCATCCCTGTTTTTCTGGGCTATATTAAAAGTCATTATAAGCCAATAAAAATAGCACTAGAATAGTCAAGTGATATTCAGTAATTGTGTAATATTTTTTTTATCTGATAAAAAAAATCCAGCATGTAAACAAGACTACCCATTGCACATTATATTTCAATCAAGTTTTATTTTGTTGCTTTCAATACAGCTGAAACTAATATGATTCTTTGTTTAGTGGTAGATTTTTCATAGCTATAGCCTTGTTTTGCATTTTGGCTACATGGTGATTTTGCAAAATATCCTGTAAATATGGTATGGGGGACAGTTTTTAGTAGAATATCCCAGGTTCCATACTAGGTTCATTGTTGTTTTCTCTATTTTACTGATATTGATATTGGCAAATCAGTCTTAATGTATAGGTGATAAAAAGATAAGTAGTAGGCAATAGTATCTAGATCAGAAAAGGTTCCCAACCTTTTTTGACTCGCAAACCACTTTCAAAATAATATTTTTTATCACGAACCCCTCTCAACATATTTTTAATGTGAACTGAAATCGTATAATATTTCTGAATTTTATTTATAAAATATTTTCAGTACATTTTTATAAGCGATATTGCATAATGATAAAAAATATTAAGTATTATTTATACTTAACTGTAAAACAGTTATTAATAAATCCAAACTAGATTTTGAACAGGCTAAGGGTAGAAAACTTGCTTCATGTCCAAATGGTAGCTGAGAATGCTGGTTTCTTGCCAAAGCTATTTTGCTGTAATTTTTGCCCATCTCTATTCCCACCTCTAACAAAACCAGATGGTTCTGTTGTCACATCAGTCAAAGATAAAGCTGACCTGCTAGCATCCTATTTTTCTTACAACTCATGTATTGATGATCTTGGAAAATCACCTCAAACCATTCCCAGTACCCTCCATTCAATGCCTCATGTGGAGGGGCGCCTCCATAGCCAGGTGGGCAGGAGCAACAGCGTAGCACACGCTTCTTGATTACAAGGGGTTCAAGCCCGTGACCACCAAATATGGAGGATGCGGAAAGGTCAGGGAATGACACCGCATATCCCAAGAGCAATATGGCCTTAGTTCCTAATGCTCCTAGAAACCAAATAACAAACAAACAAACCTCATGTGATCTTCCGTCAAAAGGATGCCAGGATTTTGATGAATCTGATGCTAAGAAAGCTCCAGGTTCTGATGGCATTTCTCCACTTGTTCTCAAAACCTGTGTCCCTCAACTTATTCCTGATTTGTCTTTCTTTTTTCACTTTCTTATTCGAAAGGTGTTTTTCCTTCTGCTTGGAAATTTGCTCATATCCAGCCAGTTCCTAAAAAGGGTGACAAATGCCTTCCATCCAATTAACATCCCAATGCGATTACTTCTAGTCTTTCCAAAAAATGGAGAAATCAATTAACTGCCAATATTTCATCTGATCAACGATGGCCAGTATGGATTCCATCAGTGTCATTTCACTGGTGATATTCTGGCTTACGTTACAAATCTATGGACACATACAATGGAAAAGTTTGGTGAAATTCAAGTCATTGCTCTTGACCATGATCTTTATGCCAAACATGACCTTTTGATCATGTTTGGCATAAAGGTCTTGAACCAGTATTCTCCCCAGAAAATTTGGCCAGTTGGGAGCATTATGAAGTATTTGGGTGGGGAAATGTAATACTTCACAATATTATAAAATCTTATTTATAAATGTGACTTATGTGATCCAAAGCGAATATTAATTGCATAATTTAACATTATATGCTCCTGTTGCATTGACCTCGATTGCATAGTATGTTCAAATTAATATTGATCGAGATCAAATTCAAATTATTATATTAGGGCCACCCATAATTTCTTACATCTACCCATATATGTATTTGTCTGTAAATATGCGCGTGTTCTCTGGTCAATTTTCTTGTTTGCTGGATGAAAAAACCCCAATTGCTGGTGGGGTGAAACCTTGCTATCTATACCTGAGACTGACTAACTCAGCCACAGAGTGAAAAAAGCCCATTAAAGTTCCTCACATCATTGACAGGATTCGAACCCTGTCATTGGGTATTGGGGAGGACGGTTACGATACCGCTGTGCTACACGCAGATATTGATCGAGATCAGTGAGCAGTACAACATGGTACTGCAAGAATCGCTTAAATTTTAGCAAGGCAGCGCACCCATTCGATAGGTCCTGAGGAGAAGTCTTCTAAGTAAGTTTCCATCCGATGGTTTGCCAGCTGTTCTTTATAATTGGGTACCCAGTATTCTCTGACCACTCACTGCAGTTGATGGAAGATGGCTGTCTTCTAACTTGTCCACTAATGCTGGTATTCCCTAAGGTTGTTCTTTCTCCCACTCTTTTCCTCCTCTATACTAATGACCTTCCATTGATGGGAAATCCTATCCACAGTTTTGCTGATGATAGAACATTGCATCCACCTTCCAGTTTGAGAAACCTTGCCCTGCTCAAACAGCTTCAACTTCTCAAGTAACGTTAAATGCTAATCTCCAGATAATTCTCCAGTGGGGCAAAGATAACTTAATTTCAATCCTTCTAAAACTCAGTCCTGTCTTATATCTCACAAAAAGGATTCTTCTGCTCCTATGCTTATCTTCGATGATGCTCTGATTTCTAGGCAAGATCTTGGGGATTACCCTGACTTCTAATCTCTCTTGGCATAAAGCACATTACAAATATTGCTTCCTCTGCTCTAATAAATTGAGTTTTTTCTTTTACTCTCTGCGTTACTTTTCTTCCAAACAATTTTTGACTCTGTAGAAATCGCAAATCTGACCTACCATGGAATATTGTTCCCACATCTGGGGCAGTGCGCCCAAAACCTCTCAGGCTTCTAGATTTCATTTAAAAGAGGGCAGTTAGGTTATTTAATGTCTGATCTCTAATAGTCTCTCCACTCTGTCTCACACTTTTTTCTGTTGCATACCTTTCGTTTATATACTTGCATGGACGCTGTTCTTCTGAATTGGTTTCTATAATTCCTGCCCTCTTTCAAAGCAGTCCGAACACATGCCGCAACCAGTCAACATCATTTTGCTGTCCAAGTTTGAACTCAGAATCAACTTTTCTTACTTCTCATTTATTCATCCAACTTGTTTTCTGGAACAACCTTTCTTCATAAATATTTCCTGAAAATTACAATATACAGAAGTTCAAGTTTAATGTCAAGAAGTATCTTCTTTTATCTTTTCAACCTTCAACCCATGCACGGTACTAAATATTATAGGTTCTAAATTAAAGTACCTATACATAATCATCCTTGAGAATGAAAAAAAATTAGTATGGAAAACATATTTATTTCAATTTATTTAACTTATATACTGTAAACAAATTATAAGGAATTGTGGGAGATGTTTTCTTTGGAAATTTTTACTTTTTGTTTAATTTTATTTTACTTTATTGTTTATTATTAGTTATATTTTGTAGTTTACAAAATATAACAATGTAAATCTAAGCAGAGGCCCTTACAGAATATTTATTGCGAACTCCCAGGGGTACGTGAATCACTGTTGGGAATCGCTGATCTAGATGATACTTCTCCCTGCCAACATTTGTATCAGCTGGATTAATATCCAGATGATAAGATTATTAGGAGGTAGTTAATGACTAATTAGGGTTATGCTACTACAACAAAATCTAGAAAATTAGGAAGATGAGCTGAGAAGTGCAAACGAAGTTTAACCTTCACAAATGCAAGATGCTGCATATGGATAACAATAATCTCAGGTTAAGGTATCAATCATGTAGTACCAAACTCAGGGTGGTGGACAATGTAAAAGACCTGAGGAAAACTGTGCATACAAAGTTCTCTGAGCAGTGCAGACAGTCGCCAGGACAGTTCACTGAGTTTTGTCCATGATACAGAGGAATTTTTCCAGCAGGAATAAGCAGTTGATTATTCCATTGCATAAGCCAATGGTTAGGCCATACCTTAAGTACTGTGTATGGTTCTGGAAGCCTCATTTTGGAAGGATGTGAATCTGTTGGAATGGCTACCGAGAAGAGCAAGATTAGTGAGTGGAACAAAGGATGCAACAAGAAAGGCAGAAATTCTGAAAATTACAGCGTCTGGAGACTAGGCACTATTTCATTAAGGCTTTGAATTGATTGAATAAGCTCAATGTTGATAGCATCCTTCTTCTTGCTCAGACTACACACAAGGGCATATATTCAAATTAGGGATGGATGATTGCAGAATACATATGCAGAAATTTTCTTTCACCGAGTGGGTAGTTGATTGTTGGAACCAACTTTCACGTGGTGTTGTAGAAGCAAGTAAATTGAACAAATTGAAGAACTACATTAACCATTAGAGGGGATGGACAGGTGACACGGGAAATGGTTGTTGTTTATTTTTATATTAATATTAATACTATATGACCAAAAGTAATTGGAGATCCTTTGTAGAATACTGCACAGTCATACATACTCATATAATTCTGAAATCAGTATGGATAATGGATAGGACTTGGGCTTTCAATGTGGAAAAATGATTTTATTTTGCATGCACGTGAAGCTCACATAAGTAAACTTTCTGTGCATACAACTGATACTTGCCTGTACTGCAAAATCTACTATAGTGGACATTATTATAGAAAGACTATGATAATTTAATGAAAATATAAGCTAGACAGTCTCACACAGAGTTCATGCTGAGTACATGCCATCTGAGTAGTAGTAGAGGCATGTGATGAAAGAAAGCAATCTATTGTTATTATTTGGTTTTTAGGAGCATTAGCAACTAAGGCCATATTGCTTTGGGGATATGCGGTGGTCATTCCCTGACCTTTCCATATCCTCCGTATTTGGTGGTCATGGGCTCAAACAATTGTCTAATCAAGAAGCGTATGCTACGCACTGCTGCTCCTGCCCACAAAGGCACCAAGAAATCAAGCGTATGAGTTTAAATAGCATCAGGCAAAAAAAAAAAATAAATAAATAAATAAACAAATTAAATAGATTAAAAAAAATAACAGACAATTTCAAACATCCATTTCCTCTAAATGTTTATCCAGTTCCTTCTTGAATTTATTTAAGTTATCAACTTCCACGACAGATGGAAGTTTGTTCCAGCAAATAGCTACGCACCTGTTAAAAGCAAATTTCTGCACATCTAGCCTAGAATTTATGGCCCTTAGGTTCACAATCGGCACAAGCTGAACAATTCCATCAGAATTCAGCATGCTCAACCCATTCAAGGCCTTATTCACCTCAATCAGATCACCTCGCAGGTGCCTAGTCTCGAACTGCTGCAATTTTCAGAATTTAAGCCTTCCTTGGTAAGAGGATCCCTTCGTTGCCCTCACACGTCTTGCTGCCCTTCTCTGTACATGCTCAAGCAATACTATATCCTTCCGAAAATGAGGCCTCCAGACCTGTAGACAGTACTCAAGGTGTGGCCTAACCATTGCCTTATACAGAGGGACAATCACCTCCTTTGCCCTACTAGCAAAATTTCTGTATATCATTGACAACATCCCATGCCCTGATCTAGCAGCCTGTCTGCATTGCTCAGAAAACTTCATATCTCTTACACAGGTCTTTTTCATTTTTTACCACACTAAGTGTAGTACCACACAGTTGGGAAGTTACTCTGGGGTTATTGCTACCCATGTGCAGTTCTATGCATTTGTCAATGTTAAACTTCAATTGCTACTTCTCAGCCTGTCTGCCCAACTTTTCAAGATCCTCTTGCAGTATCACTGTTATTGCTGTCATTAACATCACTGCAAACCTTTGTATCATCTGCAAACTTGGACATTCAGCCTGATATGCTTTAATCAATATCATTGATAAATATACAAAACAACAGTGGGCCCAACACTGAACCCTGGAGGATGCCACTAATATTAGCCCACATAGAGCAGCATCCATTGATTACCACTCTCTGTCATCTCCCACTCAACCACCCTTTTATCCATTGTAGCAACTTGCCCTTAATACCATACTGCTCCAATTTATATAGTAGTCTTCATTTGCAACAGTATCAAAAGCTTTCCTGAAATCTAAGTATATGATATCAAAATTATTTTTGCATCCTGTTTCTTTGTAACCACATCATACTATCCAATCATATAATTTTCACACAACACTTTCACTTAAAACACCCATGCTCTATCTGAATTATTACTGCTGTCTTGTCTAGATGATCCTGCAATGCTTCTTTCACCAGTGACTCCATTATTTTCCCAGGAACAGAAGTTAAACTAACAGGTCTGTAATTACTCGTCACCTTTTGATCTCCCTTAGTGAATTGGGGATACATATGCACATCTCCAGTTCATGGAGACCCCCTGAATTGTTCGATTCAGGGGGGGGTCTCCATGGAACATAATTATGGCTAAGGGTTTGCTTACTTCCTGTGCCACCTACTTTAATATAACTGGAGATCCCATCCACCTCAGGTGCCTCTCATATGCTTAACTTCAACAATTCCTCCTCTACTTCTCTCAATTATTAAAAATTCATTAAGCCACCTTTTATAGTTTAATAAGCTTCTGTTCTTCACTTTTCTAAAATAATTTTGATATCATTTAATTGGATTTCAGGAAAGCTTTTGATACTGTTGCACATGGAAGACTGCTTTACAAACTGGAGTGGTATGACATTAAGGGGAAGTTACTGCAATGGATAAAGCGATGGTTCAGTGGGAGACAGCAGAGAGTTGTAATAAATGGACATTGCTCTATGTGTACTAATGTTATTAATGATGTCCCCTAGAGTTCGGTGCTAGGCCCATTCTTGTTTTGTGTATTTGCCAATGATATCGATGAAGGTATATCAGGTTGAGTGGGTAAGTATATCAGGCTTAATGTCTAAGTTTGCAGATGATACAAAGGTTGGCAGGGTTGTTAATGTCAGTATGCTACCGCAACAGGATCTATAAAAGTTAGGCAGGTGGACTGAGAACTGGCAACTGAAGTTTAACGTTGACAAATGCAGAATACTGCATATGGGTAGCAGTACTCTGAGAAACAAACCAACTTTGGTACTACACTCAGGAAGAGGAGAATGAAAAAGACCTGGGGGGGGGGGGTAATTGTGCAGTCAGATCTCTGAGCATTGCAGATGGGCAGCCGAAGCAGGTCATGGAGTTTTGTCAATGATATACAGGAATTTTGCTAGCAGAGACAAGGAGGTGATTATGCCTTTGTATAATCAATGGTCAGGCCACACCTTGAGTACTGTGTACAGGTCTTAAGGCCTCATTTTAGGGAGGATGTAGAGTTGCAAGAACGAGTATAGAGAGAGGCAACAAGATTGCTGATAGGAACAAAGGAGTGCTCTTACCAAGAGAGGCTTAATTTCTGTAAGTTGCAGCATCTGGAGACTAGGCACTTGCAAAGTGATCTGATTGAAATGTACAGGGCCTTGAATGGTTTGAACAGTTCAACGCTGATGGGGCATAGATTCAAACTGAGGAAAGACAGTTGTAGAATGGAAATTTGCTTAGTCCGTGGATGGTTGATTGCTGAAACAGATTTCCATCCATTGTTGTGGAAGTTGATAGCTTAAATAAATTCAAAACAGAACTAGACAAACATTTGGAGTGAATGGATGGGTGAAACAGAAGTTTTTTTTATTTATTTATTTTGGCTGATGCTATATAAGCTTACTTTCTTGCATCACATGACTCAACTAATGCTAATGCTAAAGAATTCCTCATGTGTGAATGCATATGCAAAATAATCATTGATTGTCAGCTACCCAAACCATTGATATCAAGTGAACCAATCTGATTCATCCCCTTCCTTCTAGAATTTATATAAGTAAACTCATCCTTGCTGTTTTCTCAGCATCCTTTGCCAAAGATTTCTTGTAATCTGCCTTCACATGCCTACTCTCTTTTGTGACTTGACTACAGAGGCTTATAGCCTCTTATATCTGGCTTCAGTGTCTCCTGATAATTTATACGCATCCCATGCATTTTTCTTCTCTGCCTCATTAGTTTATCTGACAATCATTTAGGACTAATCCTTGTACAATATTTCTTAATCAGTATGAAAAGCCTAGTAGCTTCTATGATTAATTCCTTGAATGCTTTCCGTTTAGGATTTGCTGTTGGTAAACTGAGACCACTGTAGTCACTCTTACTGAAGCAAAAAACTTTCTTTTTCTTTATATCTTTAAGTAAATCCCACATCAGTACACTGTGATCACTGCCACCTAGTGGTTCCTTTATCTGCAAATTCTTAATGCATGAATAATCTGAGGAAAGCATTCTGCAATGCTTTCCTCAGATGGACTTCATAATGGGTCGACGAGGTCAGAGAAACATACACTAATATGTGAATCATTCATAGGGAAATGCAGAGCCCTGAGTACAGTGGTAGGGCAGCTGTGCATAAGTTAGATTGGTCAGCTCATTCCCAATCTCAACCCTAGTGAACAACACCTGTGGGGCAAACTACAGCAAGAGATTAGACTCTGACCAAAGCAGCCTTCTTACAAACTGACTCTGGCAGCTGCTTTGCAGGATTAATTCTTTGGATATACACATATAAGGGGAATAATAATTTCTAAACTCTGTTTAAAGAAATGTGGTGTGAAATCATCAAGGAATTTATGAAGGAAAGAATTCCAGAATTCAATAAACAACTAAATTGTCTAAGATATATATTTCAGTTCAAGAAAAAGAATCACACAACAGCATTCACAACAAAGGACACTACCACAATCAAGGAAATAAATATGGTTTTAATAGTTTACAACTTTAACAATTTTGAAAAGTTCAGTCATTTTTTTAAAGATCTACAGTAGATTCCATTTTGTTCATCGTGATGAAAATGTGAAACATTTAAAATAGGAATTGCACATTTGTAAATTATCATTCTAGATTTCAAATAAACTTCCATTAGTCCAGAATGCAGTATGGTATTTTGATCCTATAATAATTTTATTTGTGCTTACAGTTCATAGCTAAATATAATTGGTTTTCTGAAAGTGATTCAGAGCAGTGGAGGCATGATTTTCCAGAGCATATTTCAGTGCATCACTTTGCTAATTGATTCACATGAGTTTTATTTAATATCGTATCACAAACATGACAGAACATCAGATAAAACTTAGTGTCAACTTACTATCAATGTCTTGGTAAATGGTTGGTTTCAATAAAGTTATGCAGGCGAATGCCATGAGACATTCAAAACCAGCAGAAAAATTTGCCCTCTCCTCACTTGACATTTTGTTTTGATGTTTTATAAAGCAAATACAGAGCAAAGGAAGAAAATGTCAGAAATGGAACAGATTTTATTATAACTGAATGGGTTAGAGAATGGGACTGTTATCAGCTGGTAGGTGTCCTCAATTGGTCAGACTACACTGATGGAACAATTGTATTTAACTGTGCTTAATCTAAGTGAAACCAAGCCAGTTTTGGGAGGAAAACTTCTCATTTAAACAATACCTGTTATGTGTGCACTTATTGAATAACTGAGATGCATTAACCTATGCAATATTATTAGGCCTGATGTAACCGAGTGGTCAGAAGTGAGAATGCATAGCACGCGTTCCTTGCATGGACCGGGATTCAAGCCCGTGACTACTAAATAAGATAAATATTTGTATGGATGATTTATTGTAAACTCTACTGACTTGGTTGTCATGCCAGAGTATGAAGAGAAAATTTTTTAGGACCGACGTAGCCGAGTAGTCAGGAGTGAGAGTGCACGGCACGCGTTCTTTGAGTGGACCGGGGTTCAAGCTTGTGACTACTAAATACGATAAATATTTGTATTGATGATTTATTGTAAACTCTACTGACTTGGTTGTCGTGTTGGAATATAAACAGAAATTAATTTCTTTTTTTTTTTTAAATAAAGACATTAAATAATGGGGGAAGCTACATAATGGTTGTTATTTGTTTAAATGGAAATTTTTCTTATTAATGGTTAATATCAGTTTGTATTTATTTAGTAACTACCTTTAACTTCTGTAGCCAAATTCCAATGAAGTCTTCAGTTTTACTTCTTGTCATAGATAAAAAATATGATCTATAGAAGCTAGATGAAATTCATAACAAAAACAGTAGACTGGTACTAAAACATGTGTCTGTCTCTCTCTCTCTCTCTCTCTCTCTCTCTCTCTCTCTATAATGCACACATTCTACTACATCACAAGCTATAACTTCACTGTGTGTGTGTGCACACATTTTTTGATATCAAAAAATTGCTGATATACATATACTGTATGATAACCAAATAAAATAAAAGATAAAGAAATGAAATCAGAAAGCTCAGCAAAAAAAATTTTATTAATGCAGCATGTTCAGCACACAATGCTGTGTAACATTCATTGGCTTTCACATTCAGCAGCCCACTGACAAGCAACATCTCCAATGCAATCACAGGCTATTTCTACAAAAGGTGGGGATCATTCCAAATATATACAATGATAATATAAAAACAGGCAAAATTTCATACAAAAATGTACATGGCTGATGTATAAAAATGGCAGTCAGATGGCATTATGCCTGGCAGTGCAAGAGAAAAATCTGTTGCTATGTTCGTTTACCTTTCGACACCAAGTCTAAACTATAGGTGACACCACTGGCAGTACAAGAAGTGAGTGTAGAAGGCAAAGAATTATCTCCTTGAATATCAGCAGAACATGACACTTTAGATGTGGTAGTACAGGAAACATTGCGAGGAGTGTCTTGGTTGCTTTGCTGTAGAAGGATAAAAAATAGTGTGCAAAGATTTAAAAAAGAAACAACAAAATAATTATGTACACAACTCTAAACTGAAATGTGTTAAGGGCTTTATCCTCAGGCTGCGAGGGATTTAGACAACATACAAGTTAGTGCAAATGCATCATCATTTAAGTTATATCTCATATTGTGAATACCTTCACAACGAGTTGCCATGATATTGCACTACTTTGAATAAGTAACACTTCACCAAAGGAGAAGACTGTTGTTACTTATTCTCAGCGGATACCACCACCCAGATGGCACCGTTTCAGGGCTATTTGGCCCTTCTTCTGTGGATGGGTAGATACCCTAGTGATGCAATGATGGCAAGACAGTTATGAAGTATAACTCCACACTATGAGAGATGCCTGATGGTATATAATATTATAATATAACAATAATATAATATAACAATAATATTATTATCAGGCATCTCTCATATTGTGGAGTTAAACTTCATAACTGTTTTGTCATCATTGCATCACTAGGGTACTTATCCACTCACCGAAACTTTTTTATAAATGACATGGTCTTGGCGCATTATAGCCATAGAAGCTAATGCGCCAAAAAAACCAAAACCCAAACCCAAACCCACTCACCGACGAAGGGACAAATAGCCCTAAAATGGTGGTGGTATCTGCTGTGAATAAGTTAACAACAGTCTTCTCCTTTAGTGAAGCATTACTTATTCAAAGTAGTGCCATATCATGGCAACTCGTGAAGGTATTCACAATATGAGTTATAACTTAAATGATGCCGCATTTGCATATTTGTGCTAATTCAGAGTTTAGCTGTTTACTAATATGATGCGTTTGCACTAACTTGTATGTTGTACACAACTCTAGTAAACTGAAAACTAGCTTGTTTTGTATATTTGGTGGCAAGGACCGTTTCACTGGTGTAAGCACCAGTAAAAAGTGAGCTTAGTATTTACAAAATTTTCAGTTCACTGCAACTGCTTCAAAATCCATATAGGGTGAATCAAAATTATGTATATAAACACTATGATATTTGATATCTCAGGAAGTTTCTGACTATATATAAACAAAGAACGGTTTCAATTATATTAGGTACATCCACTATCAGAAGCTACTTGACATGTTCAAAATGTCTGACTACAGCACCATTGATTTGATTTGATTTTGATTTTATTGGCGCGAAAATGACTATGGTTATACTGCGCCAAGAAAACATTAAAATATCAACAAAGATAAATTCTGGTAACCTTTAAATAAGTTACCTTGTCAAATTGTTATATTTATATATATAAAGGCAGTATAAGTTTAAAGGTAAATTATCCTATTTATATGTGTGTATATATTAATAGTTTGTAAAAACTTAAAAACTGCTGACACGTGGTCGTTGTCTGATAAAATCTGACTGAGTGTATAAGGCCCAGTCAGATGAGTAAAAGTGGTAAAATATATATTGTGAACATGGATAAAATTAATATAATCTATTAAAATATGCTTTATTAATAAAATGGTGTTGCAAGACTCGCACATAGGAGAGTAATTTGCCCTCAGCAGAAATGAATGTCAGATGACCGTGTCCTATGCTGAATCAAGCAAGAACAACTTCCTCGCTCCGATTCCTGCGCAGACTGGACCGCCATGTTTCTATTACAGGCTTTATCTGGTATAATTTATTTGTTCTCTCTCTCTCTCTATGCCATAGTTCCTTTGGGAATATATCTTGTTGTGTATTATTTGCCTGTAGTCAGTATAGGGGACTGACAGGCAAATATTATTAGTGGGAGCTGCTGATTTGGCTGCAGTGTCAGCCAAATCATTTCCCCTTATTCCAATGTGGCTAGGAATCCAGCAGAAGCTGATATCAAACTTGTATTCATGAAGAGAATGTATCTTCTGCTGAACCTGACAGAGAACTGGATGAAAGTTGTCTCAAAGATAATAAAGCCTGTAATACACTCAAAGAATCAGAATATATTATTGCCCTTTGGCACTGACAAGTTCAAATGTGACAAGTTCAAAGGTGTTTTCGGTATGGTATTGGCAGTTGCATGGATGATATTTTCTGTGATGTACATGACTGCATGATTGATAGGCTTCTGACTGACTGCATTAAGGTCAAAATTTGCCTGATGCTGGAAGGCATTCCGGTCAGCCTGACCAGTCTTCCACTGTATAAGCAGGTTATCACAGGGAAGTGATCACTTCCATATGGGTTCTCCTCCACTTCCCAAGTCAGTGAAGGGAGTAGAGAGGAGGAGCAGATAGAAAGATCAATGGCAGAAAATGTACAGGTAGGCATGTGGAAAAATGTGTTGGTTCCCACATTTAGAAGGGAGAGGTCATTGTCATTTAGCATATGCTCTATGACTCGTCCCCTTCCATTATTGCTAGCCCTACCCCACAGGGTGTTATGTCCATTAAAATCCCCTAGAAATAAGAAAGGGGGAGGCAACTGCATTACAAGATCTTCCTGGGCGATGTCAGTCCCAGGTGGCCAATAAATTGAACAGATGGTTAATAGAAATCCCACTGTAAGGCGAATTGCAACAGCCTCTATGCTGGTTGCAAGTAGCAAGGCCTGAACTGGAGTCTTGTTGCCTACAAGGATAGCCACTCCTCCACGAGCAGAACCATCCGAAATTCTGTCCTTACGAAAAATTGTGACGCTATGCCTGGTGGGATCATCATTTGCCTATAGATAAGTCTCCTGCAAGCTAAAGCAAACTGGCTCGTGCTTTTGTAGGAGGGCCTTGATGTCATCAGTATTTCACCGGAATCCACGACAATTCCATTGTAGGAATTTAGCCATTATTTTGGCTTGGTGGGTCCATCAGGCGGCGGCTTCCGAGGTGCTGAGGGCTTACTTTTGTCAGTCTTCGATTTATCATTTTTGGGGAAGTGTAGATGCTGTCTCGTGTCCATTTCTTCCTCCACAAAGAGTTCCAAGATTGATTTGTCTGGTACCTCCTTATTCTCTACATCAATTGTTTCTGGTATTATGGGTGACTCTTCTGAACTTTTTAGCTTTTTTTTTACCACTTGGTTTTGGTAGTGGTGGAGCAGTAGGAGGTACGGATATAGGAGTGGCAGCTTATTGTGTTTTTTTGGTGGGCTGTTGTGAACTCAATAAATAGCGTGCAATCGGAGTGAATGAATCTCTTGGTGGTATACTCATCTCAGTTTGTGTACCGATAGTGTACTTAGCAGAAACCTTCTGGGCATATTTATTGGTTGGATATGTTTTCTGGCCTCTGGGTTATTTGTTTTATTTTTTAGGAGCATTAGCAACTAAGGCCATATTGCTCCGTGAATATGTGGTGGTCATTCCCTGACCTTTCCGCATCCTCTGTATTTGGTGGTGACGGGCTCGAACCCCAGTCTAATTAAGAAGCGTGTGCTACGCACTGCTGCTCCTTCTCACCTGGCTATGGAGGCGCCTTGGCTTCTGGGAGGAGATATTCAGCTGTTTTCAGTTTTTGGATTTCTTTTTCATCCTTCCGCCGCTGGCATGCTCTAGAGTAGGCGGGGTACTCTCCTTGGAAATTGACACAGATCAGTTTTGAAGCCGAACGTTCCTTGCTCTCATGGTCTTTAACACCACATCGAGCACAGGCAGGGTTACCACGAAAAGATGTTCGTGAGTGGCTGTATTTTTGGCATCTGAAACACCTCAGTGAGTTTGGGATATAAATCCTCACTGGGCAGTTTAGATAGCATGCCTTGATGGAACTTGGAGGCCGTGGGGTGTTGAACGTGAGGATAAGAACTCGGGTAGGAACGAGATTCCCATCCTTTCGTATCGATATTCTCTTGACAGTTGTCACTCCTTGGTCTTTCAATTTAGAGCAGATTTCTTCTTAGGAGACATGAAGGTCTCACTATGATATAACACCTCGTAAAGAATTCAGTTTTGTGGGGGGGGGTTACGGTGATAGGTAATACCCCCATGGATGTAGAGTTTATGTTTTTTGGCGCTTGTTTTGTGGTAGAAGCTTCGACCAAAAGGTCACCAGAATGCAGTCTTTTTACAGATTTAGGTGACCCTGCCAACCCTTCTAATCCTTTCTGGATAAAGAAGGGTGACGTCTTCCCAATTGACTGTTCTCCAGTGGAATGGAGAATGAGGAAGAGCAGTGTCACTGATGGTGGTGTATCTTCAGTTCTGGCTCTTTTTTACAGGTGTTTTGTGAGTTATCATCTCGATTAGGTAGGGGCTTTGTTAGAGCACCAGAAGAATTTGAATTTATAATACTCATAGGAGTAAAGTAAAAATTTCCGATGCCCTAAGTACCTCACTCACCATGGAGCCATATGTGGGGATGTCCACTCGTGAACTAGCAGGTACTGCGTACACGAATGAGATGCCAAATTCACTTAGAAGCACCATACTCACGTTTCCAATAAGCCTTGATCCCATCCCAGGACCAAAAGGAGGGAAACACTGGAACACAGTTGACCCAAGCAGTAAGAACCACCCACCGATTGATCCCAGTCAGGCCAGTCCGGGTCCACCCGTCTTGTTGTGCAGGGGCCAAAGTGGTGTATCAAGGGTGGGCCCCACATTCACCAGGATCCCCCTTTCCGAGTTTCCATGGGTCGCAGTGCACGGCTGCACACGCCGCATTCCAATGATGTAACCCTGGATCCCAGCAATGCTAATCTGGAAGGCCATCAGCATCACTGGGAGGTCCCCTCACCACGTACAGGTGCCCACATCTAGGGGACAGCACCATTAGATGAATGGCATCATTTCTCAGCAGCTTGACATATGGTGGTGCACATGTAAGCTGTAATTTTGCCTTCTTCCTGTTGTATCACCACCTACAAATCATGAATTGTGGCCTATGAGTGGATTTAGATTTAGCAAATTCTTTAAGAAAAAACAAAAAAATCAAAATTCCTAAATTAGAAGATAAAAGGTTTAAGGAACCTATACAGAAATAGATGGTGAGAATTAGAATTAAAGGAAACAGAATATGAAAATCAGTCAATAAAAGAAAAATGAAAAAAGATTAAAATTTGTATTAGGCATCATATGACATTAAGAGAAGCCAAAATATAAAAAGAATAAAAATTGGTTATCATGGAACACAGAAGTCAATGACTACTTGGCTAACTTCAAAGGAAATTTTGTTCAGAAACATTTTTCAAATAAAAATAAAATAGATACTAAAAATATAAGAGATCTGCAATAGAATTAATGAAGAAATACGAAAAATAAATCCAGCACGATGAGGTTACAGATGTAATTACATGAGCAAATTATTTAAAAACAATTATATCAAGGTAAAATGCAGCAAATATTAGAAAACAAATAAAATAAAACAAGATCAGTGAAGAGGACACAGAATGAAATGAGGAAGAAATTAAAGGAATAATAGGAAAAGTGCAGGTATAGATAAAATAAATAATGAGTTACTAAAATATGGAGGAGAAAAGCTAACTACAGAAATAATAAAATTAGTGAAACCGATTTTTAAGGAAAAGAACATACCAAGTAACTTGTGGAAAAATATAACAATACCAATATATCCATAAAAAAAAAAAAAAAAAAAAAAAGATAAGCATATGGAAGAAAATTATAAGGAGATAAATTTATTAAACTTCACTGAACTGTACAGAAAGGTATATCTGAAAAATTAAATGAAATTTAAAGAATTAATGGATGAGCAGCAAGGATTTATGAAAAATAGATCAGGCATATATGTGATATTTATGTGATTATGTATATATGTGATATTAATGGACACTACTCATTGTGGACTAATGTTATAAGTGGAGTAACTCGGGGTTCAGTGTTGGGTCCATGGTTGTTTTCTGTATTTATAAATAATATTGATGATGGTATATCAAGCTTAATGTCCAAGTTTGCAGACGATACAAAGGTTGGCAGGGTTGTTAAGGACGCTACTGACGATATGCTGCTGCAACAGGATCTGGAAAGGTTAAGCAGATGAAGTTTAACATTGACAAATGTAAAGTACTACATATGGGAAACAGCAACCCCAGAGCAACATATCAACTCTGTGGTACTACACTGACAGTGGCAGAGAATGAAAAGGACCTGGGGGTAATTGTGCAGGCAGATATGAAGTTCTCTGAGCAGTGCAGACCGGTTGCAAGAGTAGCTCATGGTGTCTTGTCAATGATATACACGAATTTTTCTAGAAGGGATAACAAGGTGATTATTCCCTTGTATAAGGCAATGGTTAGGCCACACCTTGAGTACTGTATACAGGTCTGGAGGCCTCATTTCAAGAAGGATGTAGAACTGCTGGAACGGGTACAGAGAAGGGCAACAAGATTAGTGAATGGAACAAAGGGTTGCTCTTACGAAGAAAGGCTTAAGTTTTGCAAATTACAGAGTCTGGAGACTAGGCACCGGCGAGGTGATCTGATAGAGGTGTATAAGGCTTTGAATGGTTTGAGCATGCTCAATGCCAATGGGATTCTTCATCTTGCTTAGAATAATCACCTGAGAGGGCATAAATTCAAATTGAGGAAAGACAGATGTAGGATAGATGTGCGGAAATTTGCCTTTAGCCAGCGGGTAGTTGGGTGGTGGAACACACTTCCATCCCTTGTTGTGGAAGTTGATAGCCTAAATAAATTTAAGGCTCAGCTGGACAGGTATTTCGAACGAACAGAGAGGTGAAGTGGAAGGGTTTTTTTTTTTTTTTGGCTGATGCTGCATAAGCTTGCTTTCTTGCATCATATGCCTCTACTAATGCTAATGCTAATTTATGATAAAGCAGATAACAGAAAAATCATTAGAGTGTAATAGACCAATTTATGTCTTTCGGGGATTTAACAAAAGCTTCTGACAGAGTTAAAATAAAAGATGTAACAGAAATCTGAAGGCTGCACAATTATTTCTATTAATTGTCCTTTAAACAATTACACAACACCCACACACAAAATGCATAATCGAAACAGATCAAAGAAATAAGAATAGAAATAGCTAATGGAATAAGACAGGGAGGATAGCTGTGTCCAGGTTTCTTCAGCTTATAATGCATGAGCTAATTAACACAGTAAACAGAGTAAATAAAGGAATTAAAATAAAAAATAAGAAATTAAATATATAACCTGCTATGCAGATGATGAAAATGATTTGCAAAAAATGTTACATAATTTTAATAAAAAAATAGCAAAAGAGCATAATATGGAAATATCCAAAGGGCCTAAGAATAGCAAAAGAATCACTTAGATGTAAATTAGAAGGGAAAATGATAGAACCAGTAATGAAAGTTTCTAATTCATGAAGAAACAGGGAAAAAAGCAGTGAAAGTGAGTAAAATATCAGGTGGGGGGATAAAATTTAAAGCAATCTGAAGAGCAATTGGAATGGTAAAGTTAATATACATAAAACAAGTATTAGTAAATTAATAAGAGGAGTTTACCTCAATATAGTACGTGGAACACGTACTATATTGAGGTAAACGTGTAATATTGAGTATTACAGCTCTGATTCATACTATATAAAACAAGTATATATATAACAAGTATAAAGTAACAAGTAAATATATAACAGGTATAGCATTAATAGAGGCATTTGATGCAAGAAAGCAAGCTTATGCAGCATCAGGCAAAAAAAAAAAAATAAATAAAATAAATAAATAAATAAATAAAAAATAACCACTTCCACTTCACCCCTCTGTTCATTCTAAATACCTGTCCAGCTGAGCCTTAAACTTATTTAGGCTATCAACTTCCACGATAGGGGATGGAAGTCTATTCCACCAACCAACCACCCGCTGGCTAAAGGCAAATTTCCTCACATCTATCCTACATCTGTCTTTTCTCAATTTGAATTTATGCCCTATCAGGTGATTATTCTGAGCAAGAGGAAGAATCCCATCAGCATTGAGCATGCTCAAACCATTCAAGGCTTTATACACCTCTATCAGATCACCTCACCGGTGCCTAGTGTCCAGCAACTGTAATTTGCAAAACTTAAGCCTTTCTTCGTAAGAGCACCCCTTTGTTCCATTCACTAATCTTGTTGCCCTTCTCTGTACTCTTTCCAGCATCTCTACATCCTTCTTGAAATGAGGCCTCCAGACCTGTATACAGTACTCTAGGTGTGGTCTGACCATTGCCTTATACAAGGGAATAATCACCTTATCTCTGCTAGAAAAATTCCTATATATCATCGACAATACACCATGGGCTACTCTTCCAGCCCGTCTGCACTGTCAGAAAACTTCATATCTGCCTGCACAACTACGCCCAGGTCCCTTTCATTCTCTACCACTGTCAGTGTAGTAACACAAAGTTGATATGTTGCTCTGGGGTTGCTGTTTCCCATATGTAGTACTTTACATTTGTCAATGTTAAACTTCATTTGCCACCTCGAAGCCCATCTGCTCAACCTTTCCAAATCCTGTTGCAGTAGCATAGTGTCAGTAGTGTCCTTGACAACCCTGCCAACCTTCGTATTGTCTGCAAACTTGGACATTAAGCCTGATATACCATCAATATCATTTATAAATACAGAAAACAATAATGGACCCAACACTGAGCCCTGAGGGACTCCACTAATAACATTAGTCCACGACGAGCAGTGTCCATCGATTACCACTCTCTCTTTTCTCCCCCTCAGCCACCCCTTTATCCACAGCAGCAATTTCCCTCCAATGTCACACTGCTCCAATTTGTGCAGCAGTCTTCCATGTGCAACAGTATCAAAAGCCTTTGTAAGATCCAAGTATATAATATCAAAGTTATTCCCTGCATCCAGTTCCTTTGTGACTGCATCATAGTATCCAATCAAATTGGTCAGGCAAGACTTCCCCTTAACAAAAACCATGCTGTGTCCGAGCTATAACTGAAGTCTTGTCTAAATGATCCTGCAGTGCTTCTTTAACCAGTCCCTCCATTAATTTTTCCTGGAACAGAAGTTAAACTCACAGGTCTATAATTACTTGTGTCAGCCTTTGATCATCCTTTGTGAATTGGGGTCACATTTGCACATCTCCAGTCTGTGGGTACCTCAGACTGGAGATGTACCCTGAGTCCAAGGAAGCTCTCATAATTATGGCTAAGGGTTTGCTTACTTCCTTTGCTGTCTCCTTTAATATAACTGGATAGATCCCATCCACCCCAGGTGCCTTTCTTGTATTTATCTTCAACAATTTCTCCTCCACTTTACTTTCAGTTATTACAAGATTCTCTAGCTTATTGCCAGAGTTGAATACACCTCTGGCATTCCCCTCGCTGAATAACTCCTCATGTGTGAATGTCGAGGCAAAATATTCATTCAGTTTGTTAGCTACCTGAGCAGGATCATCAACAGTTGACCCATCAATATCAAGTGGACCAATCTGATTCATCCCCTTCCTTCTAGAGTTTACATAAGTAAAGAACTCTTTGCTGTTTTTCTTTGCATCCCTTGCCAAAGATTTCTCGTAATCTGCCTTCGCCTGCCTAACCTCCTTTGTAACTTGGTTACAGATCAACTTGTATCTATCATAGGCTTCTGTGTCACGTGTTAATTTGTATGTATCCCATGCATTTTTCTTCTCTGCCATATGTCTCATTAGTTCATCTGACATCCACTTAGCCTTGAACAATATTTCTTAGTTGGTATGTAAAGCCTAGTAGCTTCCAAGATAAGTTCTTTGAATGCTTCCCATTTTGAATTTGCTGTTGGTAACATCATCGGTTGGTCCCACTGTATAGAATTTAAATACTGTCTCAGTACATCGTAGTCGCCTTTACGAAAGCAATAACCCTTCCCTTTACCCCTAATGGTAGTTACCTCTTTGAGTAAATCCCACTTCAGCACACTGTGATCACTGCCACTTAGTGGTTCATTTACCTGCAGATTCTTAATGCATGAAGAATCACTACTGATAATCAAATCAAGAGTATTACTCACTCTAATTGCCTCCCGAACATGCTGATGTAGAAAACAATCAAACCATTCAAGTATAAAGTAACAAGTAAATATATAACAAGTATAAAGTAACAAGTAAATATATAACAAGTATAAAGTAACAAGTAAATATATAACAAGTATGTATATAAAATAGAACCTTAATTATTATTAGCCGTATGGTGAAAGGAAGCCTGAGGCTTATGCTGCACCAGCCAAAAAGAAAATTTTTCTGAATTACCCAGAGAGAGAGAGAGAGAAAATCACCAAGGAAGAGAAGAATGATGATATCCAGCTCAGTACCCTAGGTGTGCCAAGCCCATAACTCACCAGATGTGGCCCCTGGGGTTATTTTTGTATTTCTTTCTATACACTGCATTTCATGCTATTGAAATTGAAAAATTATATTTACACACAGTAGGTGCAATTTTTCAATTATAAGGTAAACATTAGGTGTATAAAGCCTTGAATGGATTGAGCAGGCTCAATGCTGATGGGATTCTTCCTCTTGCTCAGATTACAAACATGAGGGGGGCATAGATTCAAAATGAGGAAAGACAGTTTTAGAATAGATGTGCAGAAATTTGTCTTTAGTCAGTGGGTAGTTGACTGGAACAAACTTCCATCTGTATCTGTGAAAGTTGATAGCTTAAATAAATTCAAGGCGGAACTAGGCAAACATATGGAACATGGATCAGTGAAATGGGACGGTTTTTTTGTTGTTTTTTTTTGCTTGCTTTTTTACATCATATGCCTCTACTAATGCTAGCATGTTAGCTTAAACAGATTTTACAATACATGGAAAATCTTGCATTTCTATCTTCTGAAATTTTATTTTCATACTTCTTTGGCAGCTTACTGAAACATTAATTTTCATCACAACACACAAATAGAATGATATGGTTGCACATTAATGAGAAGAAGTCCATTATCCTACATTTCTGATTTGCAATATAGACTTGATGGCCAATTTGTTAATCCAATAAGCAGAAATTTGCAGAATTTTTAAAATATTCCAAATTTAATGTAGCTTTCCTCTATTTTGTGAAAAGATAAAAAGATATAGAGGAAAATACTATATTTTTTTTGATGGAGAAACCCTTTGTAACCACCTATATTATGATGGTGAGATAGAGATCGGGTCAAATTAAGCAAAAAACATGGATCTGTTTTAAATCCGGAGATATCTGGAAGGCAGTTATGCATATCTTCTCTTCAAATGTTGACTGATCAGTCTCTATATGCAAGGGGTTCACTGGTTCTGCAATGTAATGAAACAGTTTTGGAAAACCTAACTGTTATTTTAACTTTAATACAAACACTTTTTATTCAAACTGGTTTTTCTGTTTATAAAACATCACATTTTAAAGTGTTTATACCTAATTCCAATTTATTAGCATTAGCATTAGCATTAGTAGAGGCATTTGATGCAAGAAAGCAAGCTTATGCAGCATCAGCCAAAAAAAAAAAAAAAAAAAAAAAAAGTAACATAAATAAATAAAAATAACCACTTCCACTTCACCCCTCTGTTCGTTCGAAATACCTGTCCAGCTTATTCTATATATATCTTCTATTATATCAAATATTTTTAAAAATTATACAAAGTATCATATATATGTAACCACTGAGAGATGAAGGCTCGTTCTAAGAAGTATGATTTCAATGCAGTGTTTGAGAGGAGAATTATGAACTGAATACAATTGCCAATACAAGTAATTTAAACAGATTAGCATTAGTAGAGGCATATGATGCAAGATATCAAGCTTATGCAGCATCAGCCAAAAAAAAAAAAAAAAACACTCCCATTTCACCCCTCTGTTCGTTTGAAATACCTGTCCAGCTGAGACCTAAATTTATTTAGGCTATTAACTTCCATAACAAGGGATGGAAGTCTGTTCCACCAACCAACAACCCGCTGGCTAAAGGCAAATTTCTGCACATCTATCCTACATCTGTCTTTGCTCAATTTGAATTTATTCAAGAGGAAGAATTCCATTGGCTTTGAGCATGCTCTAACTATTCAAAGCTTTATACACCTCTATCAGGTCACCTCGCTGGTGCCTAGTCTCCAGACACTGTAATTTGCAAAACTTAAGCCATTTTTCATAAGAGCAACCCTTTGTTCCATTCACTAATTGCTCTTCTCTGTACTCGTTCCAGCATCTCTGCATCCTTTTTGAAATGAGGCCTCCAGACCTGTATACAGTACTCAAGGCGTGGCCTAACCATTGCCTTATACAAGGGAATAATCACCTCGTTATCCCTGCTAGAAAAATTCCTGTATATTATTGACAAGACACAATGAACTACTCTTGCAGCCCGTCTGCAGTGCTCAGAAATCTTCATATCTGCCTGCACAACCACCCCCAGGTCCCTTTCATTCTGTACCAATGCCAGTGTAGTACCACAGAGTTGATACGTTGCTCTGGGGTTACTGTTTCCCATATGTAGTACTTTACATTTGTCAATGTTAAACTTCATTTGTCACCTCTCAGCCCACCTGCTGAACCTTTCCAGATCCTGTTGCAGCAGCACAGTGTCAGTAGCATCCTTAACAACCCTGCCAACCTTTGTATCGTCTGTAAACTTGAACATTAAGCTTGATATACCATCATCAATATCATTTCTAAATACAGAAAACAACAATGGACCCAACACAACCCTGAAGGACTCCACTAATAACATTAGTCCACGATGAGCAGTCCAATCATTACCACTCTGTCTTCTCCCCCTCAACCATCCCTTTATCCATAGCAGCAATTTGCCTCCAATGACACACTGCTCCAATTTGTGCAGCAGTCTTCCATGTGCAACAGTATCAAAAGACTTTCTAAGATCCAAATATATAATATCAAAGTTATTTACTGCATCCAGTTCTTTTGTGACTGCATCATAGTATCCAATCAAATTGGTCAGGCAACACTTTCCCTTAACAAAACGATGCTGTCCGAGCTATAACTGAAGTCTTGTGTAGATGATCCTGCAGTGCTTCTTTAACCAGTGCCTCCATTAATTTTCCTGGAACAGAAGTTAAACTCACAGGTTTATAATTACTTGTGTCAGCCTTTTATCCTCCTTTGTGAATTGGGGTCACATTTGCACATCTCCAGACTATGGGTACCTCCCCTGAGTCCAAAGAAGCTCCCATAATTATGGCTAAGGGTTTGCTTACTTCTTTTGCTGCCTCCTTTAATATAACTGAATAGATCCCATCCAATCCGAGTGCCTCTTTTATGTTTATCCTCAACAATTTCTCCTCCACTTTCCTCTCAGTTATTATAAAATCATCTAGCTCACTGCCAGAGTTTACTTCACCTCTGGCATTCCCCTTCCTGAATAACTCCTCATTTGTGAATGTAGATACAAAATACTCATTTAGTTTGTTAGCCTCCTGAGCAGGATCCTCAACTGTTGAACCATCAATATCCAGTGGACCAATCTGATTCATCCCTTTCCTTCTAGAGTTTACATAGGTAAAGAACTCTTTTCTGTTTTTCTTTGCATCCTTTGCCAAGGATTTCTCATAATCTGCCTTTGCCTGCGTAACCTCCTTTGTGACTTGGTTACAGACCAGCTTATATCTATCATAGATTTCCATGTCACCCATTAATTTATATGTATCCCATGCATTTTTCTTCTCTGCCATATGTCTCATTAGTTCATCTGACATCCATTTAGGCCTAAATGGAACAATACTTCTTTGAATGCTTCCCATTTTGAATTTGCTAGTGGTAGCATCATCAGTTCGTCCTACTGTATAGAATTTAAATACTGTCTCAGACCATCGTAGTTGCCTTTACGAAAGCAAAAACCCTTTGCTTTACACCCGATGGTAGTTACCTCTTTGAGTAAATTCCACTTCAGCACACTGTGATCACTGCCACCTATTAGTTCCTTTATCTGCAGATTCTTAATGCATGAAGAATCACTACTGATAATCAGATCAAGAGTATTACTCCCTCTAGTTGCCTCCCAAACATGCTGATGAAGAAAACAAACATCCAATAAATCCACTAAAGCCTTACTGGAAAAGAATAATCAGATATCACAGTTGTATCAAGAAAACATGATTTTACTGGGTCACTGAGTACCAATCACCCCAAATAAGAATAAATGACAAGAAAAAAGATTGAAAGGTCTATGGTGATCATGGATACAGTATATAAATGAAAATAGGTAGGTTCAATGTGTTTAACAAGGTAAGATGGCAATCATCCACCAGGTATTCTACTAGCTTACCTCTTTGGTAAATCGTATTGAAATCCCTACATAAACAAAAGGAGGATGGGTGTTGTTCTATTAGATTTTCCATATTGTTCGAGGATTCTTGAAAATATAATATTTATTTCAAGAGTGTTACCAATGACAACGTGCATGGTCACTACTTCTAGAGAAGTTCGGAGAGGAACATGTTTGCATGGAATAATATTTCTAAGAAAAACTACTACTCCACCTCAGGCTGAGAATTCAGTATTTCTATATCATCTAAAAATGGTATAATTTTTAATGACAGAATATGCTTGAGAATTTAAATAGTCATCTTGCATGCATATTCAGGTGGTAGATGACTTTCATCAACCGGTGAAATACCACCACTTTGCTTATTGGAGGCTCGAAGTGGTGAAAGCCATGTTTAGTCTCTAGAGCAAAGTTTCCGGCATCCCCCTCTCCCCATACTTTTCCTTCAACCCATGCACGGTACTAAGTACTATAGGTTTTGATACCTTTCGTGTTTGGGGTTCTCATAAAAAAAAAAAAAAAAAAAAAAAATATGCCTGCTACAGCATGCTGATGATAAAATTGTGCAAGTCATCAGTTGCACTGCGAAAGATTCCATTATTTGGTTTTATGAGATGTTGGATGACTATTTTTTAAAAGTACATTGCTCATACGAATCAGTTTTCATTTTATCTTTCTTAGGAAAGAAGGCGCTTACAGCATCCAAGTTATCATTCACAAGAGGTACTAAAATTGCATTATTTGGCTCATTTAATTCATCAAAATCATTTCAATGGAGTGTAATGGCAGTAGTTTGGTGCTTTCTGGAAATTTCAATTTAGCCATCTTTGGTGTAGCATCAGATGAAATGATTTCAGAGGTTTGTTATGTTGTGCACTGTTTGAAACTGAAAGGTAAGGTATGAGCCTAGTCAGCAATGGATGTGCCTGGAGGAACCAACACTTCCATTTGAACATCAACTGACTTAAAATTTTGAGCAGCTGTGGCACACAAATACTTTGATACTGTGGATTACTTGTCTTCTCGTTTTGAGTATTTAACTTTGTTTCCCCCTTTATATTCTGGATTTTTTCCCCCTTGCTTTCATAGACTGCAGGTTTTGAAGAATGTTAGATGGCTACCCCTTACAATTTTGGCAGTGAAAGGATGTCGCAGTGCAGTTTGGTTGTGCTCCTTGGATCTGTAATTAGGCATATTGTACAGCCACCAAAAATACAGCCATTTTCAAACAGCAATATGCAGTTTTAAAATGGCTGTATATTTGGCCCATAGCACCTAATGGGTTTTTGGAATATATGGTTGGACAAAAAGATGGCAGTCTTCTTCCAACATGGAGGTAACCTGCTTTCACTGATGCTGGTAGAGTAGGTTAGGAGTGCTAATAATGCTCCACATTGGAACAAGGCTGCCATCTTTTAGAGTTATGATTTTTTTTACTTGAATGCCTTTTTGTTCATATAGCACTTGGACCATTTATTTCGCTAATACAGTTACTAGATCCCATTCTAATATTATTCCTTTGGAAGTGTTTATTCATTCAAGTAAAGTTACTCCCCTGCACGGGGAGTAACTTTTACTTGAGTGAATTTTGTGAAACAGCAGCAGATTCAATGCATTTCTGCATATTCAGAGACTGATCTGAAAGTGAGAGTAACATGAGAAATGCTAGAAAATCTAGTGCTGAGGAACTTGTTTGAACCTCTTGGGTCAAGAAGCATCATGGTCAGTTTCTGATGTCTTTGGCTGAGAGCTTGTTGGTGCTAAAAGTGAAAAGATATTGTAATCCATTACTATTCCTTTAGCCAAGGGAATTTCTCTCTTGTCCAGGTTTTTTTCAAAACCATGTGGAAGCTGGAGTGATGCCAACCAGTAACCAAGTGGCTATAAAAAGTTAGCTGAGTTAGTGATTACAATGAAAAGAATAATCAGAAAGATGAGAGATGTGAGGATGTTCGTGACGACCGAAGAAGTGGGTGTCCTTTAACCTAGTGAAATTTGGATAGAGTTGCAAAAGTTTGAGAAACTGTGGCAAGAGATCACTGTTTGATCTTCAGAACAGCTGATGAACTGGATATGAATGAAACAATTCATTAAATTCTGCTCGAAGATTTAGGGCAAAGGAAAGTCTATGCAAAATTTGTGCTGCACAGCCTTACAGAGGAGCAGAATCAAAACAAGGAGTGTCATCAGAGACAAAACGTCCACATGCTGTGGCATTTTGTCTCTTGACTTCAAAATTATTAACAAGGCAAATGGTGTTTTTTTTTTTTTTTTTAGAAGTCCAGGATCAAGACAATGCTGATCATGTTTTTAACAAATGGTGTGATTCGCAAGTAATGTGTAACTGAAGGGGAGAGAGTCAATGCCACATTCTGCGTATAGGTGGTTCAAAGATTACTGAAGTGCATTTTCTGGGTGAGACTGCAATTTCGAGTTGTTGTTATTTGGTTTTTAGGAGCATTAGCAAATAAGGCCATATTGCTCCGGGATATGCGGTGGTCATTCCCTGACCTTTCCACATCCTCCGTATTTGGTGGTGACGGGCTCGAACCCCGGTCTAATCAAGAAGCGTGTGCTACGCACTGCTGCTCCTTCCCACCTGGCTATGAAAGGCAGAGTTCTTGTTGCACAACAATGCACCACCTATTTTGCACTTGTTGTGAAGACATTTCTCATGAAACTACAGATTAGACATCCACCCTACACACTCCTGATCTAGCACTAGAAGACTTCTTCCTCTTTTCCAAGATGAAAACTGCCCTCAAAGGAAAGAGATTTCAGGATGTTGAAGACATAAAGAAAAATGTTACTGGACTGAACATCAACTCTTTGGATGACTCAGTTGATTATTTTCAGAAACTTTTAAAATGGTGTAATAAGTGCATTCAATCAGGAAGTGACTACTTTGAATAAAAATAAAATCATTTTTGGAACTTCTTCACTTTGTGTGTTCTTTTTATTGTGCCAGTTTTGGAATGTTATTGCCACACCTTATACAGGGGGGTCCTTGTTATCCAAGGATAATTGGTTCCAGAAAATTCCACTTAAAACGAATCCACTGAAAATGGGAACCAAATTTTTGTAATGTGTATTATGTACTTGTACATAGGAAACAATGGATTGAAGGAACTGAAAATTGGGAATTATTTTAATAGACATTTTTTATTATAATATGTTGAGCAATATAAGGTTAATTAAAGTTTATTGACTATGTATATACTAAGTGCAATAGCATCATTAATACCCAGCCATTTCTGAATAAACAGAATATTTATAAGGCGGCATCGTTTTAAGTTATATCTCATATTGTGAATACCTTCACAACGAGTTGCCATGATATTGCACTACTTCGAATAAGTAACGCTTCACCTAAGGAGAAGACTAATGTTACTTATTCTCAGATAGGTACCACCACTCAGACAGCACCATTTCAGGGCTATTTTGTATTTGTGTGGGATCATAACTCAACTATCCAGTTGTCCCTATTAGACTTAGAAAAGCAAAAAGGTAGAGGGAAAGTAATAGTAGGAGTGGAAGAGGAAAAGAAACGGTGTAGAAGAATGAAAGGGATGGGAACTCCTTCAACTCACACCACTCAAAAACTCAAACTCCTCGAATAGGCAATGCTTCCCCAGTGGAGAAGGCTGTTAGGCTGTTATTACCTGTTCTTGGAAACTCTGGACATCATCAGGCTCCCCTTGGTGCCGTTTCAGGGCTATTTGGCCCTTCGGTGGGTGGGTTGTTATTGTTATTTGGTTTTTAGGAGCATTAGCAACTAAGGCCATATTGCTCCGGGCGGTGGGTGGGTAGGTACCCAAGTGATGCAATGATGGCAAAACAGTTATGAAGTATAACTCCACAATATGAGAGATGCCTGATGGTGTATGATGTATTTAGACTAAGATGCATTTAGGGCTAAAGCCTCAAGCTGCGATAAAATTTAGACTATGTATATATTAAGTGCAATAGCATCATTAATGGGTGGTGGTACCTATCTGAAAATAAGTAACATTAGTCTTCTCCTTAGGTGAAGCGTTACTTATTCGAAGTAGTGCAATATCATGGCAACTCGTGAAGGTATTCACAATATGAGATATAACTTAAAATGATGCTGCCTTATAAATATTGTTTATTCAGAAATGGCTGTGTATTAATGATGATTTTGCACTTAACATATACATAGTCTAAATTTGCTCATAGCTTGAGGCTTTAGCCCTAAATGCATCTTAGTAAAGTTTATTGATGTTGCACTATTTTTCAGTTTTATGAATAAAGAATGAATCCAGAGGTTTTTTTTTTTTTCAGCTGTATTTTTTCAGATAAAATTGTGTCCTATCACAATTTTATTTGTGATAGGACACAATTTTAGTTATGTAACCTTTAGTTATGTAACATTTTAAAGTTTTAATTTCGCACTAAACTTTTGTGCACAATCATGAAGAAGGTCGCTCTCACAAAAATATTCAGGTGCTTGGTCACTATTCTCAAGGGCTTCCTTTAATTCTTTAATTTTCAAATCTTTATCCATTGGTGATTCGATCACGTCATCATTTTCGGCTTCCTCTTCTGTGGTAGTTGGAATAATTCTACTAGCTAGCTCATTTGTAAGTGGTTTTGCACTTGATTCAAGAAATTGCATGATATCCCCATCATCAACTTTTGGAATCCAGCTTTTTTTGCAAGACTTACAATTTTATTATGTAACCCGGTCACATTGCATTCTTCATATTCATGAACTGCATCAAGATATAACTTTTTCCATGAGTTATTAATTATTCTACGTGAAATTTATTTCCATGCTTCTCCAATAATTTTTATATATATTTATATTTTTATTTATATATATATATATATATATATTTTTTTTTTTTATTTATATATATATATATTAGTACACATGCTGCTCCTTTCCACACACAGCCTTTGACTTACATCAGTTATCTAATTCTCTATATATTATTGCAATCTGGTGTAATGTTTAACTGTTGGTTCGAGAGAATGATTCGGTAATGTTTCAGTTAAATTTACTTTACATAACTTTACCTTCCTTCACTTCATACAATGAACTTATTTAGTTCTATCTTTGCATTATTATAAATATTCGCCTAGGTTTTCAACACTTTAATTAGGCCAGTCTTCACCATGTAGATCCTGGTTTTTCCATGTTTCTATTGACAGAACCCCATTTTTTCTTGGTAAGAATATTCTCAGTTATTCTTGCTGCTTTTCTCTGCATTTACCCCTGGATCATTTTTTCTTGATGTTACTCACATGGTATGTTATTCTGGAGTTAATACTACCCAAATGTCATTAACAACCCACTTTTGTATCATCAGGAAACTAAGACATTAAATCTGACAAACCTATATCATATCATTAATAAATATTAAAAAGAGTAAGGAAGATATCTGACCTGAATGCATTTTCCTAAATGATATTGGCAAAATCTAGTTGCCTGCTCCAGGACAGATGGATGGGCATCCACCTACAAACAGAACATAATGGAATATCAACTTTGATTTTTATAGTAGCTAAGGGCTAGAGCCAAAGGCATGAAAATTATAGACTAATATACAAGTTAGTACTTGGTATCAAGTTAATAACACTGATGAACTGTTTGAAGAAAATAGTTTTTATGATATACATCAGTAAAGAACATCTCATATTGTGGACTCCATAATATGAGAAGCAACACTAACTTGTACAACATTTCTTTTAATTACCATACTTTCTGCACCATAAGACTTTTTTCCCCTTGGAAAATGTTGGCCCAAACTGCCCTTCACTTATGGTCAAAAGGTGCACATAGTATTCTAAAAAAGAAAGCTGTTATTGTGATTATTTCCGATCCCATGTAAGGCACGCAATAAAATTATGGTTGCTGAATCAAACACAATTAATTGTAATTTCATGAGGCTTTTGTCAATTGCAGTCACTGAACAAACAAACTCATCACGATAAACCCATTAAAGCAGGGGTGGTAAACCTTTGGCACATGCACAGCTTTTGTTTGTGGTACACTTAAGAAAATTATATAGCTGATTTTAAAAATTAGAAATGCAGTTAAACTCATAGTTTAAATTATACCTCTGGCTCATATTCTATACTTTTTAGTGTTAATTTAGGTTATATTAGTTTAGATTGACGTAGATACAGGGCTGTTCAAATGAGTGGGGATTGTGATCAATATGTAGGCAGCAAAATTTAATTTTGTAATAACAAACTTTTGGAAATAAAATAGTGCAACTTTAAATTTATATGGTAGTAAGTACATACTCTAAAAGAACAGTCCTGGTTAGGGAAGTAGGGGCATTAGTGAGCAACTCATAGCATCAATTCTATAAGGACAAATATTAATTTTTCAACCTATATTTCATTTAAAAATTAAATGAAAATTCAATTAATTTTTTGTATAATTAGTACTTTTGTATAACTAATAGAGCAAGCTTATCTGCGAAAAGATCTAAAATCTCCCAAGCACTTCCTAATTCATTTCACAAATGAATGTTGTAGAGCGGATATCATCTTTTAAGGGCACAAAAGGTGATATAGTTGTACACGTTGGCCTAATGATATTAAGGGTAGGAAACCGACGGAATTACTTAACAAGTACAGGTTACTGTTGAAAAAAAGCCGTGAATTAGGGTTGAATTTGAAGGTGTCTGCAATTCTGCCCAGACACGATAAGAGGGAGTATATGATGAGAGCCCTGTCGATCAAGACTGCTGCACAAATTAGAGCAGTGTGGCATTGGAGGCAAATTGCTGCTATGGATAAACGGATGGTTGAGGGGGAGAAGACAGAGTGGTAATGTAGGATAATGGACTTCTTCTCAGTAATGTGCAACCATATCATTCTATTTGTGTGTTGTGATGAAAATTAATCTTTCAGTAAGCTGCCAAAGAAGTATGAAAATAAAATTTCAGAAGATAGATATGCAAGATTTTCCATGTATTGTAAAATCTGTTTAAGCTAACATGCTAGCATTAGTAGAGGCATATGATGCAAGAAAGCAAGCAAAAAAAAAAACAAAAAAACAAAAAAAAGCATCCCATTTCACTGATCCATGTGTTCCATATGTTTGTATAGTTCTGCCTTGAATTTATTTAAGCTATCAACTTCCACAGATACAGATGGAAGTTTGTTCCAGTCAACTACCCACTGACTAAAGACAAATTTCTGCACATCTATTCTAAAACTGTCTTTCCTCATTTTGAATCTATGGCCCCTCATGTTTGTAATCTGAGCAAGAGGAAGAATCCCATCAGCATTGAGCCTGCTCAATCCATTCAAGGCTTTATACACCTAATGTTTACCTTATAATTGAAAAATTGCACCTACTGTTTATAAATATAATTTTTCAATTTCAATAGCATGAAATGCAGTGTATAGAAAGAAATACAAAAATAACCCCAGGGGCTCACATTAGGTGAGTATGGGCTTGGCACACCTAGGGTCCTGAGCTGGATATCATCATCATTCTCTTCCTTGGTGATTCAGAATATGCAGCATAAGCCTCAGGCTTCTTTTCACCATATGGCTAATAATAATTAAGGTTCTATTTTATATACATACTTGTTATATATTTACTTGTTATTTTATACTTGAATGGTTTGATTGTTTTCTACATCAGCATGTTCGGGAGGCAACTAGAGGGAGTAATACTCTTGATTTGATTATCAGTAAAGATTCTTCATACATTAAGAATCTGCAGGTAAATGAACCACTAGGTGGCAGTGATCACAGTGTGCTGAAGTTGTTGTTGTTATTTGGTTTTTAGGAGCATTAGCAACTAAGGCCATATTGCTCCGGGATATGCGGTGGTCATTCCCTGAAGGACCTTTCCGCATCCTCCGTATTTGGTGGTGACGGGCTCGAACCCCGGTCTAATCAAGAAGCGTGTGATATGCACTGCTGCTCCTTCCCACCTGGCTACGGAGGCGCCTGTGTGCTGAAGTGGGATTTACTCAAAGAGGTAACTACCATTAGGGGTAAAGGGAAGGGTTATTGCTTTCGTAAAGGCGACTACGATGGACTGAGACAGTATTTAAATTCTATACAGTGGGACCAACTGATGATGTTACCAACAGCAAATTCAAAATGGGAAGCATTCAAAGAACTTATCTTGGAAGCTACTAGGCTTTACATACCAACTAAGAAATATTGTTCAAGGCTAAGTGGATGTCAGATGAACTAATGAGACATATGGCAGAGAAGAAAAATGCATGGGATACATACAAATTAACACGTGACACAGATGCCTATGATAGATAAAAGTTGATCTGTAACCAAGTTACAAAGGAGGTTAGGCAGGCGAAGGCAGATTACGAGAAATCTTGGGAAAGGGATGCAAAGAAAAACAGCAAAGAGTTCTTTACTTATGTAAACTCTAGAAGGAAGGGGATGAATCAGATTGGTCCACTTGATATCGATGGGTCAACTGTTGATGATCCTGCTCAGGTAGCTAACAAACTGAATGAATATTTTGCATCGACATTCACACATGAGGAGTTATTCAGCGAGGGGAATGCCAGAGGTGTATTCAACTCTGGCAGTAAGCTAGAGAATCTTGTAATAACTGAAAGTAAAGTGGAGGAGAAATTGTTGAAGATAAATACAAGAAAGGCACCTGGGATGGATGGGATCTATCCAGTTATATTAAAGGAGACAGCAAAGGAAGTAAGCAAACCCTTAGCCATAATTATGAGAGCTTCCTTGGACTCAGGGTACATCTCCAGTCTGAGGTACCCACAGACTGGAGATGCGCAAATGTGACCCCAATTCACAAAGGAGGATCAAAGGCTGACACAAGTATAAACCTGTGAGTTTAACTTCTGTTCCAGGAAAAATTAATGGAGGGATTGGTTAAAGAAGCACTGCAGGTTCATTTAGACAAGACTTCAGTTATAGCTCGGACACAGCATGGTTTTTCTTAAGGGGAAGTCTTGCCTGACCAATTTGATTGGATACTATGATGCAGTCACAAAGGAACTGGATGCAGGGAATAACTTTGATATTATATACTTGGATCTTAGAAAGGCTTTTGATACTGTTGCACATGGAAGACTGCTGCACAAATTGGAGCAGTGTGACATTGGAGGGAAATTGCTGCTGTGGATAAAGGGGTGGCTGAGGGGGAGAAGACAGAGAGTGGTAATCGATGGACACTGCTCGTCGTGGACTAATGTTATTAGTGGAGTCCCTCAAGGCTCAGTGTTGGGTCCATTATTGTTTTCTGTATTTATAAATGATATAGATGATGGTATATCAGGCTTAATGTCAAAATTTGCAGACGATACAAAGGTAGGCAGGGTCGTCAAGGACACTTCTGACACTATGCTGCTGCAACAAGATCTGGAAAGGTTGCGCAGATGGGCTGAGAAGTGGCAAATGTAGTTTAACATTAACAAATGTAAACATTAACAAATGCAACACCAGAGCAACGTATCAACGTACCACAGAGTTGATACGTTGACACCAGAGCAACGTATCAACTCTGTGGTACTACACTGACAGTGGTAGAGAATGAAAGGGACCTGGGGGTGGTTGTGCAGGCAGATATGAAGTTCTCTGAGCAGTGCAGACTGACTGCAAAAGTAGCTCATGGTGTATTCTCAATGATATATAGGAATTTTTCTAGGAGGGATAAGGAGGTGATTATTCCCTTGTATAAGGCAATGGTCAGGCCACACCTAGAGTACTGTATACAGGTCTGGAGGCCTCATTTCAAGAAGGATGTAGAGCTGCTGGAACGAGTACAGAGAAGAGCAACAAGATTAGTGAATGGAACAAAGGGGTGCTCTTACAAAGAAAGGCTTAAGTTTTGCAAATTACAGTGTCTGGAGACTAGGCACCAGCGAGGTGATCTGATAGAGGTGTATAAAGCCTTGAATGGTTTGAGCATGCTCAATGCCGATGGGATTCCTCCTCTCGCTCAGAATAATCACCTGAGAGGGCATAAATTCAAATTGAGGAAAGACAGATGTAGGATAGACATGCGGAAATTTGCCTTTAGCCAGCGGGTGGTTGGTTGGTGGAACAGACTTCCATCCCTTGTCGTGGAAGTTGACAGCCTAAATAAGTTTAAGGCTCAGCTGGACAGGTATTTCGAACGAACAGAGGGGTAAAGTGGAAGTGGTTTTTTTTTTTTTTTTTTTTTTTGGCTGATGCTGTATAAGCTTGCTTTCTTGCATCAAATGCCTCTACTAATGCTAATGCTAAATGCTAATATCCTAGATCTCATCATCACCCATGAATCAGATGACATAACAGGGCTGACAGTAGAGGAACCAGTAGCAGGAAGTGATCACAGAGTTCTACAGTGGATGATGATGAGAGATTTGCAGCAGTAAAAGGCAAAGGAATTGGTTTTACTTTCAGAAAAGGAAATTATGATGCCTTAAGGTACTACATGAATCTATTAACTGGGTAGATATCGTGCAGGCAATGAATACATTTGAACTCTGGTATGCTTTTAAAACATTAATCACAGATGCTTTGAATGCATATTTACCATTAAAAAAATACTCCACGAGGAGGGTTCCAAGTTGGATGAATAGTGAAGTTGCCACATTATTTGAGCAGAAAAAGGTGGCATGGAATAGTTACAGAGTAATAAAAAGTACTGAAGCCTATAACAGCTACAAGGTGACCTGTAATAGAGCCACAGAAAAGGTTCGACAGGCAAAGGCAGTTTTTGAGAAATCACTAGCAAACAGGGCAAAGAGAGGGGGGAGGATAGGGAATTCTTCACATATATAAATGCCAAGAAGAGCAGGACAAACCAGATCGGACCTTTACGTAAGGGAAAGGGGATAGTATTGAATACATCAGCTGCTGTTGAAGATGAACTCAACAGTTATTTTGCATCGATATTTACAATAATATCGATGCAAAAGAATTGTGGGAGCAAAGTTGAAAAATATGTAATTAATGATATTGAAATTTCGCAAGATTATTTAATGAAAAAGCTTTCGCGCCTACAGGGCAAGAAGGATCCTGGAGTTGATGGAATATACCCTATAATCTTAAGGGAGGTGGCAAGTGAGTAAATTGAACCATTGAAGCTAATTATGCGAGCATCACTAGACTCTGGGGAGATTCCATTGATTTGGAAAGGTGCCAATGTATCTCCAATACATAAGTGGGAAATTATCGACCTGTCAGTCTGGCTTCAGTGGTAGGTAAAATCATGGAGGCAATGATCAAGAGTGGAATTCAGGATCATTTGGATCAAATTGAAATTCTCAAGAATACTCAGCATGGTCTTGTGATGGGAAAATCACGTTTAACAAATCTGGTTCTCTATTTTGAAAGGGTCACTCACGAGCTGGATTTAGGGAATAATTTCGACCTTGATTATTTAGATTTCAGCAAAGCTTTTGACTCAGTCCCACCTGAGCGCTTGCTTTACAAGCTGGAACAGGTTGGAATCACTGGGAAAATCCTTAGATGGATAGCAGGAGGCAGAGGGTTGTGATAAATGGCTTTTCCTCATATTGGGTTGATGTAAGAAGTGGGGTTCCCCAAGGATCAGTATTAGGACCACTGTTGTTTTTAATTTTCATAAACGACATCGATGAAGGGATAGAGGGCATGATGTCTAAATTTGCAGATGATGTTAAAATTGGTAGAGTAGTTAATGATCACTGTCAAGCTGAGCTTCTTCAGAGATATCTGGATAGACTTCAGGTATGGTCAGTAAAATGGCAGCTATGCTTTAATCCAACAAAGTTTAAGGTATTACACCTGGGAAACAGTAATCCCAAAATAACTCTTTCACTTGGTGGAGTTCAAGTAATCCCAGTACTGTAGAAAAGGGACTTGGGTGTTACGACAGGGTCAGACATGAAATTCTCTGAGCATTGCAAACAGGTTGCAAGGAAGGCCCATGGTGTCCTATCGATGATCCATCGAACTTTTGCAAGTAGAGATAGGGACGTGATAATCCCATTATATAAGGCTTATGTTAGACCACACTTGGAATACTGTGTTCAAGTATGGAGACCGCACCTAAAGAGCAACATCGAGCTTCTTGAAAGGGTGTAAAGATGAGTAACTCGCCTGGTGAGATCGGACAAAGGGTGTCCATATGAAGAAAGACTTCGAATATGTGGGTTGCAGAGTTTGGAAACTAGACACCTTAGAGGAGATTTGATTCAGGTGTTTAAGGCTCTGAGAGGCATCAGTAAAATGAATGGGCACGGAATTTTCAAGGTTATAAATGATGCTAGAACTAGGGGACATAAATTCAAGTAACGGGTGGAAATGTTTAGATTTGACTGCAGGAAGTTTTATTTTAGCCAGCGAGTTATAAATTACTGGAATAAGTTGCCTACATGGGTGGTAGAGGCTGACAGTTTGGGGAAATTCAAAGGTCATCTGGATAGTACCTTCGGGTCAGGGAAGCACATAGGATGATAGGTTTAATTTCCTTTTCTTTTACTAATTATTATTATTTATTTTATCATTGTTTTATTCGTTTTGTTTTTTTTTTGGCTGGTGCAGCATAAGCCATAGGCTTTCTTGCACCATATGGCCATTACTAATACTAATACTAAGAGGGGGATGTCTACGGTGACATGACACCAAGGATGGATATGTCCCAAATCAGTCTCATTTCTGATGGACCAGAACTGACTACCCAGAATGTGCCAAATAGTAGTACAAGATCCCCTACCAAAACTGAAACTAACGAAAAATTTCTCGCCGGAGCAATGCATGGTGGAACCAACAGCTCAGACTCGAATTTCAGAATAAGCAAAGGCTTCATACAAAATGAAAAGCCACATCAGACAGGATAGCATACTCAAGAACTGGTGCTCAGATTAACAGAAGTAAATCTAAAGCCATGAATGCCTACATTGATAAAATACTCAAGGAATGACACATCATGTCATTCCTTAAAACACCGTTTAAGGAAAGACATGATGATTTCCCCCAACAAATTAATCCGATCGAATGGCTTGACTAAATTACAAGATTTAAGCCCAAGTCTGCTTCAGATAGTAAGAACCTTCACAACAATTGTCAGCAAGATACCCTCGCATCCGTCATCATTTGAAAAGGAGAGGTCATCCAGGCTATCAATAGTATCCCACCAATGTCATGTGCTGGATTTGATGGGATCCCACAATTTATCCTTAAGAGCATAAGTGTTTTCATCATAGATGCATTTCTAGGAATCGTAAATGGAATTCTCACAACTCAGAGATTCCCAACAGCCTGGAACCAATATATAGTTCGGGCAATTCCAAAAACACATGGAGCTACATCATTACACAGTTCAGGCCAATTATGAAAGTGTCATGCAACTTCAAAATTATGGAGATGTACCTTCTCTCCATCTTAACAAACCAGGTTCTCCCATGTAATTCACAATTTGTCCATTATGCACTGAAACTCAGGTCCACCATCACCAACATGCTGGCAACCACTAACACCATTCGGGAGATTCTACAAGACAGGGAGATGGCAATTGTGTATCTAGATATCCAGTTTGTCGTCGACTGCATTCATGTCCAGCCCCTCCTTCAGATATGTAAGGAGGGATACCAGATTAAAGGAAATATCCTTGAATTCTCAAAGTCGCTTCTTACATCCAGGGTTCTTCACTTGACGGTGAATAAAAAAATCCTTCACTAGGAAAGTCAGTGTAGGTGTGGCAACCACTAACACCATTCGGGAGATTCTACAAGACAGGGAGATGGCAATTGTGTATCTAGATATCCAGTTTGTCATCGATTGCATTCATGTCCAGCCCCTCCTTCAGATATGTAAGGAGGGATACCAGATTAAAGGAAATATCCTTGAATTCTCAAAGTCGCTTCTTACATCCAGGGTTCTTCACTTGACGGTGAATAAAAAAATCCTTCACTAGGAAAGTCAGTGTAGGTGTTCCCCAGGGCAAAGTTCTTTCTGGGGTCCTCTTTACTGCTGCCATCCACCCATTCCTGAACCAGGAAATGGATTTTTTCGGCTACACAGACGATTTGAAGCTCCTGTATGAGATCCATGGCACCGACCAACCTGAGACTGCTTCCGACACAATCATGAACAGCCTAAAAACTCTTGTTACGTACTTAGCACTGTTCTCTCTTCAGATTCACCCAAATAAATCTGCACAAATGGTGTTCTCTCTCAGATCACACCCAACTCAACTAAATCTGAAAATCCATGGAACCTCCATCCCTCCAGTAACCAAGCACAGAGATCTCGGGCTCATCTTTGACCCTAAGCTCAGCTTTAAACACCATGTCACAGATATTCACAACAAGGTCTGCTGTTCCAGATGGCTTGCCAAACAACACCTCCTTCGTGTCATAGAGTCTCAGTTCACATTTCAATATATTTACTGGCTTCTTCAGCCAATCATTACCTACAGATCTGAAATCTGGGCGTCGGCAGCAAAAACCACGCTAAAAACCATCTCATCTGATAAGTACTAGCTTCTTTGGTGGGTGCTCTTCAAGCACAAGCTTCCACCCTTCACACATACTTCAGAAATGACCAAACTTCTAAACTAAAGAAAAGTCTCAGAACGGATCTTCACCCTCCAATTACTCGTCTCCATTAAAATGATAGTGGAAGAAATCCGCTATCGTTTTAATGGTGACGAGTTTTGTATATTTATCAATATTCATTGATAAATATTAATATTCATTGATAAATATACAAAACAACAATTGGCCCACCGCTGAACCCTGATGGACACCACTAATAACATTAGTCCACAAAGAGCAGTACCCATTGACCATCACTCCCTGCCTTCCCCCACTCAACCATCCTTTATCCATTGTAGCAACTTGCCCTTAATGCTATACTGCTCCAATTTGTACAGTAGTCTTCCCTGTGCAACAGTATCAAAAGCTTTCCTGAAATCCAAGTATATGATATTAAAATTATTTTTTGCATCCAGTTCCTTCATGACCATATCATAGTATCCAATCAAATTGGTCAGACAAGGCTTCCCCTTGACAAACCCATGCCGTGTCTGAATTATTGCTGCAGTTATTGTCTGAATTAAGTCGCCTCGTCTAAATGATCCTACAATGCTTCTTTAACCATTGACTCCATTATTTTCCCTGGAACAGAAGTCAAAGTAACAGGTCTATAATTACTTGTGTCATCCTTTGTTCTCCCCTTTAAGAATTGGAGATACATTTGCACATCTCCAGTCAATGGCGACTTCCCCCAAGTCCAAGGATGCTCTCATAATTATGGCTAAGGGTTTGATTACTTCCTTTGCTGCCTCCTGAAAGCAAAGTGGAGGAGAAATTGTTGAAGATAAACATAAGAAAAGCACCTGGAGTGGATGGGATCTATCCAGTTATATTAAAGGAGGCAGCAAGGCAACTAAGCAAACCCTTAGCCATAATTATGAGAGCGTCCTTGGACTCAGGGGAGGTTCCCACGGACTGGAGATGTGCAAATGTATCCCCAATTCACAAAGGATGATCGAAGGGTGACACGAGTAATTACAGACCAGTTAGTTTAACTTCTGTTCCTGGTAAAATAATGGAGTCACTGGTTAAAGATGCATTGCAGGATAATCTAGACAAGACTGCAGCAATAATTCAGACACAGCATGGGTTTGTTAAGGGAAAGTCTTGTCTGACAAATTTGATAGGATATTATAATGTGGTTACAAAGGAACTGAATGCAAAAAATAATTTTGATATCATATATTTGGATTTCAGGAAAGCTTTTGACACTGCTGCGCATGGAAGACTATTGTACAAATTGGAGCAGAATGGTATTAAGGGTAAGTTGCTACAATGGATAAAAGGATGGTTAAGTGGGAGAAGACAGAGGGTGGTAATCAATGGGTGCTGCTCTTCTTCGACTAATGTTATTAGTGGGGTCCCACAGGGTTCGGTGTTAGGTCCACTGTTGTGTTGTATATTTATCAATGATATTGATGAAGGTATATCAGGCTTAATGTCGAAGTTTGCAGATGATACAAAGGTTGGCAGGGTTGTTAATGACAGTAATGGCAGTGTGCTACTGCAACAGGATCTGGATAATTTGGGCAGATGGGCTAAGAAGTGTCAACTGAAGTTTAACCTTGACAAATGCAAAGTACTGCATATGGGTAGAAGTAACCCCAAAGAAATGTACCAACTGTGTGGTACTACACTTAAGGGGGTAGAAAATGAAAAAGACCTGGGAGTAATTGTGCAGGCAGATATGAAGTTTTCTGAGCAATGCAGACAGGCTGCCAGGGCAGGTCATGGGGTTTTGTCAATGATATACAGGAATTTTGCTAGCAGGGAAAAGGAGGTGATTATCTCTCTGTATAAGGCAATGGTCAGGACACGCCTTGAGTACTGCGTAGAGTCTGGAGGCCTCATTTTAGGAAGGATGTAGATTTACTTGAGCGTGTACAGAGAAGGGCAACAAGATTGGTGAGGGGAATGAAGGGATTCTCTTATCAAGAGAGGCTTAAGTTCTGCAAATTGCAGTGGCTGCAGACTAGGCACCTGCGCGGTGATCTGATTGAGGTGTATAAGGCCTTGAATGGTTTCAGCACGCTGAATTCTGATGGGATCCTTCCACTTGTTCAGATTACGAACCTAAGGGGGCATAAATTCAAATTAAGAAAGGACAGATGTAGAATAGATGTGCGGAAATTTGCCTTTAGCCAGCAGGTGGTTAATTGCTGGAACAAACTTCCATCTGTCGTTGTGGAAGTTGATAGGTTGAATAAATTTAAGGAGGAACTGGACAGGCATTTGGAAGGAATGGTGTGATTTTTTTTTTTTTTTTTTTTGGCTGATACACTTGCTTTCTTGCATCACATGCCACTACTACTACTTCAGGTGCCTTTCTTATCTTTAACTTCAACAATTTCTCCTCCACTTTACTCTCAGTTATTAAAAATTATTTAGCTCCCTGTTAGAGTTTGACCAACGTCTGGCCCTCTCCTCCTTGAATAACTGCTCATGTGTGAATGTAGATGCAAAATACTCATTTAGTTCGGCAGCTATCTGAGAATTATCATCTACAGTCAAACAATTGATATCAAGTGGATCAATCTGATTCATCCCCTTCCTTTTAGAGTTTATATAAGTAAAGAAGTTTTGCTGTTTTTCTTTGCATCCTCTGCAAAAGATTTTTCATAATCTGCCTTCGCTTGCCTAACCTCCTTTGTGACTTGATTAAAGACCGGCTTGTATCTACCATAGGCTTCTGTGTCGCCTGAAAAATTTTGTGCATTCCATCCATTTCTCTGTGACAAGTCTCATTAGTTCATCTGACATCCATTTGAGCCTGAACCTAGAGCAGTATTTCTTAGTTGGAACAAAAAGCTTAGTAGCTTTCGAAATTACTTCCTTGAATGCTTCCTACTTAGAATTTGATGTTGGTAACAGCATCAGTTAGTCCCACTGTATAGAACCTAAAATATCTCAGAGACCACTGTAGTCACCTTTACAAAAACAAAAACCCTTCCCCCTTTATCTCCTCATGGTAGTTACATATTTAAGTAAATCCCAAATCAGTACACTGTGATCACCGCTACCTAGTGGTTTCTTTACCTGTAAATTCTTAATGCATGAATAATTGCTGTTAATAATCAGGTCAAGAGTGTTACTCCCTGTTGTTGCCTCTCTAACATGTTGCAGTAGAAACCATCCAATAAATCCACAAAAGCCTTGCTAGTGTGAGAGTGGCCAACCCACAAGTTCCGGACAATGTCTATATCTGGGAAGTCAAAATGCTCCATTATAAGACACTCTGATTTACTGGCCCACTCTATTTCTCTGTATAACTGTTCATTGTACTCATCAGAGTTATTAGGCCTATAACAAACTCCTTCTATCATTTTTGGTTTTCCAGTGCTTATGTCACAATAAACTGACTCAACATTGCACTATCCATCTATGTCAACTGGATGCACTTCCTTAGATTTTATGTGTTTCTTAACTAACAGCATAACCCCTCCTCCCTTCCTATCCTGTCTATCCTTTCTGTATACATTGTACTCGCCAAATTCCAATTCTGCATTGCTTATATCTGAGTGGCACCAAATCTCTGATATCCCAACAATATCTGCTTGGATGTCTTAACTAGCACTTCAAATTCATCAGATTTGTTTACTATACTCCCAGCATTGGTGTACATGCAAGTATAGATGAACCTGTTCTTACTCTTAAGTTACTCTAACACAGCCCATGTATTTACTTGTTTCATGACTTCCACAGCAACTGGCGCTTCCGTAGCCAGGTGGGAAGGAACAGTAGTGTGTATCACATGCTTCTTGATTAGACCGGGGTTCGAGCCCGTCACCACCAAATACAGAAGATGCAGAAAGGTCAGGGAATGACCACCGCATATCCCGGAGCAATATGCCCTTAGTTGCTAATGCTTCTAAAAACCAAAACAACAACAACAACCACAGCAACTGGCTTTCTGAGCTGCTGCTCATTCCAAGAGAAGCAGTGCAAGAATCATTTCCACCTCTGCCTGTGGTTACTGGCGGACATGGGTGGACAGTGCAGTGTTGAGTCAGTTTGGTGTGACATAAGCTACTGGGAAAGCAAAATTGAGGCAGGAGTGTTACAGGCGTAATGATTCTGATGAGTTCAACGAACAGCTGTACAGAGAAATACAGTGGGTCAGATACAGTCACTTTCCAGATACAGACTGGAATATCGGAACTTGTGGGTTGTTCACTTACACACTAGCAAGACTTGTGGATTTATTGGATAATAATTTTCTACAGCAGCATGTTTGCGAGGCAACCAGGGGATTGTCTTGATCTGATTATCAAGAGTGATTTGTCATGTAGTAAGAATCTGCAGATAAAGGAACCACTTAGTGGCGGTGATCACAGTGCACTAATGTGTGATTTATTCAAAGATGTAGCTACCATCAGGGGTAGAGTGAGTGGTTTATGCTTTCATAAAGTGACTACAGTGGTCTCAGAGATTTTTTAAATTCTACAGAGTGGGACCAACTGATGATGTTACCAACAGCAAATTCTAAATGAGAAGCATTCAAGGAATTATTATTATTATTACTAGCCATATAGTGCCTGAGGAAGCCTAAAAAAAAATTTCCGAATTACCTTGGGGGGGGGGGAGAGAAGTAGAAGGGAATCACCAAGAAAGAGAAGAATGATGATATCCAGCTCAGGACCCTGGGTGTGCTAAGCCCATACCAGATGTGAGCTCCTGGGGTTACTTTAACCTTGGACGCTATCAGGCTTTTCATATCAACTAAGAAATACTGTTCAAAGTTTAGGCCTAAATGGATGTCAGATGAACTAATGAGACACATTGCAGAGAAAACAAATGCACCAAAAGCTGTCGAAGTTCGCAAATGATAATAAAGGTTGGAAGGATTTTTAATGACAGTAAGGGCAGTGTGTTACTGCAACAGGATCTAGAAAATTTGGGAGATGGGGGTGAGAAGTGACAACTGAAGTTTAACATTGACAAATGCAAAATACTGCATATGGGTAGAAGTAAGCCCAAAGGAACATACCAACTGTGTGGTACTACACTTAGGGTTGTAGAAAATGAAAAAGACCTGGTAGTAACTGTGCAGTCAGATATGAAGTTTTCTGAACAATGCAGACAGGCTGCAAGAGCAGGTCATGGGGTTTTGTCAATGATATACAAGAATTTTGCTAGCAGGAAAAATGAGGTGATTGTCCCTCTGTATAAGGCAATGGTCAGGTCAGGCCACACCTTGAACACTGTGTACAGGTCTGGAGGCCTCATTTTAGGAAGGATGTAGATTTGCTGGAGTGTGTACAGAGAAGGGCAACAAGACTGGTGGGGGAATGAAGGCACCCTCTTATCAAGAGAGGCTTAAGTTCTGCAAATTGCAGCGGCTGGAGACTAGGCACCTGCGAGGTGATCTGATTGAGGTGTATAAGGCCTTGAATGGATTGAGCAGGGATTCTTCCACTTGTTCAGATTACAAACCTAAGGGGGCATAAATTCAAATTGAGGAAAGACAGTTGTAGAACAGATGTGCGGAAATTTGGCTTTAGCCAGCGGATGGTTAATTGCTGCAACAAACTTCCATCAGTAGTTGCGGAAGTTGATAGGTTAAATAAATTTAAGGAGGAACTGGACAAACATTTAGAGGGAATGCTTGTGTGAATTTTTTTCTTTTTGGCTGATGCTACATAATTAATTTAATATTACTATTGCAGCCCTAGTTTTATTACTTCCACTGTACAGAATTTTTTAAGTTATTGGAAAATGTTATTTTCCCATTCAATGTATATGGCTCTTGAAGACAACGTCAACCTTTCCTATATTAGCAACAACTCTCATCTTGTCAGCCACAGATTTTGACCTTTGTCCATTGCATTGTACTATTTTTACCCATTAAAATCTTTATAATTAAATATAATAAAATTAATAAATTTTCTGTTTATACTGCAGGACAACCACATGGTCCTCAGGGGTTCACAGAGTAAAGAACATAAAAAACAGCACCATGTTTAACAGTCATGGGCTTGAACCACCGGTCATTCAAGGTACATATACTCATGCACCCTTTAATTTGACCACTCGGCTATGGTGCCTGGCCATAATATATATCTGAATTCTCTATTCTTTGTTTTGCGAATTATTCTCCTTGTAAGTTGGAAGGAGCAGAATGGTATTAAGGGCAAGTTGCTACAATGGATAAAAGGATGCTTAAGTGGGAGTAGACAGAGGGTGGTAATCAATGGGTGCTGCTCTTCTTGGACTAATGTTATCAGTGGAGTCCCACAGGGTTCGGTGTTAGGTCCACTGTTGTTTTGTATATTTATCAATGATATTGATGAAGGTATATCAGGCTTAATGTCGAAGTTTGCAGATGATACAAAGGTTGGCAGGGTTGTTAATGACAGTAATGGCAGTGTGCTACTGCAACAGGATCTAGATAATTTGGGCAGATGGGCTAAGAAGTGGCAACTGAAGTTTAACCTTGACAAATGCAAAGTACTGCATATGGGTAGAAGTAATCCCAGAGAAACGTACCAACTGTGTTGTACTACACTTAAGGTGGTAGAAAATGAAAAAGACCTGGGAGTAATTGTGCAGGCAGATATGAAGTTTTCTGAGCAATGCAGACAAGCTGCTAGGGCAGGTCATGGGGTTTTGTCAATGATATATAGGAATTTTGCTAGCAGGGAAAAGGAGGTGATTATTCCTCTGTATAAGGCAATGGTCAGGCCACACCTTGAGTACTGCGTACAGGTCTGGAGGCCTCATTTTAGGAAGGATGTAGATTTACTTGAGCGTGTACAGAAAAGGCAACAAGACTGGTGAGAGGAATGAAGGGATCCTCTTACCAAGAGAGGCTTAAGTTCTGCAAATTGCAGTGGCTGGAGACTAGGCACCTACGTGGTGATCTGATTGAAGTGTATAAGGCCTTGAATGGGTTCAGCACGCTGAATTCTAATGGGATCCTTCCACTTGTTCAGATTACGAACCTAAGGGGGCATAAATTCAAATTAAGAAAAGCAGATGTAGAATAGATGTACGGAAATTTGCCTTTAGCCAGTGGGTGGTTAATTGCTGGAACAAACTTCCATCTGTCATTGTGGAAGTTGATAGGTTGAATAAATTTAAGGAGGAACTGGTGTGAATTTTTTTTTTTTTTTTTGGCTGATGCTGCATAAGCTCATACACTTGCTTTCTTGCATCAAATGCCACTACTACTACTACTACTACTACATTCCACAATGGTAGCAAATGCAAACCACTCTCCTACACATTTTTGATGTGTGCCAATAATGTTGACAGCGATAACACATCGTTACCAAGTAAAATCATTTCTGCTGTAAGGTCTACAGCCAATGAACACACTCTCTCTTGCTGCCTCAGTGTAGCCTGAATTCTAGGACTCACTTCTAATATCCAGTTCTTCCCTGTTTTGTCTTTAGTGCCGTTGACAAATTTTACTGCAACTTCAGTTACTGCATTTTTGCACATTCTATTTACGTATATTTTTCTTGTCCGTCACACACAAGATCCTCTTTCGTGGAATCATTATCCCCATCATAGATTATGATTTTTTGTTCTTGCTTTTTCGGTCTTTGTAGTTATTCCTAGCTTCATATATCTTTCATTTCTTCTGATAAATTCTAAAATCCTTCTGAGATTTTGCCTCCATTATTATACCACAGTCCACTATTTTTCTTGTTCTTCTTATCCTTACTTTCTTCAAATATTTTTTTTACAGCTCTCTTTTAACCGCCTTCATGATGACAATCTTTTCTTCTTTTAACAAACTTACTCTCCTGAAAACATTTGTATTCACCATAATGAAATGCTTCACCTTCTCTTTCTTACAAACCGGCATTTCTTTTTTTATTAAAAAAAAAAAAAAAACTCATGATACCATTAACATAAATAAAAAAATGCAGGAAATCTAGTGGATAAAGCTTAATACATAAAAAAGTTATACAATGAATGCCTTAAGGATAATTAATCTTTAAAAGAAGGATTTGAGAAGACCATTTTTGGGGAGCAGGATGTGGCTATTTATCTGGTGAAGCATAAAACCAAATGAGATGCAAATTCAATGAGCATGCAAAAATTTCAAACTGAATATATATTTCAACACTTTACTGCATATTAGCAGGTGATTAGCAAGGAATTGACTATGATTATATTATATAATTCTGTACCAATAATATTGAAGGATGAAGACAAAATATTACCTCTCCCATTTTGTACATGTTGTAAGCATCCTCAAGTAAGTCATTGGCCTCATCAGGGAAAATCCCTGCCTTGTGTAATGTTTGCCAAGTGCGATAAATATCAAGCAAACAGTTAATTAGACGCCAATCTTCTGGAGGAGGTTCCTCTTGGAGAAGAGAGTTCATCTGAGTACGAAGAACACTAAGGCATATGATGAATACTTCTCGAGCAAGAAAAGCTCTATCAATATCACGGAGGTATTTTCTAGATGGATAGAAGAGTTGAAATGCAATTTATAGTTAAAATTTATAATTCTGATTAAGATGTATGGCATTTGAGATATTAAGGAATTATTACTGAATTATGTATATCTACTTATTTTAGAACATGTTCAGAATATGTTACATGGATAATAATTTTATATAAGATATTCTTCAGGATTAGGAACAGATTTAGTATTAGTAGTGGCTAATGCAAGAATGCAAGCTTATATAGAATCAGCCAAAAAAAAAAAAAAAAAAAATAAATAAATAAAAAATAAATTAAAACAAATAACTGATTAATAAATTATGTCAATACAATATTCCCAATATTGCTACACTCCTCACAATCCCTCCCTGTGGGTCATTTTCAGTACACAAATCAAATAAAACTCATTATCTAATTACCTAATGAAATATAAACACAGAAAAAAAAATGCAGTGTGTCAGGGGATCACTGTGATCCTGCAGTAATGTTCAGAGACAAATATGCACATTGTTCAGTTTGAGCCCATATACATTGCAGGAGTGAGCAGAACAAAGCATAGCTCATGCTGACTTGCAATTCAGTATCAGAATGGTTAAATCTGATAGGTTAGTTGCATTATACATTGCTGTTTGAGAAGAAAAGTGAAATGTCTTGAGTGAGTTGGACTCACCCTCCCCCCCCTCAATGTCAGAATCTGAGGGAATGAGGCAATCTAGTTGTTCTATGACTAGAATATTACTGGCTTTGTCCACTGCATATGCTCTAAGGAACTACAATAGAGCGAACAAAACAATCCAAATCCAATAGACAATGGATGCATTTGGGGGGGGGGGGTCAGCATCCGTATGTCCATGGATAGTAATATGCCAGATATAGTATGTAGTAGGTTATCCAGTTCAGAGACAGAGACAAACTTGCAAAATTTGCCTCAGAAGCTTCATTTTGAAACTTAGGAAGTGGTATATGGTGATCAATTTTAGAAAATTAGAAAAGTAAAATGTATGAGACATTTGTTTCATTATTCAAAAATGAGGTTAATGTGAGTGGGTCTTTATTTGTGGCTGAAGAGTTTGAGGAGATTTTGGCACATTTGTGCATGTCTGTGGATTCAGTGTCTGGCTGTAAGTACCATGTTACAGTGATGACAGCAAAGGGATCCTCCAATCTTAAAAGATAAGCATAGGTAATATATGTGATCTATTTGCATACAAGCTAATATTACCTCCTGTTGGCAATTTGATCTGAAGCTAGAAAGCCATTGCTCAAGAGGCAGTTTATTAATTATTTATTAATGCATGAAGAGATGCATTTTTTCCTTATTATTGGTAGGTCTTGGTGTGGTAATTTAAACTTGCCACTGGCTAATTCACTGTCTGAGATGCCCATATGTTCTGGGATGCAAAAGGAGTATCTCCTTCTCCCAAGCAGAGTTAGGGTATTCAAAGAGATAGCAAAAATTAGGTAGGTGATGTTCATGGTGCTGTTCAGGGCCTAGAGTACACTTTTAGATCATAGGCCAACTGATAGGACAATGTGATGTTTTTTAATCTGCATGGCAAATGCCTTGCAGATTACCAAGCCTAGAGTTAATCCACATGGCTGTCAGCATTAAATCCCCCCTTGTTTTGTCTGGGCAGAATTGCAGACATATATGTTCTGACCTAACTCGGCACTCTTTCAGCATGGTCGTGTATTTTTTAAACAAATGATGAGGTCACATTACTTTAATATTATTAGCCCCATGAATAATAATGCTCTTTTATCCCCTTAGAAATCTGATGGTAATATTATCAGTTGTTGCTTCTGGCAAATGAGCTGGATATCATCATTCTTCTCTTTCTTGGTGATTCCCTTGTCTCTCTCTCTCTCTCTCTCTCTCTTTCTTTCTTAGGGTAACGTGGGAATTTTTCTTTGGCTAGTGCAGCACAAGCCTCAGGCTTCCTTGCACCATATAGCTAATAATAATAATAATAAATACATCCTGGTTCTGGTCCACCTATCTTTATTATAAAAACGTTACCTCTTTCCCTGATATACCCAATAAAACAAAATATTCTTGAACCAGAGAAGTATACACTTTATTACTCTGTACAGGGACCTGACCAGAGTGCAGACAGATCACGAGTTACTTGAGTCTCCCGAGGATCTCTAATTGGTTTCTAGGGAAAACATCCTTTCCTTCAGTGACTCAAATTCTTCTAGTAATGCACCCACTTTAAAATTGAGATCATGACGTTCTTACATTGGGTGCAAAGAAAAGAATCATTTCAGTTTGTCTACTAGACTCACCTGGGAATACATGCTACACAGGCTATACCAGTCAACGACTTACACACGAAATGACCACAGGTATTTCTGTTACAGGACCAACTATGTATAACATGCACCTTGCCTTTTCCAAACTAAGATTCATTTCCATTGCTTTCCATAATTCAGTTCAATGGGCAGCAGTCACAGTATATGGTAGACAAGATCTAACAGGCTACACACAACACATCTTTTGATGTTATTGTTGCTGAAGAGTCCTACTATAGCCGTACTCGCTTTAGGTTATCAACTAGTCCCACCAATAAGTCTGCTACTCACACTTCACTTCACATCACTTCAGGTGCTTTTAGCATTAGTAGAGGAATATGATGCAAGAAAGCAAGCTTATGTAGCATCAGTTAAAAAAAAAAAAACATTTCACACACCCATTCCATGAACCATAGATGGAGAGAAGTAATTTTTTTGAGGTACGAGTTTTGTTCTTGATAGTTCACATTATTGGATGATTGTTTTCTACATCAGCATGTTCGGGAGGCAACTGGAGGGAGTAATACTCTTGATTTGATTATCAGTAGTGATTCTTCATGCATTAAGAATCTGCAGGTAAATGAACCACTAGGTGGCAGTGTTCACAGTGTGCTGAAGTGGGATTTACTCAAAGAGGTAACTAGCATTAGGGGTAAAGGGAAGGGTTATTGCTTTCATAAAGGCAACTACGATGGACTGAGACAGTATTTAAATTCTATACAGTGGGACCAACTGATGATGTTACCAACAGCAAATTCAAAATGGGAAGCATTCAAAGAACTTATCTTGGACGCTACTAGGCTTTACATACCAACTAAGAAATATTGTTCAAGGTTTAGGACTAGGTGGATGTCAGATGAACTAATGAGACATATGGCAGAGAAGAAAAATGCATGGGATACATACAAATTAACACGTGACACAGAAGCCTATGATAGATACAAGTTGATCTGTAACCAAGTTACAAAGGAGGTAAGGCAGGCGAAGGCAGATTACGAGAAATCTTTGGCAAGGGATGCAAAGAAAAACAGCAAAGAGTTCTTTACTTATGTAAACTCTAGAAGGAAGGGGATGAATCAGATTGGTATACTTGATATCGATGGGTCAACTGTTGATGATCCTGCTCAGGTGCCTGACAGACTGAATGAATATTTTGCATCGACATTCACACATGAGGAATTATTCAGCGAGGGGAATGGCAGAGGTGTATTCAACTCTGGCAGTAAGCTAGAGAATCTTGTAATAACTGAGAGTAAAGTGGAGGAGAAATTGTTGAATATAAATACAATAAAGGAGGCAGCAAAGGAAGTACCCATGGACTGGAGATGTGCAAATGTGACCCCAATTCACAAAGGAGGATCAAAGGGCGACACAAGTAATTATAGACCTGTTAGTTTAACTTCTGTTCCTGGAAAATTAATGGAGGCACTGGTTAAAGAAGCACTGTAGGATCATCTAGAGACTTCAGTTATAGCTCAGACACAGCATGGTTTTGTTAAGGGGAAGTCTTGGCTGACCGATTTCATTGGATACTATGATACAGTCACAAATGAACTGGATGCAGGGAATAACTTTGATATTATATACTTGGATCTTAGAAAGGCTTTTGATACTGTTGCACATGGAAGACTGCTGCACAAATTGGAGCAGTGTGGCATTGGAGGCAAATTGCAGCTATGGATAAAGCGGTGGTTGAGGGGGAGAGGACAGAGGGTGGTAATCAATGGACACTGCTCATTGTGGACTAATGTTATTAGTGGAGTCCCTCAGGGTTCAGTATTGGGTCCATCATTGTTTTCTGTATTTATAAATGATATTGATGATGGTATATCAAGCTTAATGTCCAAGTTTGCAGACGATACGAAGGTTGGCAGGTTTGTCAAGGACACTACTGACACTATGCTACTGCAACAGGATCTGGAAAGGTTGAGCAGATGGGCTGAGAGGTGGCAAATGAAGTTTAACACTGACAAATGTTAAGTACTACATATGGGAAACAGCAACCCCAGAGCAACATATCAACTCTGTGTTACTACACTGACAGTGGTAGAGAATGAAAGGGACCTGGGGGTGGTTGTGCAGGCAGATATGAAGTTTTCTGACAGTGCAGACGGGCTGCAAGAGTAGCTCATGGTGTATTGTCGATGATATATAGGAATTTTTCTAGCAGGGATAAGAAGGTGATTATTCCCTTGTATAAGGCAATGGTCAGACTACACCTTGAGTACGGTATACAGGTCTGAAGGCCTCATTTCAAGAAGGATGTAGAGATGCTGGAATGAGTACAGAGAAGTGCAACAAGATTAGTGAATGGAACAAAGGGGTGCTCTTACGAAGAAAGGTTTTGCAAATTACAGTGTCTGGAGACTAGGCACCGGCGAGGTGATCTGATCTGATAGAGGTGTATAAAGCCTTGAATGGTTTGAGCATGCTCACTGCTGATGGGATTCTTCCTCTTGCTCAGAATAATCACCTGAGAGGGCATAAATTCAAATTGAGAAAAGACAGATGTAGGATAGACGTGAGGAAATTTGCCTTTAGCCAGCAGGTGGTTGGTTGGTGGAATAGACTTCCATCCCTTGTCGTGGAAGTTGATAGCCTAAATAAGTTTAAGGCTCAGCTGGACAGGCATTTCGAACAAACAGAGGGGTGAAATGGAAGTGGTTATTTATTTTATTTTATTTTTTTTTGGCTGATGCTGCATAAGCTTGCTTTATTGAATCAAATGCCTCTACTAATGCTAATATATTTTTGTGTTTTTGTGCATATTTCTGCATCGCTTTTCATTCTCCACCACTGTCAGTGTAGTACCGCAGAGTTGATACGTTGCTCTGGGGTTACTGTTTCCCATATGTAGTACTTTACATTTGTCAATGTTAAACTTCATTTGCCACCTCTCAGCCCATCTGTTCAACCTTTCCAGATCCTGTTGTAGCAGCACAGCATCAGTAGTGTCCTTAACAACCCTGCCAACCTTTGTATCATCTGCAAACTTGGACATTAAACTTGATATCCCACCATCAATATCATTCATAAACACCGAAAACAACAACGGACCTAACACTGAACCCTGAGGAACTCCACTAATACCATTAGTCCACGTTGAGCAGTGTCCATTGATTACCACTCTCTGTATTCTGCCACTCAACCATCCCCTTATCCATAGCAGCAATTTGCCTCCAATGCCACACTGCTCCAATTTGTGCAGCAGTCTTCCATGTGCAACAGTATCAAAAGCCTTTCTAAGATCCAAATATATAATATCAAAGTTATTCCCTGCATCCAGTTCTTTTGTGACTACATCATAGTATCCAATCAAATTGGTCAGGCAAGACCTGCCCTTAACAAAACCATGCTGCGTCTGAGCTATAACTGAATTCTTGCCTAGATGATCCTGCAGTGCTTCTTTAACCAGTGCCTCCATTAATTTACTTGGAACAGAAGTTAAACTAACAGGTCTATAATTACTTGTGTCAGCCTTTGATCGTCCTTTGTGAATTGGGGTTACATTTGCACATCTCCAGTCTATGGGTACCTCCCCTGAGTCCAAAGAAGCTCTCATAATTATGGCTAGGGTTTTGCTTACTTCCTTTGCTGCCTCCTTTAATATAACTGGATAGATCCCATCCACCCCAGGTGCCTTTTATATGTTTATCCTCAACAATCTCTCCTCAACTTTCCTCTCAGTTATTACAAAATCATGCAGCTCACTGCCAATGTTTACTTTACCTACATCATTCTCCTTCCTGAATAACACCTCATGCGTGAATGTAGATGCAAAATACTCGTTTAGATTGTTAGCCACCTGAGCAGGATCCTCAACTGTTGAACCATCAATATCCAGTGGACCAATCTGATTCATCCCTTTCCTTCTTGAACTAGAGACGGTCGTGTTCCAAGCCGCTAAGTGGATTTTTCTTATTCATTGATTTGAAATTATTGTTTTTCTAAAACTTTTGATTTAAATTTAGTAGTATAACATTATTTTGTGATTTTCTGATTAACTTGGTGTATTTATTCTTTACTCGGCCTTGTAATTGCATAAAAGTATCGGTAAAGGTTTCCACGTGTTTCAACTCCGATACCGTTCGTAAATTTCCCGCCATTGTGATACGATAGTTGTATGCCGTACTAGATAGCGTTAGTTGAACTTCGTTAGCAGTTAAATTGTACGTTTAAATAAATACATATAACGACTTAGATTACAAACGTAATATAATTAATTATATTTAACATAATTAATAACATAACATAATTAATTATAATTAATTAATAAATTAATAGAATCATGACTCAGACCAGAGCAGCAAAGCAAAAGGCTCAAGCTAATGGAAGCGCTGTGGCTCAGAGCAGAACTGAGGGGGGCAGTTGTCCTCTGACTCACAGCCTTATAAAATTCACTGTTTCAGGAGCAATCGGGTACTGGACATGATACTGCCAAGGGGGATGTCTTTGTGTGTGCGCGATGCAAGGAGTGTATCGATATCAGGCAACAACTCGGCGTTCTTGTGGGCCTATATGAGAGCTTGAAGGACAGGGTGGATGCCCTCGAAGGAACTAAATTGAGGGGCCCATCAAGCTCTCAGCTGCCCACATCAATGCCAGAGCTTGCACTTGGGCATCGCGTGACACAGAGACAACCCCCAAGGCAGAATGCGCTGGTCCCGAAGGAACTAGTAGTTGTTGGTGACTCCATTGTCAGGGAAACTGGGAACATGCTTTGTAAAAAAGATAGGTGGAACAGGACCAGGGTATGTCTGCCAGGGGCAAAGGTTGATGACGTTGTAGAGCGAATATCATCTTTTAAGGGCACAAAAGGTGATATAGTTGTACACGTTGGCACTAATAATATTAAGAGTAGGAGACCGGCAGAATTACTTAACAAGTACAGGTCACTGTTGAACAAAAGCCGAGAATTAGGGTTGAATTTGAAAGTGGCTGCAATTCTGCCCAGACACGATAGGAGGGAGTATATGATGAGAGCCTTGTCGATCAATTCGGCCCTGGAAAGATTGTGCAAGGCTCAAGGGATAGAATTTTTTTCAGCCTGGACTGTACTTGTTAACAGGAGAGATTGCTTCTACAGGGATGGGATACACTTAAATAGAAAGGGTGCAAGAATATTTGCTGATGCTATCGAGGCAGTGTTAGGTGGGTCGGAAAACTGCTAGCTTGGGGGAAGACAAAGACCAATAGATTGACAGTAGCCACTGGCAGAGGTGAAAGAGATTCTTGCACTGCTTCTATTAGAATGAGCAGAAGCCTGAAAAACAAGATGCATGGTATTTCAGAGACTGCTGGGAGCCATTGCGGTACAAGTAAACGCATGGGTTGTGTTAGGGTAGCTAAGAATAGAAACAGGTGCAGGTATACTTGCGTGTACACCAATGCTAGGAGTTTAGTAAATAAATTTGATGAATTTGAGGTATTGCTCAAAACATCAAAAGCAGATATTGTTGGGATATCAGAGACGGAATATCAGAGACAGATATAAGGGATGCAGAACTGCAATTTGGGGAATACAACGTCTACAGAAAGGATAGACAGGAGAGGAAGGGGGGAGGGGTTATGCTATTAGTTAAGAAACACATAAAAACCAAGGAAGTGAATCCAGTCTACATCGCTGGACAGTGCAGTGTTGAGTCAGTTTGGTGCGACATAAGCATTGGGAGATCAAAATTGAGAGTAGGAGTGTGCTATAGGCCTAATGACTCTGACGTGTATAATAAGGAACTGTACAGGGAAATAGAGTGGGCCAGTAAATCAGGGAGTCTTATAATGGGAGATTTTAATTTCCCAGATATTGACTGGAATTTGGGGGCTGGTTACTCACACACTAGCAGGGCTTTTGTGGATTTATTGGATGATTGTTTTCTACATCAGCATGTTCGGGAGGCAACTAGAGGGAGTAATACTCTTGATTTGATTATCAGCAGTGATTCTTCATGCATTAAGAATCTGCAGATAAATGAACCACTAGGTGGCAGTGATCACAGTGTGCTGAAGTGGGGAGTTACTGAAAGAGGTAACTACCATTAGGGGTAAAGGGAAGGGTTACTGCTTCCGTAAAGGCGACTACGATGGACTGAGACAGTATTTAAATTCTATACAGTGGGACCAACTGATGATGTTACCAACAGCAAATTCAAAATGGGAAGCATTCAAAGAACTTATCTTGGAAGCTACTAGGCTTTACATACCAACTAAGAAATATTGTTCAAGGTTTAGACCAAAATGGATGTCAGATGAACTAATGAGGCACATGGCAGAGAAGAAAAATGCATGGGATACTTACAAATTAACACATGACACAGAAGTCTATGATAGATACAAGTTGATATGCAACCAAGGTACAAAGGAGGTTAGGCAGGCGAAGGCAGATTACGAGAAATCCTTGGCAAGGGATGCAAAGAAAAACAGCAGAGAGTTCTTTACTTATGTAAACTCTAGAAGGAAGGGGATGAATCAGATTGGTCCACTTGATATTGATGGGTCAACTGTTGATGATCCTGCTCAGGTAGCTAACAAACTAAATGAATATTTTGCATCGACATTCAGCGTTGAGGAGTTATTCAGCAAGGGGAATGCCAGAGGTGTATTCAACTCTAGCAGTCAGCTACAGAATCTTGAAATAACTGGGAGTAAAGTGGAGGAGAAACTGTTGAAGATAAACACAAGAAAGGCACCCGGGGTGGATGGGATCTATCCAGTTATATTAAAGGAGGCAGCAAAGGAAGTAAGCAAACCCTTAGCCATAATTATGAGAGCTTCCTTGGACACAGGGGAGGTACCCATAGACTGGAAATGTGCAAATGTGACCCCAATTCACAAAGGAGGATCAAAGGCTGACACAAGTAATTATAGACCTGTGAGCTTAACTTCTGTTCCAGGAAAATTAATGGAGGCACTGGTTGAAGAAGCACTGCAGGATCATTTAGACAAGACTTCAGTTATAGCTCAGACACAGCATGGTTTTGTTAAGGGGAAGTCTTGCCTGACCAACTTGATTGGATACTATGATGCAGTCACAAAAGAACTGGATGCAGGGAATAACTTTGATATTATATACTTGGATCTTAGAAAGGCTTTTGATACTGTTGCACATGGAAGACTGCTACACAAATTGGAGCAGTGTGACATTGGAGGCAAATTGCTGCTATGGATAAAGGGGTGGTTGAGGGGGAGAAGACAGAGAGTGGTAATCAATGGACACTGCTCATCGTGGACTAATGTCATTAGTGGAGTCCCTCAGGGCTCAGTGTTGGGTCCATTATTGTTTTCTGTATTTATAAATGATATTGATGATGGTATATCAAGCTTAATGTCCAAGTTTGCAGATGATACAAAGGTTGGCAGGGTTGTCAAGGACACTACTGACACTATGCTGCTGCAACAGGATCTGGAAAGGTTGAGCAGATGGACTGAGAGGTGGCAAATGAAGTTTAACATTGACAAATGTAAAGTACTACACATGGGAAACAGCAACCACAGAGCAACGTATCAACTCTGTGGTACTACACTGACAGTAGTAGAGAATGAAAGGGACTTGGGGGTGATTGTGCAGGCAGATATGAAGTTCTCTGAGCAGTGCAGACGGGCTGCAAGAGTAGCTCATGGAGTATTGTCAATGATATACAGGAATTTTTGCAGCAGGGATAAGGAGGTGATTATTCCATTGTATAAGGCAATGGTCAGGCCACACCAGAGTACTGTATACAGGTCTGGAGGCCTCATTTCAAGAAGGATGTAGAGCTGCTGGAACGAGTACAGAGAAGGGCAACAAGATTAGTGAATGGAACAAAGGGGTGCTCTTACGAAGAAAGGCTTAAGTTTTGCAAATTACAGTGTCAGGAGACTAGGCACCAGCGAGGTGATCTGATAGAGGTGTATAAAGCCTTGAATGGTTTAAGCATGCTCAATGCTGATGGGATTCTTCCTCTAGCTCAGAAAAATCACCTGAGAGGGCATAAATTCAAATTGAGGAAAGACAGATGTAGGATAGACGTGCGGAAATTTGCCTTTAGCCAGCGGGTGGTTGGTTGGTGGAACAGACTGCCATCCCTTGTGGTGGAGGTTGATAGCCTAAATAAGTTTAAGGCTCAGCTGGACAGGTATTTTAAACGAACAGAGGGGTGAAGTGGAAGTGGGTTTTTTTTTTTTTTTTTTTGGCTGATGCTGCATAAGCTTGCTTTCTTGCATCAAATGCCTCTACTAATGCTAATGCTAATGCTAATTTAAATATGTAAAGAACTCTTTTCTGTTTTTCTTTGCATCCTTTTCCAAGGATTTTTCGTAGTCTGCCTTTGCCTGCCTAATCTCCTTTGTGACTTGGTTACAGACCAACTTTTATCTATCATAGGCTTCCATGTCACCCATTAATTTGTATGTATCCCATGCATTTTTCTTCTCTGCCACATGTCTCATTAGTTCATCTGACAACCATTTAGGCCTAAACCTTGAACAACATTTCTTAGTTGGTATTTAAAGCCTGGTAGCCTCCAAGATTAGTTCCTTGAATGCTTCCCATTTTGAGTTTGCTGTTGGTAACATCATCAGTTGGTCCCACTGTATAGAATTTAAATACTGTCTCAGACCATCATAGTCGCCTTTACGAAAACAAAAACCCTTCCCTTTACCTCTGATGGTAGTTACCTCCTTGAGTAAATCCCACTTCAACACACTGTGATCACTGCCACCTAGTGGTTCATTTATCTGCTGATTCTTAATGCATGATGAATCAATTACTGATAATCAGATCAAGAGTATTGCTCCCTCTTGTTGCCTCACGAACATGCTGATGTAGAAAACAATCATCCAATAAATCCACAAAAGCCTTGCTAGTGTGCGAGTGACCAACCCACAAATTCCAGTCAATATCTGGGAAATTAAAATCGCCCCATTATAAGACTCTCTGATTTACTGTCCCACTCTATTTCCCTGTACAATATCTTATTATACTCATCGGAGTCATTAGGCCTATAGCACACTCCTACTCTCAATTTTGATTTCCCTATTCTTATGTCACACCAAACTGACTCGACACTGCCCTGTCCATCGATGTCGACTGGCTTCACTTCCTTGGACTTTATGTGTTTCTTAACTAATAGCATAACCCCTCCTCCCCTCCTGTCCTGTCTATCCTTTCTATACACATTGTATTCCCCAAATTCCAGTTCCGCATTACTTATATCTGTGTGACACCATGTCTCTGATATTCCAACAATATCTGCCTTTGATGTTTTGAGCAATACGTCAAATTCATCAAATTTATTTACCAAACTCCTAGCATTGGTGTACACGCAGGTATACATGCACCTGTTTCTATTCTTAGCTACCCTAACACAACCCATGTGTTTACTTGTACCGCAATGACTCCCAGCAGTCTCTGAAATATCCTGCATCTTGTTTTTCAGGCTTCTGCTCATTTCAATAGAAGCAGTGCAAGAATCACTTCCACCTCTGCCAGTGGCTACTGTTAATCTATTAGTCCTTGTATCCCCCCCAACTAGCAGTTTTCCGACACACCTAACACTGCTTCGACAGCATCAGCAAAAATTCTTGCACCCTTTCTATTTAAGTGTATCCCATCCCTGTAAAAGCAATCTCTCCTGTTAACAAGTACAGTCCAGGCTGAAAAAAATTCTACCCCTTGAGCCTTGCACAATCCCTCCAGGGCCGAATTGATCGACAAGGCTCTCATCATATACTCCCTCCTATCGTGTCTGGGCAGAATTGCACACACTTTCAAATTCAACCCTAATTCACGGCTTTTTTTCAACAGTGACCTGTACTTGCTAAGTAATTCCGCCGGACTCCTACTCTTAATATCATTAGTGCCAACGTGTACAACTATATCACCTTTTGTGCCCTTAAAAGATGATATCCGCTCTACAACGTCATCAACCTTTGCCCCTGGCAGACATACCCTGGTCCTATTCCATCTATCCTTTTTACAAAGCATGTTCCCCATTTCCCTGACAATAGAGTCACCAACAACTACTAGTTCCTGAGGGACCAGCGCATTCTGCCTTGGGGGGGGGGGGGTTGCCGCTGTGTTGCGTGATGACCAAGTGCAAGCTCTGGCGTTGATGTGGGCAGCTGAGAGCCTGATGGGCCCCTCAATTTATTTCCTTCGAGGGCTTCCTCCCTGTCCTTCAAGCTCTCATAAAGGCCCATAACAACGCTGAGTTGTTGCCTGATTTCCTTGCACTCCTTACATCGTGTACACACAAAGACATCCCCCTTGGCAGTATCATGTCCCGTACCCGACTGCTCCACAAACATCAAGCAAACAATGCATTTTAAAAGACTGTGATTCAGAGGGCAACTGCCCCCCCTCAGTTCTCCCCTGAACCACAGCACTCCCATTAGCTTGAGCCTTTTGCTTTGCTGCTCTGGTCAGAGTCATAATTCCGATTTAATTCAGTAAAATTTCAAAACAAAAATTAAATCCTTAAGTTATATCTCAAAACAGTTATGTTATATATATTTTTTTCGGTATCTAGTGTTTTCTACGAGTTCCCTTTATACAACTTCCATATCACGTGTACCACTATAGTTATGTATTAATTATTGGTTACGATTAAGTCGTTATATATATATAGAGTTAAAAATACAATTTAATTGACAATAAAGTTTATCAAGATTAATAGATTTACTGATTAATTGACAATATTATATTATGCACTATACTACACTAAGCTTATGCTATCGTGTAAAAATGGCGGGAATTCTCGAACGGTACTTCTACGGACTCGTAAGTATTGATTAGCTTCCAAATCTCGCTATCTCAATTTAGAATAAACTAAGGATCCTGACTAGGTCTATAATCTACTTATAGAAGATAATTTGATATAACAATTGGTTAATAAATCGACTAAATTTGGTTAAAAAAAAAAGACCTCTCGTTCAGTTTGTAACACGTGGATTTGATACCGTTACCGATACTAAGTAATACCTACAAAATCTCTGTCTAAGTTAAACTTTAAACTAAGTATAGTAACTAGGAATATAAAGCTACTCTAGAAAATAAGTTAATATGACAATTTAAGCTAATAAATCAGAAAATAAATCAGGAAAAACTTCTCTGTTCCAAGAGCTTCAAGGATCTTCGTCCGCACAAACTAACCTCGCACCCAGACTCCCGTCATAAAACAACGCTCGTCATATCACTGATAAATGTTGAAAACAACAATAGACCCAGAATTGAACCCTGGAAAACTCTACTAATAACATTAGTCCACAAAGAGCAGTGCCTACTGATAACCACTATCTTCTTCCACTTTATTCATAGCGTTAACTTGGCCTTAATGCCAATTTGTACAGCAGTTTTTATGTGCAACAGTATCAAAGCCTTCCTGAAATCAGAGTAAAAAAAAAAAAAGTAAATTGCAGCCATTATCAACCCACTGCAGGATGGAAGCCTCCTCAACAATTCATGCTGAGGGAAGTGGACCATAATCTACCACGCTGGTCCAGTGCGGGTTGGCAGATCGATCGTATTCAGCCGTCAGGGGCTTGAAACCCGGTCTACTCAAAGAGCATGTGCTACTGCACTCCCGCTCCTGACCACTCGGCTACGGAAAACATGAAATCAGAGTAGATGATGTCAAAATTATTTTTTTGCATCCAATTCCTTGGTCACTGCACCATAGTAACCTATCAGATTGGTTAGACAAGACAGGCCCTTGATAAATCCATGCTGAAAGTGCAGTATAATTGCATGACTGTCCAAATGGTGCTGCATTATTTCTTTAATCAGTGATTCCATTACTTTCCCTGGAACAGATGTTAAAATGACGGGTAATTACTTAGGTTGCGTTATGCTAAGGTATCGGCTTACCTCCTTTGCTCCTCCCTTAATATAACTGGATAGGTTTCATCTGCTCCAGTTGCTTTTTATTATGTGGATCCTCAACAATTTATTCTCCTCTTTCCTTTCAGTTATCACCAAGTCATTTAGCTCTTCCTTAGAGTTTGATAAACTTCTGGTATCCCTTTCCCCAAAGAATTCCTCATGTGCAAATGTAGATGCAAAATACCTATTCACTTTGATCACAACATGAGCAGGGTCATCAAGTGGCCCAATGTGATTCAACCCCTTCTTTCTACTGTTAATATAAGCGTAGCAGTCTTTGCTGTTTTATTTGTATTCTTTGCCAGGGACTTCTCATAATCTGCCTTAGCTTGCCTAACCTCCTTTGTGACTTGATTACAGACTAATTTATAACTACCATAGGCTTCTGTATCACCTGCCTCAGTAGTTCATCTGACATCCATTTAGATCTAAGCCTTGAACAGCATTTCTTTGTTGGTATGAAAAGCCTACTACCTTCTTTGATCACTTCCCTGAATACTTTCCATTTAGAATTTGCTGGTGGTAACATCATCAGTTGGTCCCAGTGCACACAATTGAAAAACTGTCTGAGACATCTGTAGTCACCCTTACAAAAGCAAAAGCCTTTCCCATTACCCTTGACAGTAGTTATGTCTTTAAATAAATTCTACATTAGTACACTGTGATCGCTGCCACCCAGTGGGTCTCTTATATAGAATTGCTGCTGATAACCAAGAGTATTGCCTCCTCCTGCTGCCTCTCTAACATGCTGCTGTAGAAATCTGTCATCCAAGAAATCTACAAATCTTTCTAGTGTGTGAGTGACAAACCCACAAATTTCAGTCAACATCTGGATAATTAAAATAATCCATTATGAGACATTCTAATTTCCTGGGCCACTCTATTTCCCTGTATAGCTGTTTGGTATAATCACATACTTTAGGCCTACAACACATTCCTACTCTAAATTGTGTTTTCCTGGTTCTTATATCGCACCAAACTGACTCAATATTGCAGTCGTCAACAAGTCAAGTGCATGCACTGCCTTAGATTTAATAGTCTTCTTAACTATGAGCATAACCCCTCTACCTCTCCTGTCCTATATACTCCCCATATTCAAATTCAGCATCACTGTGTGCCAAACCTTACCAAATAAGACTGAATAGGTGCATTATGGCCTTAGTAGCCCATGCACCAAGAAATCTAACAAACAACAACTTACGTGTGAGTGACACCACGTCTCCGCTATTTCTACAATGTCTGCATTCAGTGACTTAGTACTTCAAATTTCTTTACAATGCTGCCATTAGTATAGATGCAAGTACACATGAATGTTTTCTTACTCTTAGTTTACCTACGGCACGAATTTTACTGGGACTGGCTCGCCTTCCTGTTGTGCAGTCAAGTACTAAGAATCATCTTTTCAGTTGACTGCTGCATCTGGATAGCTAGGTGGCCAGAACATAACAACAGAACATACACATAATACACACAAACCTACACTACTCATTTTCTGGCCCTCTTACAGTCGTATTGTTCTTCACAGAGATACGAAGCAGAGTTGAACAGACGTTATAGGAGCCGCCCCTTACGAAAACACATGTCCACACATGTCTTAGTTACCCTAACACAGCACATGTATTAATTTGTTCTATGATGACCACAGGGCCTGAAATCCCAGACCCCGTACTTTCCAGGGTGATGCATGTACCAATAGTAGCAGTCTGCTTGGGTAGAACACTGGTATTGCCACCGTTCTCTCACACAGGGTGGAAAAGGCACGGGTTTGAATCCCATCGATGATACGAGGAACTTTAATGGCCTTATTTCACTACGTGGCTGAGTTAGTCAGCCTCAGGCATAGAGAGCAGGGTTTTTCATCCAGCAAAAAAAGGCCTTAGTAGCCAAATCAACCAAAGAAGACACACAATTTACAGATGTAATACATATATGGGTTTATATGACAAATCATGGGTGGCCTTAATATAATAGTTAAAATTTTTTTGAGTAGAAATGCAAGGATCACTTTCACCTCTGCCTGTGACTCTAGTTAAACTGTTAGTCTGTGCATCCTTCACAGACCAACATTTAACCCTTTTTTCCCTTTCTCATCCTTTTTTTTTTTTTCCTCCTCTGGAGTGGGCTCCCAGAGGAATCTGACACATCTTTTGCCAACATCAGGTGGGTCAGAGTCTCAAATTGAGACAGTGCGAACTCCACTGGGACTGGCCCACCTTCCCGTGGTGTGGACGAGTACCCGGAATAATCTGTCCAGGTGACTGATGCTTCTGGATAGCCAAGCAGTCAGACACAACAACAGAACACACACATAATACACACAAACATACAGTACTCATTTCTGGCCCTTCTACAGTGGTACTGTTCTTCACAGAGATACGAGGCGGAAATGAACTGACGTTCCAGGTGCCGCCCATTACAAAAATACATATCCACACGTGCATCCTGCAGGCTAGCAGTTTTCTGACCCATATATCACAGCTCTCAATAGCACAACAAATATTCTTGCACTCCTTCTATTTAAGTGTATCCCATCCCGGTAAGAACATTACCTCCTGTTAACAAGCAGAGACCACGATGAAAAAAATTAAATTCTACTCCATGAACCTTGTACTTTCTCTCCAGGGCCGAATTGAGCAAAAAGGCTCTCAACATATAGTCACTCCTATAAGTGTCTGAGCAAAATTGCACTTTCAAATTCAATCCTAACTGGTGACCTTTTGCCAACATTATCCTCTACCAACATGTTAAGTAAGTCTTCATACCTCTTACGCTTAATATTACTAGTGCCAAAGTGTACAATAGTATCTCCTTTTGTGCCATTAAAAGATGATATCTGCTCTAAAATGTCATCTCCTTTCCCCCCTCACAGATATAACCTAATCCTATTCCACTTATCCTTTTGGCACACCATATTTCCCATTTTCCTGACATAAGAGTTACCGACAATAAGTTGCTCCTGTGGGACATTGCATTCTGCCTTGAAGATTGCTGCTGTGTTGGCTGATGCACAAGAATGAGCTTTGGCAATCAGTTTGACAGCTAAGAGCTTGATGCCCCCCCCCCCATTTTAATTCCTTCAAAAGGGTATTAACTCTACTCTCCAAACACTCATCAGAATGCTTAGTTGGCAACTAATTTCTTCAGGGGAGGTTCCAATGGACTGGAGATGTGTAAATGTATCCTCAATTCACAAACAGGGTTTAAAGGGCAGCACAAATAATAATAGACCTGTTAGTTTAAATTCTGTTCCGGGGAAATTAATGGATGCACTGGTTAAAGAAGCATTGCAGGATCATCTAGACAAGACTGCAGTAATAGTTCACACATAGCATGGGTTTGTTAAGGGGAGGTCTTGTCTGACCAATCTGATTGGATACTACGATGTGGTCACAAAGGAACTGGATGTAAAAAATAATTTTCATATCATACACTTGGATTTCAGGAAAGCTTTTGATACTGTTGCATATGTAAAACTGCTGTACAAATTGGAGTGTTATGGCATTAAGGGCAAGTTGCTACAATGGATAAAGGGATGACTGAGTGGGAGACGACAGTGGTAATAAATAGACAGCTCTTCATGGACTAACGTTATTAGTGGAGTCCCCAGAGTTCAGTGCTGTCTTTTGTATTTATTAATGATACCGATGAAGGCATATCAGGCTTAATGTCAAAGTTTGCAGATGAGACAACGGTTGGCAGGGTTGTTAATGACAGAAAAGACAGTATGGTGTTGCAACAGGATCCAAAAAAAGTTAGGCAGGTGGGCTGAGAAGTGTCGACTGAAGTTTAACATTGATAAATGTAAAGTACTGCATATGAGTAGCGGTAACCCAAGCAAGAGAAACATAACAATTGTGTGGTACTACACTCAGGAAAGTGAAGAATGAAAAAGACCTGGGGGTAATTGTGCAGTCAGATATGAAGTTCTCTGAGCAGTGAAGATGGGCTGCCAGAGCAGGTCATGGAGTCTTGTCAATGATATATAGGAATTTTGCTAGCAGAGACAAGGAGGTGATTATCCCTTTGTATAAGGCAATGGTCAGGCCACACCTTCAGTACTGTATATATAAGTCTGGAGGCCTCATTTTTGGAAGGATGTAGAGAGTGCAGAGAATGGCAACAAGATTGGTGAAAGGAACAAAGGGGTCCACTTATGAAGAAATGCTTAAATTCTGCAAGTTGCAGCATCTGGAGACTAGGCACCTGCAAGGTGATCTCATTGAGGTGTACAAGGCCTTGAATGGTTTGAGCAGGCTCAATGCTGATGAGATACTTCCACTTGCTGAAATTAAGAACCTGAGTGGACATAGCTTCAAATTGAGGAAAGGCAGTTGTAGAATAGATGTGCGGAAGTTTGCCTTTAGCCAGCAGATAGTTGATTGTTGGAACAGACTTCCATCTGTTGTGGAAGTTAATAGCTTAAATAAATTTAAGGCTGAACTAAACAAGCGTTTGGAGTGACTGGATGGGTGAAATGGGATGGTTGGTTGGTTGGTTGGTTGGTTGATTTAGAGATTTTTTAGATGCATCGGCAACGATGGCCATAGGGCTCCGTGCATATGGTAAGAATTTATGCTATTTCCTGTTGGATAGAGATAATTGCAAAAAAAAAAAATAGTACCGGCAAGTTAGTTTTTTAACTAGTTAAAGGAGGTGGTATACATTAATCATTTTTAGAAAGGTAAAAATGCTCAAGACATTTGTTTTATTACCTAAAAGTGAAGTAAGTGAAAGAGGGTCTTCTGTTGTGGCTGGAGTAAAGAGATTCTGGTGTTCTCCTGCATATTTTGGGCGATCAACAAGCATGTTTTATTGAAAGCACTGTGTTGCAGTGAGGACACTCGGGGGGGGGATCTCCCCTCTTAATAGATAACTATGAGTGATATTTGTGTGACCTATTCGTAGGAGTGCCAATATTACCTCCTGTTGTCGAATTGAGCTGAAGCTTGAAAGCTATCGCTCAAGATTTGGCTTAATACTCCAGAGCATATTGTTATATTGATTTTTCCATGATAACTGCCAAAAGGTACATGCATTTTGCCTGAATTATTGGTATACAGTCTTGATATGGGACTTTCCTTTGCATTATTTGCAATGATAACATAAAGGAAATGATAACATATTTCCTTTATGTTATCATTGCGGGGTAAAATGGTCAATTTTGCAGCATTGTCAGCTAATTCATTTCCTGGAATTCCCATATGTCCAGGGACCCAGCAGTGGTGTATGCTTTTTCCAAGTTCGGATAAAGAATGCAAAGAGGAGGTTATTTCCTTTAAGACTGGGTGGGTGATATTCATGGTGTTTTTCAGGGCTTGAAGTGCACTTGAAGAATCTGTAAAAATTATACTAGTTACAATATCGGAAGACTCAATATGCTTCAGTGCATTCTGAATTGGCATTAGTTCGGCAGAGAATACAGTGAACTCAAATGACCATTCATATGCCAAAGTAATATTCGGAAAAACTGCAGCAATTCCAATGAAGTTGGGGAACTGATCCACTACTGCATGATAAAGTTGTAAGAAATTTTCTTTTGGCAGAGAATATACTGAACTCACATGACCATTCATAGGCCAAAGTAATGTTCGGAAAAACTGCGGCAATTCTAACGAAGTTGGGGAACTGATCCACTACTGCATGATAAAGTTGTAAGACATTTTCTTTATGTAATGTCCCAAGGAACACAGGAAATTGGAAGGGTATTTGCAACATTATTTAAACCCAAATTAAGTTCTGAAAGGTATTTTATTAGCAAACCTAATGGACAGTTAGCAGAAGGGCGGTTTCGGTATAATATGTCGTGCTGGTGAGTGAAAAGTATCTGCCAGTTTGGGTGTTCAGGCACAGATCTAATTTTATATGCATAGCCTAATATAAGATGTTGTCTTCAGATAGAGAGATAGGGGAGGGTTCATGCTCTTCAGCCTATAGACTATGTATTGGAGACTTCCGATATGCTCCTATGGCAATGCGTATTGCACTATGATGGATAGGGTCAAGCCAGCAAAGGACACTAGGTCTTGTAGAGCTATACACTGGTGCTCCGTAGTCAAGCTTTGATCTTATTAAGGCTCTGTATAATTGTAACAAGGTAACTCGATCGGCTCCCCACTTAGTTCCTGAGAGAACCTGGATGATATTTAGCTTTTGCTGACAGGAAGTTCTTAGATTTTTAATATGCTTTAAAAAGGTAAGTTTATGGTCTAATGTGATTCCTAAGAACTGTATGCTCGGATGAACTGCTATTGGTTGGCCATTCAGTTGTAATTCCAGATGTGGGTGAAATTTACGTTGGCGGCAAAAATGGATGCACGTTTTTTGGGGGCAAAGTTGAAAGCCACTAATTTGTGTCCATGAACTGATCTTTTTTATTGCCACTTGTAATTGTCTCTCAACAGTATTCATATTTTTCACATGACATGAAATGCTAAGGTCATCTATAAACAGTGCTGTATCAATACTGTTTGGAAGTTGTTCAGCAATGGTGTTAATTGCAATTATAAAAAGTGTAGCACTGAGTGCAGAGCCTTGGGGGACTCTTTCTTCTCGCAAGAATATTTGGGATAACGAAGTTTTGAATCTAACCTGAAAAGTGCATTTGTACAGAAAGTTTTGTATGAAAATTGGGAGATGACCACGAAGTCCATGTTGATATAATTCGCGGAGTATTCCATACTTCCATGTGGAATCGTAAGCCTTGCTGATATCAAAGCACACCATGACATGATGTTCCGATCTAAGGAATGCATTTTGGATGGAGTTCTCAAGTTGTACTAGAATATCTAGTGTTGATCTGTTTTGTTGGATACTCGTGCAGCATGTATGAGATTAAAATTTTATAGGTACCATATCAGTCGATGGTTTACCATCTTTTCAAGAATTTTGCAGAGGCAATTGGTCAAGGCAATGGGTCTATAGCAAGTGAGGTTTTTTGGATCTCTACCTGGTTTAAGGAATGCAAGGACTGTAGCATGATGCCATTTTTTAGGAAATGTATCCTCTAGGTAAAGTCTATTGAACAGATCAAGGAGTGACTGTAATGATTCAGAACTTAGTTATTGTATCATCAAATAGTGAATATTATGTGGTCCTACTGCACTGTGTCTAGTTGTTGACAGGCTTTACGCAGTTCATAGACAGTAAATGGTAGGTTATATTGTTCATTCCCTTTTGATGAAAAGTTTAATTTTTGTTTTAAATCTTCTGACAGTTGGGGTGTAACTTTCTGTTGCTGATGTTTTTGCAAAAGTTTCCCCTAAGATATTTGCAATTTGAGCAGGATCAGAAATGTTCTGTCCCCTCCATTCCATGATGGGCACAGGAGTTGTCTAATATTTACCACTTGTTTTTTAAATTATTTTCCAATTTTTAAGTTTAGGAGTCTCTTGATTGATGGTCGAAGTAAAGCAAATCCAAGCTGACTTTTTATTACAGCATCTAACATACCTTGCTCTTGTTCTGGCTCGTTTAAAATGGATAAGATTAGCTGTTGTCGGAATGCGGCAAAATTTATTCCAGGCTTTACTTTGCTCTTTTTTAGCTGCACGACATTTGTCACTCCACCAGATTTTTGGTTGTATCGGCAATTTTGAAGAGGATTTTGGTATGGTTTTTTCTGCTGCATGTAGTATTGTTTTTGTGACATGTTCAATGGCTTCATCAGTTGAGGATGCTCGGATTATTTCCGTGTCAAATTTAGCTAGTTTTTTTATACGTCTGCCAATCTGCTTTATAAGTGAGCCACTGCTGAATTTTAGTAGGATGATACGAGGGCTGGTTCAGTAATTCTATTTGTATGGGAAAATGATCACTGTGCAGTGGATCATTGTTTATTGTCCATTTTAGGGTAGGATAAGGGATGCTGTACATATAGACAAATCAATTGCAATATTTGTTCGGGAAGGAAGGCGAATATATGTAGGTGACCCATCATTTAGGAGAAGGCTGTTATCGTCTAAACATTTTTCAATTACTTTTCCTCTTCGATCAATGGTGTCGTTGCCTATAGCTTGTGATGCCCATTTAAATTTCCCAGAATGAGGAAAGGTGTGGGGAGTTGGGCTATGAGATTATCAAGATCATTTTGTTGAAATCTATAACTAGGTGGAATGTACAAAGGGCAAATTGTAATATGGATGTCAGTACTGTACAGACGGCTACTGCCTCAAGTGTCGAATTCAGTAAGACCTGCTTGGTAGGAACATGCGGGTTCACTAAAACAGCTACACTACCATGTGCAATATTTTGGTAGGTCCTGTCTTTTCTAAAGATATTATACTGAGACAGTTTTGGTGTATCTTGACGTTTTAAATATCTCTTGAAGGCAGAGACATATTGGTGTGTATTTAGAGGTGAGATTGTGAAGATCATCAATATTGGCACAGAAACTGTGACAATTCCCCTGAATTATTGTGTTCATTATTAGTTTCTTGTTGGACTTTCGGAACATTTTTGTGTTGAAGTTCTCTGTTCTTCATTCTTGTTTTTATCTTTTTTTGGAAAGAAAGGCTTTTCCATGTCTGTCTTCTTCAACAAAAATTTCTAGAACAACACCATCTGCAGATTTTTCATTAATATCCATTTCCTCTTGATGACTGGGAGTTTTGATTTGTTTTTCTATGCATTCTTGGTCCGGGAGGTGGAGTTTTTCACGGGGAATAGATATTGGTGTATTGACTGCTTGAGTTTGAATTGCACTGTACAGAGTTTTCAGGTAATTTGAGAAAGACTCTTTTGGTGGTACTGATAATTCAGTTTGCATTGCTGTTGTCTGGTTAGGTTATTGGTATCGGTATTGTAAAGCTATGCACGTATGGGAAACAGCAACCCCAGAGCAACGTATCAACTCTGTGGTACTACACTGACAGTGGTAGAGAATGAAAGGGACCTGGGAGTGGTTGTGCAGGCTGATATGAAGTTCTCTGAGCAGTGCAGACGGGCTTCAAGAGTAGCTCATGGTGTATTGTCAATGATATATAGGAATTTTTCTAGCAGGAAAAAGGAGGTGATTGTCCCTCTGTATAAGGCAATGGTCAGGCCACACCTAGAGTACTGTATACAGGTCTGGAGGCCTCATTTCAAGAAGGATGTAGAGCTGCTGGAACAAGTACAGAGAAGGGCAACAAGATTAGTGAATGGAACAAAGGGGTGCTCTTACAAAGAAAGGCTTAAGTTTTGCAAATTACAGTGTCTGGAGACTAGGCACCAGCGAGGTGATATGATAGAGGTGTATAAAGCCTTGAATGGTTTGAGCATGCTCAGTGCTGATGGGATTCTTCCTCTTGCTCAGAATAATCACCTAAGAGGGCATAAATTCAAATTGAGGAAAGACAGATGTAGGATAGACGTGCGGAAATTTGCCTTTAGCCAGCGGGTGGTTGGTTGGTGGAACAGACTTCCATCCCTTGTCGTGGAAGTTGATATCCTAAATAAGTTTAAGGCTCAGCTGGACAGGTATTTCGAACAAACAGAGTGGTGAAGTGGAAGGGGGTATTTTTTTATTTTTTTGGCTGATGCTGCATAAGCTTGCTTTCTTGCATCAAATGCCTCTACTAATGCTAATGCTAATGCACGTGGTTTTAAATGTGGTATTTATGAATGTTTAACATTCATTTTTTGCAATTAATGCTCATATTTTCAATTTTGTTGGTACAGTCAGTACTCATATAGCACGATAGTTGTGTTCCTAGAAATGGTTGTGCAATGCAAAATCGTGCAATATAAACAACAGGCATTATGAGAAAAATAGGGTTAGGTGCCGACCACCCAAGATTGAACACACATTTGTAACCAAAACATTACCAAACACAAATAAATAATCGTAATAAAATATGTAAGTATTTTATTATGACTATTACGTAATAAAATATTGCAAATGCTTTTGCTTCTATCGTAAACAAACTTGTTCTTTGATTTTCTATCCAAACAGATGACAGCCATTTCATCTCTTCCAATTGTTTGTGTCTTGATCTAATGGATTTTTAGCATTAGCAAAGGCACATGATGCAAGGCAGCAAGCTTATATAACATCAGCCAAAAAAAAAAAAACGCACTTTGAGTTGTTCCTGCTATGAAAGTTGCATTCATTTTCTCTGTATTATTTATATTTCTCGTCGTTGCCTCATCTAGGTCTGTAGTACGTGCAATATCACATGTTCGTTCATTTCGCTCAAAGTGGTTCACAATTTCATACTTTTTTTTCTATCGATAGAGGCAGACTGGCCATAAGCCTTATCGGAGAAACCACGGTGCGCCAGAGGCCAGAACACTACGGAGGCCAGTATGATTTTGGCCATAAACACTAGTATGAGGCCGCTATAAATGTTCCCAGGTAAGAATTTTTGACTCAGTCCACCTCTGTCTATCTATATTGCTTTAATTTTTCTCTCTGAATCTGTAGTGTCTTCACCAGGATGCTTCCTATTCACACCTTTTAAGAATTTTACTCATTTTTAGGGAATAAAGTACAATTAAAAAATGAGGAGGCACGCTTGAGACACATAAACAAAGCTTGAGACACACTATTAACACTTCACTAGCTCACATTTCTGGGGTTTAGCATTAGCATTAGTAGAGGCATATGATGCAAGAAAGCAAGCTTATGCAGCATCAGCCAAAAAAAAAAAAAAAAAACCCTACTTCCATTTCACCCCTCCGTTCGTTCAAAATACCTGTCCAGCTGAACATTAAATTTATTTAGGCTATCAACTTCCACAACAAGGGATGGAAGTCTGTTCCACCAACCAACTACCCGCTGGTTAAAGGCAAATTCCCGCACATCTATCCTACATCTGTCTTTCCTCAATCTGAATTTTTGCCCTCTCAGGTGATTATTCTGAGCAAGAGGAAGAATTCCATCGGCATTGAGCATGCTCTACCATAAAACAATAAAAACAATTTCCTGTTGCATTTCTGCTAGTAAAATCTGTTATAATCTGGTAGTAAACTCGTTCTAATTGCATTTGCGATAATACGATAGCTGGAATTGTGTGGGTTTTTATGTTCTGGCACGTGCTACAGGCCTAAATGTGTTTCCCCTTCACTGATATGAAAAACAAATACATTTTCAGAATCTTCTCCTCATTCCTATCCTGTTGCGTTCAGTTGGGGTGATTCCACGTTCGACTGCCATTTCTTGTAAACACAAAGGCGAATCGTGCATAAGCGAATTCGGTTTGTGTTATATACGACATTGTTCCCCTATTTATAAATCGTGTATGATCGAATTCGTGTAGTGTAAACACGTGTTATACGAGGACTGACCGTACATGATACTTAAAAAAGAAAAAAAAAATCGTAAACCTGGGAACTGACTGTTTCAAGTACAGTCAGTTCCCGGGAACTGACTGTACTTGAAACATAAGGAAGATTCGATTTTGCCATGATTTCCATCATAAACTCAAAAGACATCAATCAAATCTCATGTGGAAGAGATGGGAGTTGGTGAAACACGAGTTTCACCACTTCAAGCTTCCATTAGGCAAAGGGTGGTATTGCACTGGTAGATGACTCATCTACCATGTAGTGCTGTCCACTATGTGGATGCCACACCTTATCCCTGCTTACATTGGTTCACACCTGGGTGGTCACCTCCATATATCAGAACATTATAGCCAGGGATACTAACAGTCCTACCATAGTGAACGTGTAATGGTACAACTTTACATTTTTTTTTTTTTTTTTTTTTGTGAAAAAAATGGAGAAAAACTATGCTAGGGCTAGGCTATGCTAGTTCATGGATACGTTTAGTAAAAAATTATTTCAGATAGCAATAATTCTGTGTTGTATATCTCATAGTTTGTATATTTTGTATATTGTATATTTTTCATCTCAAAACAAATTCTGTGTACTTATTGTTAATTACAATGGCTCTGCAAGTGCAAATTATTTGCAAACTGTGCAAAAATAAATTCAAAGACTTCCTTCAATGCAATGTGGAATGCGGTCTTGTGTAGTGCATTAAATGCATAGATATGTCAACAGCGAACTGGAAAAAGATGTCACAGGCAGCGATCGACTCGTGGAAGGGCCCTTGTTGTATAAATCACAGGCAATCAAAGAAAAAGCAGACGAAACATGAAAATAACTTAGGATCCAGCCCAGCTGATCCCTCAAGCCCTCCTGACGGTGAACCTCAGTGTTTCAACTGTCCTTTATCACCAATGAATACTCGACAGAGTGGGCTATCTGAGGCCATACCTCATGATGTGGCATCAGAGCAGACAAATCGCTCCTTTCTCTTAACTCCTTAACCAAGAAGTTTCAAAAGATGAAAATCCAAATGAACCGACCACAAAATTCATTTTTCAAATCTTGGACACTCACAAATCCATGATGGCCTCTCTTCTTGATGAAACTAAAAAAATCAGATTGGAAAACGCGAAATTGCGTGAATTTAATTATATTTCACTGCAGAAAATTTCGGCTCTGACAGATCTTATTCGCAACTCCAGCAGATCTTTTAAGTCCTACATACAATTGGACGAAACCCATGGAAAATTCTACTTTCCAACAAACCCCTGCTCCTATTGCAGAAGCCACTTACGCATCAATTATAAAGCAACCTCCACACCCTCCAATATCAAAAGATGCAATTACTGTATTCTATATGCTCCTGTCGCCAGTCAGTCTCAGAAAACATCTAAGGATGTCAATCGAACTGCAAATCCACTCCTGGAAGATGTCATTTCCTCTAGATGGCGGACATTCATTCAACTCACCTTCAGCAAGTCCACCTCCTAAGCCTAGGCTTATATGTGGATTATGCTTCTTCAGTGATATTATCTTAAGCTGTTCTTAAAAATATATTTTAATAATAAAAAATACTATTTAAAATTCAACATCACAACACATCTTAGGAGGGCACTAATCTTCTTAGCCGCAGCCAAGAAGGATATAGTGTTAGCTATCGTCGTCTTACATATCCTAATTGGCTGTGTTACTGTCCCCAGCCACGAAGAGGCGGGAACTACTATCTAGCCTTGCTCTCCGTTTAAAAACTAGACTCACAAACTTATTAAAATACCATAGGAGAGCCCTATCCATGAACATGATCCAAAGATCTTGTTGTTCAAGTTTACCTAGACATCTCCAATTCATGTCTTAGATCAACATATTGATCACAATGGAGCATAATATGGACACTAGTTTCTTGTAACCCACAAGAACATAAATCATTTTCCACAAGTCCCAACTCATGGAGTCTTTTTGCCAATCCATGTCCAGTAATAAGAAAGTGGCATGTAGTCCAAATTGCTGCCAAGGATTTGCCCGCACATTTAATATGTCAACTCTCAGTAAATACATATGGGTGACATGTCCTTTCTCACTCGTGTCCCACCTCTGTTGCCATACAGCCATCAGTTCATTTTTAATTCTTGCCTTCTCTTCTTTATAATCAGATCTTGAGTATATCCTATTTAGATCTGGGCAAGAGGAAACTCCCAACACAGTTTTCCTGATGTTCTTTCTAGTACAGTATAGTAACGCCTACAAGATGGTCTGCAAATCACCCGGAAATCGCCCAGCCAAGACCTGCAGAGCATCTGTTGACACTGTTCTGCAGGCCCGTGTTGTGCCTAGGAGAGCGAACCTCTGCGCTTGGAGCAAGTACTTCTTTTCAACACTATTAGTTATTCGGTGTAACCAAGCCACAGAAGAATATGTGATTATGGGGACAAATACACAGTCATAAAGGAGATTCAGCGCTCTTCCTTTTATCCCCCAATCAGTTCTAATCATTCTTCTCAGCTTGGCATACAGCACTCGAACTTTATTTTTTAAGTACTTCATGTGCTCCAAAAACACCATCCTCTCCCCTACACATACACACCAAGGTACTTTACAGAAGTCACATACCTAATTGACATATCAAATGCTTTAACAACTGGATTTCTATTCATACTCAGTCGTCCTTTAAGCAGCATCTGTACAGTCTTTGTTTTTGAGATCTGTAACTTATACAATCTGGACCACTCTATCAATTCCTCCATTATTTGAGAGGCACGTGCCTCTAGTTGGGACCTTGCGTTGCCATAAACCAGAATTAACAAATCATCGGCATATGCCACTACATTCATACCAACGTGATTTCTTCTCAAAAAGTCATCCGTAACTATTGTCCAGGCGTGAGGACCAATCACCGAGCCCTGTGGACAACCTTGTTTAACATTCCTTTTTACTTCAGTATATTTTGCCCTGATAATTATCTTTCTATTTGAAAAATATTCTTTAAAAACTAAATACAATTTTTCAGAACATCCAATGGTTCTAATCCTGGAAAGGATTCCCTCCCACCAAAGCATGTCGAATGCGCCGTGAAAATCAACAAAAATTCCAAGAATAACGCCCCTTATAGCTCTGAACGTATGTTGTCATCTGATAAATAGCCTCCTCTGTAGACTTACCTTTTTTATAACCATACTGGTTATCAGAGGACATTTGATTCTCATCATATTTAATCAACCGACTGATACACAGTCGTTCATAAGTTTTAGCTATTACAGACAACAATGCTATGGGACGATACGAACCTGCTTCACTTGGTAGTTTATCCGGACTTTTGATAATCAGTTTCAAAACGGCCATTCTCCACACCTCAGGGAATGAACCCATCTCCAAGCATTTGTTAAACATCTTGACCATTAAATCGGGTCTTATATTAAAAACCCTTTTCATTATCTTAACTTCTATTAAATCAGGACCAGGCGACCGGTCGTCAACCGCCTGTGCAACAGCATCTTGGACCTCTTCCATGGTAAAATTTTGTTTACATATATTGGAACTTTGAGTGGCATTGCCTCGTATCATTTCCTTCTGTTCTTGGCTTAGTTCTGGTGTGTCATAGTGTAACATAAAATAGGGATAAATAAATTATTATTACTATTTTTTTTTTTTTTTTTTTTTTGCAAGTCGTAAATGAGCAACAAGAACCAGTGTTATAAGTTGTCATTGGGAGACTGGTGTACCAATTATCTTGCAACCCTTGCAGTCTTCACACCTAACGCAAAAAAAAAAAAAAAAAAAAAAAGACCAAATGTTTAGTTTGATTTAGTGCGTCGCGTCAATTGTTGTGTTCCATTGCACCGTAAAAGGACAAATTTTTTTCATTATTTATGTCAAGGATGTTGGAATTTTTTTTTTTTTTTATATAGCAACTATTGATTTTTTTTTTTTTTTTGTTTAGAAATCATGAAAATGATGGGAAAACGCTAGAGCTGTGCTTTCGAATTAAACAAACTTGAAATTATTCAAAAGTTTGAAAACGGTTCATCTGTTAAATCTCTAAAGAACCATCATAATGTTTACGATGGTTCTGATGTTTATGATGGTTTATTAAATTATTAATTTAACAATAACATCATAATGTTGGTGACCAAACCATACACGACACGGTAAAAAATAAAGGGAAGCATCATATTGGACATTAGTAAACTTGAAATTATTCAAAAGTTTGAAAATGGTGCATCTGTTACACCACATTGAAAAATATAAAGGGAAGCATCATATTGGATGTGAGTAGTATGTGTTCAGTTTTTTCGTTTTCTTTCCGTGGTTAACTGCAGTTAACTGAATCAGTGGATATGGGGGCACAACTGTATACTTACACCATATGTATGTGTGCACATGTAGGCACACGCATGCACACACAATGTATAAATCAATGCTAAATTTTAAAAAAAAAGCAAACAATCAAGCAATAATTTCTGAAACCAAATGAATGTCTCTCCATGTTTAAGATATCACTTACTTGCCTAAGTCAGGCACTCTGTGCAGCTGCAGAGTGAGGTGTAAAAGCATGCTATGATCTTTCAATTGGTGAAGGACATTTATTAATAAGGTGACAGATCTATACATGTGTGCACCAAAGCTGCCAGGTCTGTCAATCTCATTGTTTGGAATTCGCCATATTCCCTAAAACAAAACAAAAAAAAAAAAAAAAAATGAAGAACTTAAAAAATATATAAAACAAAGAAAATTTCACAGAACAAATACTAACTTGCATCTGTATTATCAAATTTATCCATTGCATCAGTGAATCAGTTTGATAATATTAAAATGGTATCCAAATGATTAATGATAATGGTAGAGATGGGATACACTTGAATAGGAAAGTTGAATGTCTACTGAGGCAGTGGCAAATATTTTTGAGAAACTTTATAATGGAAGGAGGAGGGAGGGGGGGGGGGTGCAGAACAAAAATTTCATCATGGCTGAAAAGCATTGGTAGATAGGCTTTCTTAGCCATAATTCTTGCACTTCTTCAACCATTCAGTTTGGATATGCAGTAATTTGCAAATTAGAAAATGGGAAGGCTTATTGATGGTATTTATAATATTATGACTCAGAGCTGGAAATAGTTGTAAGACTATGGATCAATAAGAAAGCAATAAGGGAATTGATGAACAGCTATACTGATTGTGCTAGAACTAGAATTTTGAGCTTGTGGAAACGGCTAAGTTATTTAAAAATTTTTGCCATATTTTCAAACATATTAAATTGTGTTTGACAAGGAGTTTAATAGTCTTAGTCTTAGAGTTTAATAGTCTTCTTGTTGTTCGTTAGCTATTTTTAAATTCAGCCAGTAATTTTGTAAATTACGATTTATTATTGGTACTACTATTATATTGCTGTTTCAGGGAAAATATCATAATTCATGGAAGACTAGGGTTCTAATCACTTGTTAGCATATCGGCTGCCATAGTTGAGTTGTCAGGCTTGCAGGTGCATAAGTACACATGCCTTGAGTGACCGGAGTTCAAGCCAGTGACTGGTGAATATTGTGCTGTTTCTTGTATTCTGTATATTAGCATTAGTAGAGGCATTTGATGCAAGAAAGCAAGCTTATGCAGCATCAGCCAAAAAAAAAAAAAAAAAAAAAAGAAGGTAACATAAATAAAAATAACCACTTCACCCCTCTGTTCGTTCGAAATACCTGTCCAGCTGAGCCTTAAACTTATTTAGGCTATCAACTTCCACGACAAGGGATGGAAGTCTGTTCCACCTACAAACCACCCGCTGGCTAAAGGCAAATTTCCGCACATCTATCCTACATCTGTCTTTCCTCAATTCGAATTTATGCCCTCTCAGGTGATTATTCTGAACAAGAGGAAGAATCCCATCAGCATTGAGCATGCTCAAACCATTCAAGGCTTTGTACACCTCTATCATATCACCTCGCTGGTGCCTAGTTTCCAGACACTGTAATTCGCAAAACATAAGCCTTTCTTCGTAAGAGCACCCCTTTGTTCCATTCACCAATCTAGTTGCCCTTCTCTGTACTCATTCCAGCAGCTCTACATCCTTCTTGAAATGAGGCCTCCAGGCCTGTATACAGTACTCTAGGTGTGGCCTGACCATTGCTTTATACAAGGGAATAATCACCTCCTTATCCCTGCTAGAAAAATTCCTATATATCATTGACAATACACCATGAGCTACTCTTGCAGCCCGTCTGCACTGATCAGAGAACTTCATATCTGCCTGCACAACTACGCCCAGGTCCCTTTCATTCTCTACCACTGTCAGTGTAGTAACACAAAGTTGATATGTTGCTCTGGGGTTGCTGTTTCCCATATGTAGTACTTTACATTTGTCAATGTTAAACTTCATTTGCCACCTCGAAGCCCATCTGCTCAACCTTTCCAAATCCTGTTGCAGTAGCATAGTGTCAGTAGTGTCCTTGACAACCCTGCCAACCTTCGTATTGTCTGCAAACTTGGACATTAAGCCTGATATACCATCAATATCATTTATAAATACAGAAAACAATAAAGGACCCAATACTGAACCCTGAGGGACTCCACTAATAACATTAGTCCATGATGAGCAGTGTCCATTGATTACCACTCTCTGTCTTCTCCCCCTCAACCACCCCTTTATCCATAGCAGCAATTTGCCTCCAATGCCACACTGCTCCAATTTGTGCAGCAGTCTTCCATGTGTAACAGTATCAAAAGCCTTTCTAAGATCCAAGTATATAATATCAAAGTTATTCCCTGCATCCAGTTCTTTTGTGACTGCATCATAGTATCCAATCAAATTGGTCAGGCAAGACTTACCCTTAACAAAACCATGCTGTGTACTAGCTATAACTGAAGTCTTGTCTAGTTGATCCTGCAGTGCTTCTTTAACCAGTGCCTCCATTAATTTTCCGGGAACAGAAGTTAAACTCACAGGTCTATAATTACTTGTGTCAGCCTTTGATCCCCCTTTGTGAATTGGGGTCACATTTACACATCTCTAGTCCGTGGGTACCTCCCCTGAGTCCAAGGAAGCTCTCATAATTATGGCTAAGGGTTTGCTTACTTCCTTTGCTGCCTCCTTTAATATAACTGGATAGATCCCATCCACCCGAGGTGCCTTTCTTGTGTTTATCTTCAACAATTTCTCCTCCACTTTGCTCTCATTTATTACAAGATTCTTTAGCTTACTGCTAGAGTTGAATACACCTCTGGCATTCTCCTCGCTGAATAACTCCTCATGTGTGAATGTCGATGCAAAATATTCATTTAGTTTGTTAGCTACCTGAGCAGGGTCATCAACAGTTGACCCATCGATCTCAAGTGGACCAATCTGATTCATACCCTTTCTTCTAGAGTTTACATAAGGAAAGAACTCTTTGCTGTTTTTCTTCGCATCCCTTGCCAAGGATCTCTCGTAATCTGCCTTCGCCTGCCTAACCTCCTTTGTAACTTGGTTACAGATCAACTTGTATCTATCATAGGCGTCTGTGTCACGTGTTAATTTGTATGTATCCCATGCATTTTTCTTCTCTGCCACATGCCTCATTAGTTCATCTGACATCCATTTAGGCCTAAACCTTTAACAATATTTCTTAGTTGGTATGTAAAGCCTAGTAGCTTCCAAGATAAGTTCTTTGAATGCTTCCCATTTTGAATTTGCTGTTGGCAATATCATCAGTTGATCCCACTGTATAGAATTTAAAACTTTCTCAGTCCATTGTAGTCGCCTTTACGAAAGCAATACCCCTTCCCTTTACCCCTAGTGGTAGTTACCTCTTTGAGTAACTCCCACTTCAGCACACTGTGATCACTGCCACCTAGTGGTTCATTTATCTGCAGATTCTTAATGCATGAAGAATCACTACTGATAATCAAATCAAGAGTATTACTCCCTCTAGTTGCCTCCCGAACATGCTGATGTAGAAAACAATCATCCAATAAATCCACAAAAGCCCTGCTAGTGTGTGAGTGACCAGCCCCCAAATTCCAGTCAATATCTGGGAAATTAAAATCTCCCATTATAAGACTCTCTGATTTACTGGCCCACTCTATTTCTCCGAACAGTTTCTTATTATACTCATCAGAGTCATTAGGCCTATAGCACACTCCTACTCTCAATTTTGATCTCCCAATGCTTATGTCACACCAAACTGACTCGACACTGCACTGTCCAGCGATGTCGACTGGCTTCACTTATTTGGATTTTATGTTTTTTAACTAATAGCATAACCCCTCCTCCCTTCCTATCCTGTCTATCCTTTCTGAAGAAATTGTACCCCCCAAATTCCAGTTCTGCATTCCTTATATCTGTGTGACACCACGTCTCTGAAATCCCAACAATATCTGCCTTTGATGTTTTGAGCAATACCTCAAATTCATCAAATTTATTTACTAAACTCCTAGCATTGGTGTACACGCAAGTATACATGCACCTGTTCTTTTTCTTAGCTACCCTAACACAACCCATGTGTTTACTTGTACCCCAATGATTCCCAGCAGTCTCTGAAATATCCTGCATCTTATTTTCCAGGCTGCGGCTCATTTCAATAGAAGCAGTGCAAGAATCACTTTCACCTCTGCCAGTGGCTACTGTTAATCTATTAGTCCTTGTATCCCCCCAATCTAGCAGTTTTCCGACCCGCCTAATCCTGCCTCGATAGCATCAGAAAACATTCTTGCACCCTTTCTATTTAAGGGTATCCCATCCCTGTAGAAGCAGTCTCTCCTGTTAACAAGTACAGACCAGGCTGAAAAAAATTTTACCCCTTGAGCCCTGCACAATCTTTCCAGGGCCGAATTGATTGACAGGGCTCTCATCATATACTCCCTCCTATCATGTCTGGGCAGAATTGCAGACACTTTCAATTTCAACCCTAATTCACAGCTTTTTTTCATCAGTGATATCTTATGAACTCCTCTGTTTGGTCATCCCGGAGTATAAACAGAAAATTTATTTATACAATTCTATACAAGGAAATATTTGCCTATGCATCTGTACAATTTGTTAATATTTTTTAAGTGATGTAAGTAGAGCCATCTAGTTTACAGTAACCTAGGTAAACTATGATTGTAGTATGGTTATATAGTAAAGCTTCCCCAAGCAACATTTAACATGCAAGCAAAATTTTAGTTATTACCACATCCAAATCTCTTGTTCCCCCAAAAGAGTTAGCACTGTTAGTCATATATAAGAATATAATACTTACATTAAAAAAGTTAGTATTTTTTCTTTCTGAAAACAGTCCTGGAATGGTAGGGTTTGTTGACACTTCGGAAAGAGGAATTGTCCCCAATAAAATTTCTCGTGCCCAACTGAGATTCTATTATAAAAAAAAAAAAAAAAAAGAGAGAGAGAGAAACACACAAACACACATATATATAAACACATTAAGAATAGAACAAGTGTTTAAAATTACTATTCCATCCTTCTTTTAACATATTCACTGCTTCTTGAATGAAAATATGCAGCTTTAGATTTTAATCTTGGAGGGGACACAACCCTACTTTTAGAACATTTTCTTCCAATTTGACAGGAGAAAAACTGGATATTTTTGTTCAGGAATTTTTACCAGGGCCTGATTAATTCAACCATAGTGAGAAGAAGAAAGCCAAAAACATGATTCTGCCCTTCCCAATTCAGACTGTCTCAATCTTGTGGTTTTCAATCCACGGTGGAAGCAGTCGTTGGAAAAGCAGCAGCGAAAGTGTTAACTGGATATTTCAAAATTTTGCAAAATTCATAAAATAGAAAAATATTTTAATCAGTTTAGTTGTTAGAGATAATGATAATAATAAATAAATAAATCTTAACTAAAGATAAGTTGAATGCTTAACAATGGAAATGAAACCAAAATGCAAATTGTAAAGGAGTATTATTGAAAACAGTTATTTAACAATGCAACATAGAACAGCACAAACAGTTTTTGTTAATCCTTAATCCAATAACTTTTCTATTTTTAAAAGTGGAAAAAATGTCAAATAAAAGCCTGAAGTGTTATTATTATTATTATTTTATTATTAGCCATAAGGTGCAAGGAAGCCTGAGACTTATGTTGCACCTGGGAAAAAAAAAAAAAATTTCCCGAGTTACCCCGAGAGAGAGACAGGAATCACCAAGAAAGAGAAGAATGATGATGTCCAGCTTAGGACCCTATGTGTGCCAAGCCCATACTCACCAGATGTGAGCCCTTGGGGTGCTTGTCTTCATAAAATTGCATATTGCCAATTAACATCACTTAGAAGACAGCAGCACACAGGTGTTAAAATTTAAATTCATTTCCAATATAAATTTTTATTTCTATTGGAAACAAATAGAAATTTCTGTATAAGATAGATGGTTCAATTAAATGAAGCTTCATTCTCAAAGAGCATACTGAATTTTCTGGCCTACAACACTGTCCTGAAGAAAATGGAAAAATCTTCATCAACAATCTTTTAATGATTTTTTTTTTTTTTTTATTGCTATATGGCAGCCTCTTTTAGAATGCAATATATACGGCATGTGGTAATAAAATTCCTGGACTGGTGCTGTTGAAGGAATGTTCAATGAGTTTAAAAATAAATGGAAGTAGTTCAGACTTTTTCCAACAGATGTTACAGAGGTTGGCCAGCAGTTTGACAGGCTGCAAGTAACAACCAGTTTCTTTAGCAGAGTTATCATACTATATCGTGATTTTGCAATGGAGCAATGAATGAGTACCAAATTTTGCTTTAAACTGGGAAAATCTGCAACAGAAAAATATGAAATGTTAAGTCATACCAGTGTGTTTGAATGGTACATGCAGTTCAAAGATGGAGATGAGGATGTTTGCAATGACCCAAGAAGAGGACATCCATCAACCACTCGAAATGAGGACAGAGTTGCAAAAGTTTGAGAAATTCTGGCAAGAGATCATTGTTTGACCATCAGAATGATGGCCAATGAGTTGGATATGAATAAGGACGTGATTTGCCAAATTCTATATAAAGATTTAGGGAAAAGGAAGGTCTGTGCAAAATTTGTGATGCAACAGCCACACAGATGAGCATCGACAAATTTTGCATATACCTTCCTTTTCCATAAATCTTCAGAAGAAGCGGTCATCATGCAGACTTCATCCAGACTTGTCAAGGCAATCCTAATTTCCTTGACAAGTCTGGGAAATTAGGATTGTTAGGAAATTAGGACTCTATTGTCACTGGAGATGAGTGTTGGGTGTTTCAGGAAGATGCACAGATTAAGTGTTAGAGCATGCAGTGGACTTCAAAATCATCACACAGGCCTAAAATGTTTCATGTCCATGGTCAAGACACTAATGATGATGCTTTTTTGACAAGGAATGTGTACCTGAAGGGGAGAGATTCAATGTTGGATGAGGCCACAATTTCAAGAGAAAGGCAGCTGGTTATTGTTGAATGACAATGCCCCCTCACATTTCACACTTGTGGTGAAGATATTTCTGATGAAGCATGGCATTTTACAGATCAACCCTACTCTCCCAATCTAGCACCAGCATACTTCTTCCTCTTTCCCAAGGTGACAACTGCCCTCAAAGGAAAGAGATTTCAGGATGTTTGATGATATAAAGAAAAACACAACTGCTGAACTAAACTTTAGAATGGTGTAATAAGTGCATTCAATCAGATGGTGATTATTTGGAATAAAAATGAAGCCTTTTTTGAGCTCCTTCACTTTGTGTTCTTTTTACTGCACCAGTCCAGGAACTTTAGTAAATGATATGAGTAATAGAGTGAAGAAATATAGAAAACAGAAAAAAGATATACAACCAGGCCTCGCATAACAAGAGTTTGATTAATGCGTTTTTCAGTTACCGCTATTTGAAAAAATTATACCACTTTTTACTTTACGTGATGCAAATTTCCAGTTTAGGGAAAAGGAAGGTCTGTGCAAAATATGTGATGCAACAGCCACACGGATGAGCATCGACAAATTTGTGCATTGTGCATAACTTGATTTTTTTATGTGATAGTTGAAAAAGATTTCAATTGTGTGTTAAGCATCTGATGGCCAATAAACAAGTGTTTGCCCACTGCCCGCCTCAGTGTGTTGCATAAACCATCGGAGGCAGATGTATTTCTTGTTTGTCTCCTGCTAATAAAAATCACATACAGACACATTTAAAAATTCGAATTTTCTACCCCTGTTAATTATGGATAAAAGAAAGAATGAAAAACAATATTGCAATAAAAAAAAAATGTTATTACTTTAGCTGATAAACTTGAAGTTATTAAAAAACATGAAAGTGGTGCAAACCATGCAAAAATAATAAGAGATCAAAGCGAGTCTATGGTACGAACTATCTTGAGCCGTAAGGATGAATATAAAGAGAAATGTAAAGTTTCATCAACTTCTTTTGTTTTACAAAATACCAGAAACTGAACTCCAATAATGATTGAAATGGAAAGTCTTTTATCAATTTGGATAGAAGATTGCAATAAAAAAAAGAATTCCATTATCTAGAAGTGTATTTTGTCCAATCTGCCTTGGAAAATTTCCATTTTGTGTTGGTTTATGGAGTTATGCAGTGTGAAGTTTGTATTTTACAGATTATTGGGTAGTGGTCACTGTTGAGTGGATCATCCAGAGCTGCCCACTCAATACTAGGGAACAGGATCAGAGAGCAGATAGAGAGGTCTACAGCAGAGACTGTTCTTGTTGGGAGGTGGAGATAAATTGGTGAGCCAGTATTTATTATAGTTAGATGTCTGTCGACAAGCATTTCAATGAGTTGTCCTCGTGCATCTGCATTGGGAGATTCCCACAATGGATGGTGTCCATTAGAGTTGCTCAATAAACAGAAAAGGGTTGGCAACTACAGAATAAGATCTTCAAGTTTTTGAAAGGTACAAGTATAACTGGGCAGCAGTTGGATAGAAACCAGCGAAACCAGCCAATCGCTATTCACGCAACAACAGCTTCAATAGCAGTTTGTAATGGAATGCGTTTATAAGGGACTCGTGAGGCTACGAGTATGGCTACCCCTCCATGAGCATTAGTGGTAGCAGGTGTCTTGGCAAAAGAGAGTATAATTTTTTATCACGGGAGACAACTGAGGTGTTAAATACGTCTCCTGTAAGCAGATAACAATTGGATTATGGTTCATAATTATCCCGTGGACGTCGTCAATATTGCTGCAAAACCCTCTGTATTTACACTGGACGATGTTTTTCATTTATGCTTCTCCATTTAAATATATTGTTTGGATTTAAATGGAGCTGTGTCTGTCTGTCTGCTTTTTGGAAGACTGTTTCAGACAGTCAACTTTCATTTTGTCTCTTTTTGAAAAAACAGGTATCTGATATCTATTTCGTCTTCTGGATGGATTTCCAGAATGGTTTTATTTTCTTATTGATTACAAGTCTCATTTGTGTCCATAGGGGAAGAAGATTCAGCATGCTGTTGCTGTTTGTTAATGGGATCAGAGTTTTCTCATTGAGTAGGTCTTACGGAAGTTGCATGAGCAATGGGTGGTATCATGACTGGCGCATTACTAGATCTGTTTGAAGTCTGTTGCTTTGAGGACTGAGGTATGGAAGAGAGTAGTAGTGTGATGCAAGACAGCAAGTGTATGAGCTTATGCAGAATCAGCTAAAAAAAAAAAAATTCACATAACCATTCCCTCTAAATGTTTGTCCAGTTCCTCCTTAAATTTATTTAACCTATCGACTCCCACAAAGACAGATGGAAGTTTGTTCCAGCAATTAACCACCCGCTGGCTAAAGACAAATTTCCGTACATCTACTCTACAATATAGATCGAGCCCATTCAGAAATACAGATGCTTGGCAGAATTGATGTATCAGTCTGAACTGATATTGTATGAAATCTTTTAGCAGCATCAGCATATGTATGTTTTGGCATCTGTTGTTGTATTTGTTTTCTTGCTTCTGAAAATGAGACTTTTTTTTCTATCTTGTACTTCTGGATTTTCTTTTCATATTTCCACCGGTCACTTGTTTTAGAGAAAGCTGTGTGGTTGCCTTTACAATTAGGGCAGAGTGAGGACTGCGATTTACAATCAGCTTGGGCATGCTTCTTCGAGTCACAGTTAGAACATACAGCATCACCTCGACAGACCGTTTGGGAGTGTCCGAATTTCTGACATTTATAACATCTTATTGGATTTGGAATATACGGACAAATGTGGCAGTTCAAATACCTGGCTTTCACCGATGAAGGTAGGTTTGGTGAAATAAATGTCAGTTTGATAATGCAAGTTGGGGTAAGTTCACCATCTTCCTTTAGCATAATTCTTTTTGCTTGTGTCACTGTCTAACCTTGTAATGCATTTACAATTTCCTCCTCTGAGACATTCATTAGGTCCCATTCTGAGATGACATCTTTGGAGGATTGAGTGTCGCATGTGGTGAGTTTGAGAAGGGACTCTGAGCGTTTGGAGCTGGAGATCTCAACCAATAGGTTGCCAGATTTAAGACATCTCACCATTTTTGGGTAACCTGCTACACTTTCCAGACATTTCTGTATAAGAAATGGCAATAGATTGCCTATGGCCTGATTTGTTAAGGAATGCAAGATCAGGAAACTTGGATGTTCTACTTTGGAAGCATCCGTCTTCAGTCTCTTTCTGTTGGTTATGTCATCTTTGGGTTGGCACAAATGCATGAAATTTGGATTTGCTGTCTGGATCGGGGGAAAGTTGTCGTAATCCACGTTTTGGTTGTTTTGGCCCTGGGGGTTTGCTTTATCACCCAGGTTTCCAGCCCTGTCACAGGGTGGCAGGGCCAGAAACCAAATGGCTGGGTTAGTAAGTTAGTACTAATAGAAAACGAAACAGAAATGTGGTTTTCCTTTCTGGGCCTCTACCTACTTCTTGTAGTGCGAAAGAGCCACTCTGATATAGAAATCAAGAAAATGGCATTTAAAACTAAAAATAGAACTGTTCACTGAAATGCTCTTTATAGAAAACACCTTCAGAAATGCACTAGAATTGCTTGGTCACGAAATGATTATCACCTGGGGCCACCTTTAAGATATCCCTTTCTCTGGTTACCTAAAGGTTTCTGATATGGGTGGCATTGGTTAGCTCAAAGCCACCTAAGTGGTATGCCTGAATCATAATGGTTTTTCAGCAGCCAGCTGGTTTACGCCAGCTCTGAACACATGCAAGATCACCTCCCATGATCCTTTGCGCAATCTCCTTTCCCTACTCTGTTTTTTTTTTGTTATGAAATGGAAATGACATCAAATAACATAATTTCCGCATTGCAAAATCATGACAAACTGGTTTAACTACCACCTGAAATTTAGTAGGTACCACCAAAGATGTGTACACATTCAAAAACTTGCCATTTCTCCCATCTGGTCACTTCAACTGTTTGTCTAGTTCAGCCTTAAATTTATTTAAGCTATCAACTTCCACAAGAATAGATGGAAGTCTGTTCCAGCAATCAACTACCCACTCGGTAAAGGCAAACTTCTGCACATCTATTCTAAAAAACAGCAGTTGAATGAATAAACGAGGAAGATGAAAAGTTGGTTCTGCGATTTAGAAGTTGGAAAGTAAATGGATGTTGGCTGGTGACGGCACATGTTCGGACTGTTTTGAAAGAGAGCATGGTAATTATAGAAGCTAATTCGGCAGAACAGTGCCCATGGAAGTACCTGTAGAAAAGGTATACGGCAGAAACAGTATGTCTATGAGATAGAGAGTGGAGAGACTGTTTTAGAGTTAAGTCATTAATTAACCTAACTGCCCTTTTCAGAATGGAATCTAGAAGCCAGGGAGAGGTCGTGGGGGCAACGCCCCATATGTGGGAACAATATTCCATGGTACAGTGGATTTGTAATTTCTACACAGTGAACAGCTGTTTGGAAGAAAAGTAACGCTGAGAGCGAAAGAGAAAACCAAGTTTTTTAGAAGCAGAGTAAGCAATATTTGTAATGTCCTTGTGCCAAGAGAGATTAGAAGTCAGAGTAATCCCCAAAAGAGATATATCATCTTGCCTAGAAATTGGAGTATCACCAAAGATAAGCATAGGAGCTAAAGTATACTTTTTGTGAGATATAAGACTGAGTTTTAGAAGGATTGAAATCAACTAAGTTGTCGTTGCCCCACTGGAGAATTACCTGGAGATCGGCATTTAAGAAAGTGGTAGTGGATATTCGAGAAGTTGAAGCTAATTGAGCAGGGCAGTGCTAAAACTGGAAAGTGGAATGCAATGTGCATCTACAATAACCCTCAGTGAGTGATCAGAGAGAAAACTGGATGACCAATTACAAAAAAAAACAGTTGGCAAACCATAAGCTGGAAGCTTGTTTAGAAGACCTTTAAGCCAAAACACAATCGAAAGCCTTTGAGGTGTCAAGAGAAACTGCTTGAGTTTCACCAAACTTTTCCATTGAATTTGTCCATAAATGGGTAACATAAGCCAGAATATCACCAGTGGATTGACACTGACGGAATCCATACTGCAGATCGTTGATCAGACAGAAGGATTCAAGGTAGTTTAAGAGTTGGTGGTTAATTGATTTCTCCATTACTTTAGAAAGAGTAGAAGTAATTGCAATGAGACAATAATTGGATGGGAGGGATTTGTCACCCTTTTAAGGAACTGTCTGGATATGAGCAAATTTCCAAGCAAAAGGAAAAACATCTTTGGAATAAGAAAGTGAAAAAAGGCAGTAAAGAACAAGAGTAAGTACAGGAACACACGTTTTGAGAACAAGTGAAGAAACACTTGTTCTTTTAATTATTTTTTTTTAATCATCTTTTAAGGGCACAAAAGGTGATATAGTTGTACCCGTTGGCACTAATGATATTAAGAGTAGGAGACCGGAGGAATTACTTAGCAAGTACAGGTCACTGTTGAAAAAAAGCCGTGAATTAGGGTTGAACTTGAAAGTGTCTGCAATTCTGCCCAGACATGATAGGAGGGAGTATATGATGAGAGCCTTCTCGATCAATTCGGCCGTGGAGGGATTGTGCAAGGCTCAAGGGGTAGAATTTTTTTCAGCCTGGACTGTACTTGTTAACAGGAGAGATTGCTTCTACAGGGATGGGATACACTTAAATAGAAAGAGTGCAAGAATTTTTGCTGATGCTATCGAGGCAGTGTTAGGTGGGTCGGAAAACTGCTAGCTTGGGGGGGAGACATTGACCAATGGATTCACCACTGGCAGAGGTGAAAGAGATTCTTGCACTGCTTCTATTAGAATGAGCAGAAGCCTGAAAAACAAGATGCTTGATATTTCAGAGACTGCTGGGAGCCATTGCGGTACAAGTAAACACATGGGTTGTGTTAGGGTAGCTAAGAATAGAAACAGGTGCATGTATACCTGCGTGTACACCAATGCTAGGAGTTTGGTAAATAAATTTGATGAATTTGAGGTATTGCTCAAAACATCAAAGGCAGATATTGTTGGGATATCAGAGACGTTGTGTCACACAGATATAAGTAATGCGGAACTGGAATTTGGGGAATACAATGTGTATAGAAAGGATAGACAGGACAGGAGGGGAGGAGGGGTTATGCTATTAATTAAGAAACACAAAGTCCAAGGAAGTGAAGCCAGTCGACATCGATGGACAGGGCAGTGTCGAGTCAGTTTGGTGTGACATAAGCATAGGGAAATCAAAATTGAGAGTAGGAGTGTGCTATAGGCCTAATGACTCTGATGAGTATAATAAAATATTGTACAGGGAAATAGTGGGCCAGTAAATCAGAGAGTCTTATAATGGGGGATTTTAATTTCCCAGATATTGACTGGAATTTGTGGGTTGGTCACTCGCACACTAGCAAGGCTTTTCTGGATTTATTGGATGATTGTTTTCTACATCAGCATGTTCGTGAGGCAACAAGAGGGAGCAATACTCTTGATCTGATTATCAGTAGTGATTCTTCATGCATTAAGAATCTGCAGATAAATGAACCACTAGGTGGCAGTGATCACAGTGTGCTGAAGTGGGATTTACTCAAGGAGGTAACTACCATCAGAGGTAAAGGGAAGGGTTTTTGTTTTCGTAAAGGCGACTATGATGGCATGAGACAGTATTTAAATTCTATACAGTGGGACCAACTGATGATGTTACCAACAGCAAACTCAAAATGGGAAGCAATCAAGGAACAAATCTTGGAGGCTACCAGGCTTTACATACCAACTAAGAAATATTGTTCAAGGTTTAGGCCTAAATGGTTGTCAGATGAACTAATGAGACATGTGGCAGAGAAGAAAAATGCATGGGATACATACAAATTAATGGGTGACATGGAAGCCTATGATAGATATAAGTTGGTCTGTAACCAAGTCACAAATGAGATTAAACAGGCAAAGGCAGACTACGAAAAATCCTTGGCAAAGGATGCAAAGAAAAACAGAAAAGAGTTCTTTACATATTTGAACTCGAGAAGGAAAGGGATGAATCAGATTGGTCCACTGGATATTGATGGTTCAACAGTTGAGGATCCTGCTCAGGTGGCTAACAATCTAAACGAGTATTTTGCATCTACATTCACGCATGAGGAGTTATTCAGGAAGGATAATGATGTAGGTAAAGTAAACATTGGCAGTGAGCTGGATGATTTTGTAATAACTGAAAGGAAAGTGGAGGAGAGATTGTTGAGGATAAACATAAAAAAGGCACCTGGGGTGGATGGGATCTATCCAGTTATATTAAAGGAGGCAGCAAAGGAAGTATGCAAACCCCTAGCCATAATTATGAGAGCTTCTTTGGACTCAGGGGAGGTACCCATAGACTGGAGATGTGCAAATGTAACCCCAATTCACAAAGGAGGATCAAAGGCTGACACAAGTAATTATAGACCTGTTAGTTTAACTTCTGTTCCAGGTAAATTAATGGAGGGACTGGTTAAAGAAGCACTGCAGGATCATCTAGACAAGAATTCAGTTATAGCTCAGACGCAGCATGGTTTTTTTAAGGGCAGGTCTTGCCTGACCAATTTGATTGGATACTATGATGTAGTCACAAAAGAACTGGATGCAGGGAATAACTTTGATATTATATATTTGGATCTGAGAAAGGCTTTTGATACTGTTGCACATGGAAGACTGCTGCACAAATTGGAGCAGTGTGGCATTGGAGGCAAATTGCTGCTATGGATAAGGGGATGGTTGAGTGGCAGAAGACAGAGAGTGGTAATCAATGGACACTGCTCAACGTGGACTAATGTTATTAGTGGAGTTCCTCAAGGTTCAGTGTTGGGTCCGTTGTTGTTTTCGGTGTTTATGAATGATATTGATGATGGGATATCAAGTTTAATGTCCAAGCAGATGATACAAAGGTTGGCAGGGTCGTTAAGGACACTACTGATGCTATGCTGCTGCAACAGGATCTGGAAAGGTTGAACAGATGGGCTGAGAGGTGGCAAATGAAGTTTAACATTGACAAATGTAAAGTACTACATATGGGAAACAGTAACCCCAGAGCAACGTATCAACTCTGCGGTACTACACTGACAGTGGTGGAGAATGAATAGGATCTGGGGGTAATTGTGCAGGCAGATATGAAGTTCTCTGAGCAGTGCAGACGAGCTGCAAGAGTAGCTCATGGTGTCTTGTCAATGATATACAGGAATTTTTCTAGCTGGGATAAGGAGGTGTATAAGGCAATGGTTAGGCCACATCTTGAGTACTGTATACAGGTCTGGAGGCCTCATTTCAAGAAGGATGTAGAGCTGCTGGAACGGGTACAGAGAAGGGCAACAAGATTAGTGAATGGAACAAAGGGTTGCTCTTACGAAGAAAGGCTTAAGTTTTGCAAATTACAGAGTCTGGAGACTAGGCACCGGCGAGGTGATCTGATAGAGGTGTATAAGGCTTTGAATGGTTTGAGCATGCTCAATGCCAATGGTATTCTTCATCTTGCTCAGAATAATCACCTCAGAGGGCATAAATTCAAATTGAGGAAGGACGGATGTCGGATAGATGTGCGGAAGTTTGCCTTTGGCCAGCGGGTGGTTGTTTGGTGGAACCGACTTCCATCACTTGTTGTTGAAGTTGATAGCCTAAACAAATTTAAAGCTCAACTGGACAGGTATTTCGAACGAACGGAGGGGTGAAATGGGAGTGGGTTTTTTTTTTTTTTTTTTGGCTGATGCTGAATAAGCTTGCTTTCTTGCATCATATGCCTCTACTAATGCTAATGCTAATGCTAACACCGTCAAGACCTGGAGCTTTCTCAGCATTAAGATTCGCCAAAATCCTTCTGACTTCCTTTTGATGGTAGAACACAGGAGGCATTGAATACAGCATTTTGGGAATGGTGGGAGGTGTTTTACCAAGGTCATTAATACATGAGTTGGAAGAAAAATGGGATGTTAGCAGGTCAGCCTTATCCTTGGCTAAAGTGACAATGGAACCATCTAGTTTTGACAGAGGTAGTCAAAAGTTGCGGCCAATAGCTTTGGCAAGAGATCAGAATGCTTGGCTACTGTTAGGGCAAGAAGCAAGTTTTCTACTCTTAGTCTGTTCAAAATCTAGTTTGGAATGAATAATAACTGCTTTACAATTGTTGCGAGCTTTGGTGTAGGCAGAAAATTAAAACTGAAAAATTGGAAACAAGCCAATTACGATATGCAACATTCTTCTCTTGAACAGCCTTAGCACATTTATTGAAAACCAAGGTTCAGAAAAAGGACGAGATTTTAAAGTGGAGTGTGTAATAAAGGATTCCATTTCTACAAGAATAATTTCACTGACATGATCTGAGCAAAGGTTGACATCAGAAGTTTTGAAACAGTAATTCGACCAAGTAAAAGCAGAAAAGAAATCTCGCAGGTCATCCCATTTTGCATTCTTGTAATGCCAAACAACACTAGGTTGTGAATAGCCATGAGATAAAGGCTCCACTGTAGAAGAGACAATCACCAAGTTGTGATCTGAGGTGCCTAAAGGACCACTCACTTCGACCGTGTACTTAGAAGGGTTGTTGGTGAGAAAAAAAAAAGATCAAGTGTGTTGGCTGTTATTCTGGTAGGTAAATGAATAATCTCTGCGAGGTCATTAGTAATTGCAAAAGCCTAAGCATATCGACCAGCTGGGTTGGCGTGTCAAGAAAACGGAAGCCAGCTGGAGTTGTGAACATCAAAATCACCAAGGAAAATTAACTCATTGTTAGGAAAGTTGGACTGGAGAAAGTCAACTTGCAAAGAGTGCAAGTCAAAGAGTTCCAAGTGATTAGTGGAGCTGGGAGAACGGTAGAAACAACAAATGAATTTGACAGAATGAGGTAGAGAGAGAGTCAGAGAAGGTCGAAAAGAGGAGATATCAAATTACCATATCTCTAGGGAATATCGGAACATACATATGCACGAGTACCACTTTTGAGATGAAAGGAATCACACAGCAAATAAATTGGGTAACTGAGATGAGCAGTGTTTGAATTAACGGATAACTGAATGGGGTTTGGCACACTGCAAGTGGAAATGGACATCGTTGTGATTACAACTGAGACCACGTATATTCGTGGAATGGACTAGGAAGTGTTTGGGAGGTTTAGATCTTTTCGCAGATAAGCTTACTCTATTACTTTGTCAATTCATGGTACACTGAATAGTAAGAAAAGTGGGAGGGACATGCTGTATGAATTAATGAAATTTTTGGATATGGCGGTCAATTTTTGGGATCAATTTTTCTATTTTCCTTCAGAATTACACCCAATTTTAATAACAAGTAATTTTAAACATATATAAAACAAAGAATGTACCGTACCTTATGCTGTGGAGAGTTACAGTAGTATTCAGCAAGGCGATAAGATGATTTATAGTGATGAGGAAACCTTTGAAGGCACTCCATCATTGCTCTTAGACAAAACTGTGCTAGTTCATCAATGGTAATTGATGATGCAAACTCCACTTCTTCTTCCTGTAGATCAGTTTCTTCCAATGGATTAGTTGGCTCTAAGATGCAATTAACAAGTGCATAAGAAAAAGAAAACCTTTCAATTTTTGAAGATAAATTCTTAACCTGGCAGTGGTGGTGGCAGGTCACCTGACAGGTGAGAAAAAAATAACGATTCCACTTTGTCTGTATTTAGGAATGTAAAAATTATTTGAGATTTGTAATCATTAGTGATTAATAATCTGAAATTTTTTCTTCCTTCCTAAATATTGACAAATGTTTAATGGAATCATCTCTAAAGTGATTTTCTACGGTTTTTGCTGAGTAATTGATTGTGATATCTCGTTTGGTAACCCACCACAAAGTTTTGAATCACAGTACGGTTTCCAGTTACCTGGTTTACTCTCTCACTAGTTCGATAAATATCTAGCCTTATACCCTTGTTGTTTGGGAAAGATTTATTATTTTTCACATAGTAAAGAGAACACAAAACCCGATATTTTTTCAAGATGGCCACTACTCTGTGAGAAGAATGCTAAATTTGAAAATGGTATAGTATAATATCAAAACTAAAGAACTAAAATGGTCTTGGGCAGGACACATAGCTCGAAGACATGATGACAGATGGACTAAGAAAATAACAGAATGGTACCCAAGAGGAGCTAGAAGAAAACCTGGAAGACAAAGGCGGAGATGGATAGATGAAATTCATGAGTTTGTGGGTAGTAAATGGATGGCCAGTGCTCAAAACAGAAGGAACTGGAAAGTTGCTGGTGAGGCCTTCATCCTGCAGTGGATTTAAAATGGCTGATGATGATGATAGTATAATAGTATCTAATACGTATATAAATTTATAATTTTGAAAAGTATTTATACACAGAATAAGCATGTAAATTTTTAAAATTGAGAGCTTAACAGTCTTTCAAACTGGAAAATGGAAGAGTTTAATAGATTCATGTTTATTTTTTATGTCTAAAATGTCTAATATAGTTAGGGAGGGATGTTACGTGGTTGTTTTCCATGAAGTTTAATTACTATATTTAATAACCACTCTTATACCACATGAAATTAATAATATAGTTTATTAAGCTGATCACCCAAACCATTATACATTTAAAGTGACATTTCAAGAATCTTACCAATACCCATCATCAGACCACCTGTTATTGGTAGAAAAATAGAAAGGGTTACAAATTTGAATTATTAATTGTGAATTTTAAAGTATTTAAGGTTAAATTTCCATTTTGGTTAGAACAGAACACAGATATTAAAAATAAGTAAATACATACGGTAAAAATACATAAAGTTAGATTGTTAGCTGCTGATAGACTCTGCTGCTTGCCGATGCAGGCAATAGGTGCTGTTTACAGTTAATTTATTAGTTAATAGACTTAATCTCTCGCCTATGAATTAACTGTTAACAGCATCTCTTGCTAGTATGCACATCAAGTTCTGATAGCATCAAACTCTGTCAGCAGGTAAGAATTTAATCTATATGTATTTTTATCCATATGCATTTGCTTATTTTTTTTATCTGTTTTGTACGTAACCAAAACATAAATTTAAAACTTAAATACTTTAAAAAATTCACAATTAACTTAATAATGAAAATAGCAATAAGAGCTTAACTGACAGTACTCACCTCAATTGTTCTGATTAGTTACATAGTATTGAAGTGGAAATGAAGTTTAAATTAAGTTAATTTAATAATAAGTTAAAGTTTAAAATAAGTTAAGTTATTTCCGCTTCAATACCATGTAACTAAGCAGAACAGTTGAGATGAGTACCATCAATTGCTATTTTCATTATTAAGTTGATTACATAATGGTACATTAAGAAGCTCTATAAATCATCTAAGTGTAAAATTCACAATTAATAATTATTGTAATATAATTAAAATTTCAAACCCTTTCTATTTTTCTATCCCTAAAAGCATGATCCGATGATGGGTATTGATCAGATGCCTGAAATGTTGGCTTAAATGTATAGTGTTTTGGGTGATAAACTTAATAAACTATATTATTAATTTCATGTTTTTTTTTTTTTTTTATGTAAACCACAAACACGAGGGGTGTTAGAACCTATAGTACTTAGTACTGTGCTTGGGTTGGAGGTTGAGAAGACAAACGAAGATATTTGTTGACATATTAGACTTGAACTTCTATAGACTGTAATTTTCAGGAAATACTTATGAAGGAAGGTTGTTCAGAAAACGGCAATTGAATGAATAAACAAGGAAGATGAAAAGTTGGTTCTGTGAGTTTGAAGTTGGACAGTAAATGGATGTTGGCTGGTGGCGGCACGTGTTCAGACTGTTTTGAAAGAGAGAGTGGGAATTATAGAAGCCAATTCAGAAGAACAGTGCCCATAGAAGTATCTGTAGAAGAGGCATGCAGCAGAAACAGCACATCTATGAGTGGAGAGACTCTGTCAGAGACGAGTCATTAATTAACCTAACTGCCCTCTTCCTGAATGGAATCAAGAAGCCTGAGAGAGGTTTTGGGGGCACCACACCAGATGTGGGAACAATATTCCATGGCAGGGCAGATTTGCAATTTATACAGAGTGAGCAGCTGTTTGGAAGAAAAGTAACGTCGAGAGCGAAAGAGAAAACCAAGTTTTTTAGATGCAGAAGAAGCAATATTTGTAATGTGCTTGTACCAAGAGAGATTAGAAGTCAGGGTTATCCCCAAAAGAGATATATCATTTTGCCTAGAAATCGGAGTGTCACTAAAGTTAAGCATAGGAGCAGAAGAATCCTTTTTGCGAGATATAAAACAAGACTGAGTTTTAGAAGGGTTGAAATCAACTAAGTTGTCTTTGTCCCACTGGAGAATTACCTGAAGATCGGCGTTTAAGGAATTGGTAGCAGATTTTTGAGAAGTTGAAGCTGATTGAGCAGGACAAGGTTTCTCAAAATGGAAAGTGGAACGCAATGTGTTATCATCGGCAAAACTACGGATAGGATTTCCAGTCAATGGAAGAAGGTCATTAATATACAAGAGGAAAAGAGTGTGGGAAAGAACTGAGCCTTGGAGGACACCGGCATTAGTGGAGAAGTTAGAAGACAGAGAGCCATCTACCATCACCCTCAGTGAGTGATCAGAGAGAAAACTGGATAACCAATTACTAAAAACAGTTGGAAAACCATAAGATGGAAGCTTGTTTAGAAGACCTTTATAGCAAACAAGTTTGAAAGCTTTTGAGATGTCAAGAGCAACTGCTTGTGTTTCACCGAACTTTTCGATTGAATTTGTCCATAAATGGGTAACATAAGCCAGAATATCACCAGTGGATCGACACTGATGGAATCCATACTATCGATCGTTGATCAGACGGAAGGTTTCTAGGTAGTTTAAAATTTGGCAGTTAATTGATTTCTCCATTATTTAGAAAGAGTAGAAGTAATTGCAATGGGACAATAATTGGATGGGAGGGATTTGTCACCCTTTTTAGGAACTGGCTCGATATGAACAAATTTCCAAGCAGAAGGAAAAACACCTTTGGAAGAAGAAAGTGAAAAAAGGCGGCAAAGAATAGGAGTAAGTTCAGGAGCACAGGTTTTGAGAACAAGTGGAGAAATACCATTGGGACCTGGAACTTTCTTAGCATCAAGATTCGTCAAAATTCTTCCGACTTCCTTTTGAAGGAAGACCATATGAGGCATTGAATGGAGCATGTTGGGAATGGTGAGAGGTGTTTTACCAAGATCATTAATGCATGAGTTGAAAGAAAAATGGGATGCTAGCAGGTCAGCTTTATCCTTGGCTGAAGTGACAACAGAACCATCTGGTTTTGACAGAGGTGGGAGCAGAGATGGGCAAAAGTTGTGGCCAATAGCTTTGCCGAGAGACCAGAATGCTCGGCTACCATTAGGGCAAGAAGCAAGTTTTCTACTCTTAGCCTGTTCAAACTCTAGTTTGGACTGGTTAATAACTGCTTTACAATTGTTGCGAGCTTTGGTGTAGGCAGAAAATGACACTGAAGAATTAGAAACAAGCCAATTACAACATTCAACATTCTTCTCTTGAACAGCGTTAGCACATTTATTGGAAAACCAAGGTTTAGATAAAGGACAAGATTTTAAGTGGAGTGTGGGATAAAGGATTCCATTCCTGCAAGAATAATTTCACTGACACGATCTGAGCAAATGTTGACATCAGAAGTTTTGAAACAGTAATTCGACCAAGGAAAAGAAGTCGCGCAGGTCATCCATTTTGCATTCTTGTAATGCCAAACAACACAAGGTTGGGAATACCCATGAGATAAAGGTTCCACTGGAGAAGAGATAATCACCAAGTTGTGATCTGAAGTGACTAAAGGACCTCTCACTTTGACTGTGTACGTAGAAGGGTTGTTCATGAGAAAAAGATCAAGCGTATTGGCTGTATGATTAGGATTGTCTGGTATTCTTGTAGGTAAATGAACAATCTGTGCAGGGTCATTAGTAATTGCAAAAGCCTCAGCATCTCGACCAGCTGGGTCAGTGTGACTAGAAAATGGAAGCCAGCTGGAGTTAGTATTAGTATTAGTATTAGTAACGGCCGTATGGTGCAAGAAAGCCTATGGCTTATGCTGCACCAGCCAAAAAAAAAAAAAATCCGAACAAAACAATGATAAAAACAAAAATTAAATAAATAAATAATAATAATTAATAAATAAATAAAAATAATAAAATGAAATTAAAAATTAAATAAAAAGGAAATTAATCCTATCATCCTATGCGCTTCCCTTACCCGAAAGTACTATCCAGATGACCTTTGAATTTCCCCAAACTGTCGGCCTCTACCACCCATGAAGGCAACTTATTCCAGTAATTTATAACTCGCTGACTAAAATAAAACTTCCTGCAGTCCAATCTAAACATTTCCCCGCGTAACTTGAATTTATGTCCCCTAGTTCTAGCATCATTTATAATCTTGAAAATTTTGTCCTCATTCATTTTACTGATGCCTCTCAGAGCCTTAAACACCTCAATCAAATCTCCTCTAAGGTGTCTAGTTTCCAAACTCTGCAACCCACATATTCGAAGTCTTTCTTCATAAGGACGCCCTTTTGCCAATCTCACCAGGCGAGTTACCCTTCTTTGCACCCTTTCAAGAAGCTTGATGTCTTTCTTTAGGTGCGGTCTCCATACTTGAACACAGTATTCCAAGTGTGGTCTAACATAGGCCTTATATAATGGGATTATCACGTCCCTATCTCTACTTGCAAAAGTTCGATAGATCATCGATAGGACACCATGGGCCTTCCTTGCAACCTGTTTACAATGCTCAGAGAATTTCATGTCTGACCGTATCGTAACACCCAAGTCCCTTTCCTCCAGTACTGGGTTTAGTTGAACTCCACCAAGTGAATAAGTTATTTTGGGATTACTGTTTCCCAGGTGTAATACCTTACACTTTGTTGGATTAAAGCACGGCTGCCATTTTTCTGACCATTCTTGAAGTCTATCTAGGTCTCTCTGAAGAAGCTCAGCTTGACAGTGATCATTAACTACTCTACCAATTTTAACATCATCTGCAAATTTAGACATCACACCCTCTATCCCTTCATCAATGTCGTTTATGAAAATTAAAAACAACAGTGGTCCTAATACTGATCCTTGGGGAACCCCACTTCTTACATCAACCCAATCTGAGGAATAGCCATTTATCACAACCCTCTGCCTCCTGCCCTGAAGCCATCCTTCTATCCATCTAAGGATTTTCCCAGTGATTCCAACCTGTTCCAGCTTATAAAGCAACCGCTCATGTGGGACTGAGTCAAAAGCTTTGCTGAAATCTAAATAAACAATGTCGAAATTATTCCCTAAATCCAGCTCGTGAGTGACCCTTTCGAAATAGCGAACCAGATTTGTTAAACATGATTTTCCCTTTACAAAACCATGCTGAGTATCCTTGAGAATTTCAATTCTATCCAAATGATCCTGAATTCCACCCTTGATCAATGCCTCCATGATTTTGTGAACATTAAATGCCTCCATGAGTTGTGAACATTAAAACTACCAAGGAAAATTACCTCACTGTTAGGAAAGTTGGACTGGAGAAAGTCAAGTTGCAAAGAGAGGAAGTCAAAGAGCTCCAAGTGATTAGTGGAGTTGGGAGAAGGGTAGAGACAACAGATGAATTTGACACAATGAGGCAGAGAGATTTTAAGCCAGAGAAGGTCAAAGAGAGGAGATTCCAAATTGCCAAGTCTCTGACAGGGAATATCAGAACGGACATATGCACAAGTACCACCTTTGAGGCAAAAGGAATCATACAGTGAATAATTTGGACATCTGAGATGAGCAGTAGTTGAATCAACCGATAACTGAGGTTTTATCAGAAAAAGTACATGGGGTTTGGCAGACTACAAGTGGAAATGGACATCGTTGAGATTAGAATTGAGACCACGTATATTTGTGAAATGAATTAGGAAGTCCTTGGATTAGGAAGTTTAGATCTTTTCGCAGATCAGCTTGCTCTATTAATTTGATAATTCATGGTGTATTCAATAGTAAGAAAAAGTGGGTGGGACATGCTGTATGAAGTAATGAAATTTTTGGATATGGTGTATACATGGTAAGAATATACCCAGATCCTTGACATAATGTGGCCTCGACAATGCTCCCCGCAAACACACTACTCGGACTCCCTGCAGTCACTATCTGGCAGAGTAGAGGTAGCAAGATTATATACTAGCTGATCCGGTGTACTAACTAGCAGCCAGCCTGCGAACACCGTTTTAGAGCTGTACCCTCGAAATGTAAGGATTAATGGATCTTGCCACGATGTTCATCATAACCTCAAAAGTCATCAATAATACTGCATGATGGAAGAGATGGGGAAGGGTTGACCGGAACTTAACTCTAGAGACTAAACATGGGTTCCACCACTTCAAGCCTCCAATAAGCAAAGTGGTGGTATTGCACCGGTTGATGAGAGTCATCTACCACCTAGTACTGCCTGGTAACATAGAGGGACTGCGTTCCTCCATGTGGCGTGTGCGCCACACCTTGACCCCTGCTTACGTTGGTTCACACCTGTATGGTCACCCACCATGTACTTGTGTATGGAGGTTATACCCAGGATTACTAATATAATCCTGGTTATACCCAGGTTATACCTGAATATCAGTTCCATCAGCGTTTTAACTCACAGGTAGCAAGTACAGCTTGTCTGGAATATCTGAGAGAATGTCTGTGACAACCTCAAGGACCAATTTCATGTGATATATGAGTGGTGGCTAAGAACACCAACACGAGAACCATAGCAGACTACAGGAATGGCAGAGGTAAAGAAAGCCAAGTGACTTACTATATTAAATATAGTAATTAATCTTCCAAAATGTATTTCCTTCAAATTTAACAGAATTAATATATATATATATATACACACACACACACATTTTTTAAAACTGTGTAAGAACTAGCACTTTTTAAAACATCTAATATTTTATTAAAAAATAAAAAGTTGTATCCAGAAACTATAGTATTACAATAAGAAAGGATGAAATATTGATACTACTGAAGAATTAAAAAAAAAAAAAGCCCCAAAACTTTTACACAAATTTAAAAGGATATCAGTCACCTGTTAGGTGCCCTGTCACTGTGTTTGCTATAATTATAGTGTCACCACCACCTGGTTAAATGCTGCTGGTAAAATGGAATAATGCATACTAAGCAATAATGCACAGAAAATTAAAACACTGATATATACTTCTGTTACTCCTATATACTTTAAAGTCAATATATTTTATCCATCTAAGCAACATTCTATCAATTCCAGTCACACTATGGAAGTTTATGGACTCGAATCTCTCTCTCTCTCTCTTTAATGTCATCTATGGCAGCATGTAAAATATTTATGCAGGGTTGCGAGAAAACTATCTGTAAGGAGCAGATGATTAGTATTTCAAAAATACTTTTTAGAAAAAAGAAATAAATTGAATAATAGAATATATGATATCATTACAGGAATAAGAACATTAGATTTTCACAATATAAAACAAAATAAAACCATTTTAAAATATTGTTTATAGGAATGACGACTAATTTTACAGCTGAAAGGTTGAAGTACTGTTGATTATTTATTAGGATTCTTTAGCAAAGCTTATTATCTTAGAACTTACCTCTAGATCCATATTGGTAAGGGTTAAATTTACATAAAGGAAAGTGAAGAGAGTCAAATTAAAAAGTAAAAGTTCCCAATTATATTAATAGATTAATTAATTTAAAAACATGTCTCTAGGAAGAGGAAGTGCACCACTTTTTCCTAGTTGTCATTTATAAAATTATGAAGAAGATTTGCGTGCTTGATGTCGAAAGCTTCTCGTCCAGCTCTTGGATGAGAAGTTTTCGATGTCGTCGTCGTCATTAGTTGGTGAATGACATGAGTTGTAAGTGTTGATTTGTAGTATCATGGTACCCAGGATGCACCATGTTAAACCCGTGGAAATTTGATTCATGTGAGCTGCCACATTGGTGATAGATTCGTGGGTAATTTAGTGTTTAAAATTTCGGCAGAAATTTTAAACACTAAATTAGCTAAAATAGCTCACTAAATTGAGCTATTTTGGCAGAACCATGCTATAGCTAGGGCTTCATAGTGGAATATCTTATGATTCGATTTAAGTTTAATTGGCGTGATTGTGTTAACTATTAATGGATAATGATTAAAAGAGTGTACGTGCTGACTGAGTTCAGTTCCTGGTTGGTCTGATTTGAAACTATTATAATGATAGTATGCTCTCGTGTTAGCTGTTCTGGAAGTTCCATATTTTGTGGTGGTGCTATATAATAATAATTACTTTTGTAACAATTTACGCCAACACAGAATTTGCAAAGTCTGAAAATAGTAGTACAGTCAGTCCTCGTATTGCACAATAGTTGTGTTCCTAGAAACCCTCGTGCAATATAAACAACAGGCCCTATGGGAAAAATAGGGTTAGGTGCCAACCACCCAAGATTGAATGCACATTTGTAACCAAAACATTAACAAACACAATAAATAATCATAATAAAATATGTAAGTGTTTTATTTCGATTATTACGTAATAAAATATTGCTAATGATTTTGCTTCTACCATAAGCAAACTTGTTTTTTGTTTGATTTTCTATCCAAACAGATGCCAGCCATTCCATCTCTTCTAATTCTTTGTGTCTTAATCTAATGGATTTTAATTACACTTTGAGTTGTTCTTGCTATGAAAGTTGTTTTTATTTTCTCTGCATTCTTTGTAATTCTCGGCCTTGCCTCATTTAGGTCTGTAGCATGTGCAATATCACATGGTCTTTCATTTCGCTCAAAGCGTTTCACAATTTCATATTTTTTCTCTATCGACAGAGGCGGACTGGCCATAAGCCTTACTGGGGGAAACCCTGGTAGGCTGGAGGCCGGTGTCATTTTGGCCATAAACCATAGTATGAGGCCACTATAAATTTTCCCGGGTAAGAATTTTTGACCCAGTCTGCCTCTGTTTATCAATATTGCTTTTCTTTTTCTCTCTGAATCTGCAGTGTCTTCACCAGGGCGCTTCCTTTTCACACATTTTAAGTATTTTACTCATTTTTAGGGAATAAAGCACAATTACAAAACGAGGAGGCACGTTTGATACACATAAACAAAGCTGCACGCGTGTAGCAACTGAATAAACAACAGCATAAAGGCAGAGATACACTATTAACACCTCACATTTTACTAAAGTACATTTCTAGGGGTTACTACCATAAAACAACAAAAAGAATTTCCAGTTGCGTTCCTGCTAGTGGAATCTGTTATAAACCGGTAGTAAACTCGATCTAATTGCATTTGCGATTATACCGATAGCTGGAATTGTGTTGGTTTTTATGTTATTATGGTGAAATGTGTTTCCCCTTCACTGATATAAAAAACAAATACATTTTCAGAATCTTCTCTTCATTCCTGTCGTGTTGTGTTCAGTTGGGGTGATTCTGCATTCAATTGCCATTTGTTGTAAACACAAAGGCGAATCGTGTATAAGTGAATTTGGTTCGTGTTATATAAGATATCGTTTCCCTATTTATAAATCGTGTATGATCGAATTCGTGTAGTGTAAACACGTGTTATACGAGGACTGACTGTATCGGGTTGTTTGGTTGCAAGATCTGCACTTTCATTTCCTGCTATCCCAGAATGCCCTGGAATCCAGCAGAATGTCAGTGTTTGATTCAACTCATTACAATCACATAATTTAGAATGGATTTGTTTTATTACAGAGTGAGAGGAGGCATTACTCGGTATTACTACTTATAGCAGAGACAGCACTGAGTGAGTCTGTGTATATTAAAGCACATGAAATTAGAAGTTCAGTAATATGATCCAGAGCTAAGTTTATAGCATAAAGATACTGCATTCTACAGGTAGCGAGACAGAAGTGAAAGACAGGAAGATTGCAGCAGCACCTATTTGAGTCTCAGTTTTTGATCAGTCTATATATATAACTGTGTTTCATGTAACTGTGTGGTTATGGAGGGAGGCAAAGTGTTCTTTCCTTACTGTTGGAAATAGTCATCATAAATTGTAGGGATATTTGTCCAAGGAGGATCAGGCAATGTCATGTTCTGATATATATTGCCAATTTCTATGTTCCATGTTTGAACATAGAAATAGAAATTTCATTTTGTTTACTATTGTAAAATGGCTGCCATTCGTTATTGTACAGACATTTCCAACTAGGGCAAGAGGGTAGACTAGATTTTTGTGGCATGCATCAAAAGTAATGTTTTCCTCCAGAGATGTAAGGGAGGTTCGTGGGCTTCACTGTAAAGACTCTGAACTGGGGAAGTTTTCTAAGCCCCATAGAGAAACTCTCAGAGCACTGTGCTGGATCGTCTTCAATCACTCTAAAGTACTTTTATTGCAGAATCATAACACCAGAGAGCCATAGTCCAAGCGAGACCTGATGAGAGCTCTATAAAAATGGATCAAGGTATGTTGATCAGTATCTCATGACATGGACAACACTTACTGGAGGATATTCAACTTTTTCAAAATAGTTCGAAAATAGGCCACATGTGCTTGAACATTCAGTTACCTACCCAGAATCAGGCCAAGAACACGGACAGTGTAAACAAGAGGAATTGAAATGTTATTGTTCTTTAGTTCAGGATCAGGATGAAGTGACCGCAATTTGAAAAAGTCAGTAGTGGTGAATGTCTACTCAGCAAGACGGTATCCAGTAAGACGCAAGGTCCATGATTCTATTCTGGCAAGAGCAAATTATGAATGTCTTTAAACAGTATTCATACTTTGTGATTGGCAGGATATGGTGAGGTTGTCAGCATATATGTATACTTCAGTAGTTTTTGGAAGATCTTCCAATATTAGCATTAGCATTAGTTGAGGCATATGATGCAAGAATGCAAGTTTATAGAGAATGAGCCAAAAAAAAAGTTAATTCAGGAGCAATGTTTTGCTTTCTTCCTAATTAGCCTTGCTTTGGCTCTGAGTTTTTTGTAAAAAAATAAATTGGCTGTAGTTGGGCATTTGCAGAACTGGTTCCAAGCAGAGTTTTTTTCTACCTTTGCTTTGGAGCCTGAGCTGGATATCATCATTCTTCTCTTTCTTGGTGATTCCCTTCTACTTCTCTCTCTCTCTCTCTCTCTCTCTCTCTCTCTCTCTCTCTCTCTCTCTCTCTCTCTCTCTCTCTCTCAGGGTAACTTGGAAATTTTTTTAGCTGATGCAGCATAAGCCTCAGGCTTCCTTGCACTATATGGCTAGTAATAATACTAATAATAATCTGCATTCTACCACTGATTTTTGTGTACACACTTGCATTGGTCCGCTTTTGAGATGGAAATTTCTGCTGCAGATAACATATAGCCGGTAATGTGATTAGTGACATTGTTGTTATTTGGTTTTTTAAGACCATTAGCAACTAAGGCCATATTGCTCCGGGGATATGCGGTGGTCATTCCCTGACCTTTCCGCATCCTCCGTATTTGGTGGGCACGAGTTCGAACCCTGGTCTAATCAAGAAGCGTGTGCTACGCACTGCTGCTCCTGCCCACCTGGCTACGGAGGCGCCAATTAGTGATGTCATCAATATGTTATTAGCATTAGTAGAGGCATACGATGCAAGAAAGCAAGCTTATGCAGCATCAACCAAAAAAACCCCTTCCATTCAGCCTTAAATTTATTTAGGCTATTAGTTTCCACAACAAAAGATGGAAGCCTGTTCCACCAATCAACTACCTGCTGGCTAAAGGCAAATTTCTGCACCTCTATTCTACAACTATCTTTCCTCAATTTGAAACTGTGCCCCCTCAGGTTCTTAGTCTGAGCAAGAGAAGAATCCCATCAGCATTCAACTTGCTCAACCCATTCAAGGCCTTATACACCTCAATCAGATCACCTTGCAGGTGCCTACTCTCCAGGCGCTGCAATTTTCAGAACTTAAGCCTTTCTTGGTAAGAGCACCCTTTGTTCCCCTCACCAATCTTGTTTCCCCTCTTTGTACTCATTCTAGCAACTCTATATCCTTCCTAAAATTAGGCCTCCAGACCTGTACACAGTACTGTAGGTGTGGCCTGACTAGGGCTTGCAAACCGGTTTTATAAAACCGGTTAAATCGGTTTTCATATTGAGTTGTTAAAACCGAAACCGAGCTTCTAAAACCGGATTCGAATATTTTCTTAGTTAGCCCTCGAATATAGTTTTTTGTTACGCACATTTTCTTTTGTTTGTGAGTTTGTCTGGATCGTTCAACTGCTTTGTGTTAAACATGTTTTTTATTTTATTTTATTTTATTTTTAGGTACGAATCTCATGGGCAAGTGGCCCAAATCTAGGAAGGGTACCTTTTATCTTCTTACCTGTATCATGGCACGATGCAGGTGTACTCATTTACGACTGAGTGAGTTGGAGCGATAGCGTAAAGGAAAATGCTCAACATTTCTCCGTTCCATCTATCTTGTTCGCCAGACAAGTTATGGAACCCGCCTTATTGATGGTTACCCACTAGAACAGATTCGCTGAATATTGCATCAAATTTCAATCGTAGAAAGTTTTTTGCTTCTTTATTCCTATTAAATTTGCGATCAAATGTTCTCCAAAAAGCAGTTCACCAAATTTAGATTTTATGTAATTTTGAAAATACAATAAATTTAATTGGGGTTAAAAAATTGCAAGTAAATAAATAAAAAATTTCTTTCGTGAAAATTTTGAAACTTGCCTCGTTTAGACTCTTCATTCAGTGCTTGCGGGAGTGACGCATAGTATTGTGCCTTTGTTGTCTTCAATATTTTTATTTAAAATTGTCGGTGATATAAATTCCTACTAATTAGTATTTATTACTCTTAATATGTCTAAGATGAAATCAAATGTATGGAATTATTTTGCTCGAAAAAGCAAAGATGAAGCACAATGTTCGAAATGTCAGAAGATAATGAAGTCGTCTGGGGGATCCACATCATCTTTGATGTTGCATTTAAAGAAAATGCATCAGATTGACATTAAACAAGATAACATTTTACATTAAACATTAAACAAGTGAACCTCCCGTAAAAATGGTAAGAACATTAGAAAACTTTATCGTTAAAAAATCTATGGAAGAAGAGATTTCAAAATTAGCTGCTTTAGATGGATTTTCTTTTAATTCAATTACCAAGAGTGAGTTTATGCAATCAAGCCTTCACCTTCAGATAAATAAATACGATACATTACCACCAGACTCAGTGAATGGAATTAAAAATATGGTTATGAATTATTATAAAACTAAGAAAGAAGAACTCATTCAGCATTTCAAAATTTCATTAGTTTTGGGGGCACGGTATTCATTGACTCTAGACGAATATACGTCTATACAAAATAAAAAGGTATATGAATATAAATGTGCATTCAAAAGACAATCATTGGTCATTAGGTCTTATTGAGATTAATGGTTCACTTGATAGCAGAAGAACTGAGCAAATTGTGAAGGGACACAAATGAATTTGGTTTGAACTTGGATGAGGATATTTGATTTTTGATTTTTTTTGATTTTTTTGTGGCGCAAAAACAGCAGGGTTATAGTGCGCCAGGAAAAGGTTAAAATATAAAAAGGTAAGACTGGTAACTTGTAAAAAAGCTACTTCGTCTTAAGGTGCATACAGTCATAAAATCAGTACAATGACAAAAGCAAATTGTTTATTTCATATGACTGTATACAAATTGATCGACTTTAAAAATTGAAAAACTGCTGACACATTGTCGTTGTCATTTAAAATCTGACTGAGTGTATACGGATCAGTCAGATGGGTAAAAGCAGTAAAACGAGCATTTATAAAACTGGAACAATCACATAAAATGTGTTCGACGGTTAAAACGGTGTCGCATTGCTCACACATAGGAGGGTCATCAGCCCTCAGCAAAAAGGAGTGTGTCAAATAACAGTGTCCTATGCGGAGCCGAGCAAGAACAACTTCCTCTTTGCGATCCCTGCGCAAGCTGGACCGCCAAGGATGGATCACAGGCTTAATTCGACATAGTTTGTTTGAAGTAATCAGTCGATGCCACGAATCTTGCCACTGAGATTGCAGGTTACTACGGATCACTTGCCTGTAGTCTGTATAGGGGACTAACAGGTCAAGATTATCCGTCAGGGCTGTCGATTTGGCTGCAGTGTCAGCCAAATCATTTCCTCTAATCCCGATGTGACTGGGGGTCCAGCAGAAGCGGATATCGAATCCGCTTGCATCGAGGCTGTATATTATCTGCTGAATTCGGGACAGGGTTGGATGATTGGTGTGTGACATCGCTGATAAAGCCTGTAGTGCACTCATTGAATCGGCATATATAATACACCGTTGGTAACGGTGTTTTCCAATGTGATCTAGAGCTAACTCTATGGCATGCAGCTCTGCAGTGTAAATGCTGCAGTTAACAGGTATCTGCTCTGATATGGTTTTATCTGGAAAAACAGCAGCAGATCCTACATATGATTCTGACTTCGAGCCGTCTGTGTAAACTGGCAAGAAGTCAGAATGTTCTGCACGGTGTTGTGAATAGAGCTGAAAGTAGACAGAGGGCGGAGTACTAGACTTCATCGCAAGTTTGAGCGAGAAGTCACATGCTGGGGTTTGTGCATGCCAGGGTGGAAGGGACTCCTTTGGTGATCGAGCAACCTTGTCTACCGATATGTTAAGCTCATTGAGTAGCTCTTGAACACGAATGCCGAATGGCCGATTGGCAGTGCGTCGTGTGTTATAAAGATTTACCTATCGTGGCTCGAAAACGGATGTCCACGTGGGGTGGTCCGGCAGGGACTTCAGCTTGAAGGCATATTGCAGAGACAACTGCATTCGCCAAAGCCACAAAGATGGTTCATTTGCTTCGGCATACAGACTTTGGACAGGCGAAGTTCTAAAAGCACCGGTAGCAATGTGGATGGCTTGATGATGAACGGGGTCAAGCCAACGAACAGCGCTATTTCTGGCAGATGCATACACCTGAGACCCATAATCTAATTTTGAGTGTACAAGTGCACGGTACAGACGTAGGAGAGTGCATCGGTCTGCACCCCAAGAGGTAGAAGAGAGAGAGCGGAGGATGTTAAGCCCTCTCGTGCACTTTGTTCGAAGCTGACGAATGTGTTGGACGAATGTCAGCTTTTTGTCAAAAATGAGTCCCAGGAATTTCGCCTCTGATACAACTGGAATGGTGCTTTGTCCAAGTCGTAATTCAGGCTCAGGGTGGAGGTTACGTTTGCGACAGAAATGTACGCAAACGGTCTTCTTCGGTGAGAACCTGAAACCATTGGCCGTGGCCCAGGAGCTAAGATGGTCAATAGCTTGTTGCAGTTGTCTCTCAATAACCCTCATATTGCATGATTGAGAAAATATGCTGAAGTCATCGACGTAGAGTGCACTGTTTATAGTTGGAGGAAGTTGTTCAGAAATAGAATTTATTTTAATGGCAAAAAGCGTAACACTTAAGACAGATCCTTGTGGTACCCCCTCCTCTTGGCAAAAAGGCCGCGAAAGGGAGGATCCTACACGAACTTGGAAATAACGAGAGGATAAAAAATTTTTAATGAAAATGGGAAGGTGACCTCTTAGACCGAGGTTGTAAAGGTCTTTTAAAATACCAAATCTCCAAGTTGTGTCGTACGCTTTTTCCATGTCAAAGAAGATGGACACCAAATGTTCTCTTTTAAGGAAAGCATCTCGGATAGATGTTTCCAGTCTAATTAAGTGGTCCAGTGTGGACCTGTTTCTTCGGAAGCCGCACTGAAAGCGGGAGAGAAGGTCGTTCGATTCTAAATACCATAACAGATGAGCATTGACCATTCTCTCCAATATTTTGCACAGACAGCTGGTCAGAGCAATAGGACGATAGTTTTTTGGACATTTAGGATCCTTTCCTGGCTTAGCAAAAGCAAGAATAGTTGCCTTGCGCCAGGTATCCGGAAAGTGCTCTTCAAGGAAGATTCTGTTGTACAGGAAGAGCAAACGGTCCATGGATTCTGATGAAAGATGTTTGATCATTTCATAATGGATGTTGTCTGGTCCAACAGCGGTAGCCTTTGTACGGGCGACTGCTGTTTTCAGCTCATGGATATTAAATGGCCCATTGTATGGGTGGGAACCCTTCGATGTGAATTTAAGGGCCTGTTTTTCAGTATTGCGCTTTGTGACCAGAAACTCTGGGGAGTAAGATGATATTGCAGAGATGTTAGAAAATGTTTCCCCAAGAGCATTGGCTATTGCAGTAGAGTCTGCAATAGTACATCCATTATAATCAAGGACCGATGAGGGATGTGCCGTGTATTTCCCCTTCATTTTCCGAATTTTATCCCAGACCACCTTAGTACTAGTGGACTGAGTAATTGATGATGTAAAACGGATCCACGATTCCTTTTGACTCTGACGGTGGATGTAACGTGCTTTGGCTCGTGCGCGTTTAAAGGCTATAAGGTTGTTCGTGGTAGGATATCGGCGGAATATCCCCCACGCTTTATTTTGAGCCTTTTTTGCTACTGTGCATTGTGAATTCCACCAAGGTTTGGGAAATGGTGGAAACCGGGCAGATGTTTTTGGAACAGCATTCGCAGCTGCTTGGACAATGATTTCTGTGATGCACGTTACTGCGTCATTGATAGGCTCTTGACTGACTGTACTGAGGTCAAAAATTGCCTGATGTTGGAAGGCATTCCAGTCAGCCTGATCAAACTTCCATCGTGGTAACCTAAAAGGATGACATGGTCTCCCACTGTGTAACAAGGTTATCACAGGGAAGTGATCACTTCCGTATGGATTCTCCTCCACTTCCCAAGTGAGTGAAGGGAGTAGAGAAGGGGAGCAGATAGAGAGATCAATGGCAGAAAAAGTACGGGTAGGCATGTGGAAGAAGGTGTTTGTTCCAGTATTGAGAAGGGAAAGGTCATTGTCATTGAGCATACGCTCTATGACCCGTCCTCTTCCAGTGATGTTAGCACTACCCCACAGGGTGTTATGTCCATTAAAATCCCCAAGAAGTAAGAAAGGGGGAGGCAACTGCGTTACAAGATCATCAAGGTCTTCCTGGGAGATATCAGTCCCAGGTGGCAAATAAATAGAGCAGACCGTTAATAGAAATCCCACTGTAAGGCGAATTGCAACAGCCTCTATGCTGGTTGTAATTAGCAAAGGCTGCACTGGGGTCTGGTTGCCCACAAGGATAGCCACTCCTCCATGAGCAGGACCATCCGCACTTCTATCCTTACGAAAGATTGTGATGTTATGCATTGTGGGATCATCATTTGCCTTTAGGTAAGTCTCCTGCAAGCAAAAGCAAACTGGCTCGTGCTTTTGCAGGAGGGCCTTGATGTCATCAGTATTTCGCCGGAATCCACGCCAATTCCATTGTAGGAATTTAGCCATTATTTTGGCTTGGTGGGTCCATCAGGCGGCTTCCGAGGTGCTGAGGGCTTAATTTTGTCAGACTTGGATTTATCTTTCCTCGGGAAGTATGGACGCTGTCCTGTGTCCATTTCTTCCTCCGCAAAGAGTTCCAAGACTGACTGATCATGTACCTCCTTGGTCGTGACATCCATTATTTCTTGCCCTGAAGTGGGCAGTTCACTTTTCTGTGATGTTAATTTAGTGCTCCCTGTTGTTAATGCTGGAGCACCGGGAGGCACCGACATTGGAGCGGCAGCCGATTGCGATCCTTGGGCGGGCCCCAGTGAACTCAATAAACAGCAGGCGACGGGAGTAAAAGAATCCCCCGGGGGAACAACCATATCAGCCTGGGCCCCAATCGTAATTTTACCAGAAACCTTCTGGGCGTACGAAGGCTTCCCGCCACCCACCGGCTGGACGCGCCCTCCGGCCTCTGGGCAGGATACGTTCAGCCCCGTTTTCAACCCCTGAATCTCCCTTTCATCCCTCCACCGCTGGCACGCTCGAGAGCATGCAGGGTGCTCTCCTTGGCAGTTAGTACAATTCGGCTTAGGAGCTATACATTCCTTGCTCTCGTGATCCCCAGCACCACATCGAGCACAGGCAGGGCCACCACGACAAGCCGCCCGCGAGTGGCCGCACTTCTGACATCCAAAACACCCCAGCGGGCTGGGAACGTAAATCCTCACCGGGCAGCTCAAGCAACCTGCCCCGACGGAACCCGGAGGCCGCGGGACGCCAGGATGAGAACTCGGGCAGGGACAAGACTCCCACCCTTACGCACAGACACTCGCTTCACAGCCGCCACTCCCTGCTCCCTCAACTCAGAGCAGATCCCCCCCCCCCCAGAAAAGCGAAGAAGATCCCACTCCGATACGACACCTCGTGACGAGTTCAGAGCCCTACGAGGGGCCACGATAATGGGTACTCCCCCTAAAGATGCGGAATTCAAAACCCCTTCAGCATGCTTTGCATTTGATGCCTTGACCAAAACATCTCCAGAACGCAGCCGCTTCACCGATCCAGGCGACCCCGCCACCCCCCAACCTCCACTGGACAAAGAAAGGCGACACCCCCCAACCGACCGCTCTCCGGCGGAACGGAGAATGAGGAAAAGCGGTGCCACAGATGGCGTCTCCTCCTCAGCTCCGGCCCCCCTAGCAGAATTGGTGCCATTATCCTCCGATGATCGATCAGGCAGGGGCCCTGCTGGGGCCCCAGAAGAAGGATCCAAACCACTCATGAGAGCAAAGAAAAAATGTCCGACGCCCAAGCACCCCACCCACCACGGAGCCCCACGAGGGGGCACCCACCCGCGAACCAGCAGGCACCGCGCACACGAATGGGACGCTGAGCCCGCCCAGAACACCACACCCACGCCACCAACAAGTCCCCATCCCGTCCCAGGACCAAAGGGAGGGAGACCCACCGGAACGCAGCCGACCCCAGCAGTACAAACCACCCGCCGACCGATCCCAGTCGAGCCGGTCCGGGACCGCCCGCCCCGTCGAAGCAGGGGCCAAAGCGGTGCACCAAGGCTGGGCCCCCCAACCACCAGGACCCCCCCCTCCGCCCCCACGGGCCGCGGCGCACGGCCGCACACGCCGGACTCCAAAGATGCAACCCCGGAACCAAGGCACGGGCGCCAGACCCCAGCGATGCCAATCCGGAAACCCAGCAGCACCACTGGGAGGTCCCCCCCACCATGCACAGGTGCCCACGTCGAGGGGAAGGATATTGTTGCCTGCACCACCGATGGAGCAGCAATGATGATTAAGTTTGGCAAGCAAATTACGCCTAATCATCAACAATGTATAGCCCATTGTATACATCTGTCAGTTATAGATGTACTTTATGAAAAAGCAATCAATTATGGTGCCACAGTCTCTGAGTCTCCCAAAGACAATGAAGAAAGTAGTGATGATGAAGTAGTTGAAGAAAGACAGCAAGGCATGCTTTATCAAACCAACTTTACCGATGAGCTCATTTATTTCTTCAATTCAATGGCCAATATTGCACAAACTATTAACAAAGTCAGAAAAATTTGCAAGCTTTTTCGAAAATCGCCTACCAAAAATGACATATTACAAAATTTTGTTAAAGCAAAATTTAATGGGAAAGAATATAAACTTATATTAGACTGCAAGACTAGATGGGATAGAACATTCTATATGATTGAGAGATTTTTGAAATTGAAACACTGCATTCCAAATGCTCTATGTGCAGTACTGTCAACTGACGATGACTGGAAAACACTTGAATTGCTATGTGAAACTTTGCGACCAGTTGAAATGATTCTGAAGGCTATAACCTCAGAAGATACAGACTTACTTAAAGTAGTCTTAAATAGAATTTTTGCTTGCTAAGCTTGATACAGCAGAAAACCCATTTGCTTTAAAGTTTCACCAAAGCCTTTTGCAGCCTTACAAATCAAGACGAAATTGCCAAACTGTGGCTTTGCTGAGCTACCTCCACAACCCCAAAAAGTTTAGGGAAGAAGATTCAGGTTCAAGAACGTTTGATTTTCCAAGTAAGCAAGTTTTGAAAAAGCGCGCTGAAGAGATTTATCAGAGATTATTTGCAAACATTCCGAAGGAGTCTTAGCGTTGAATGAAGAAACTGAAAATAAATGAACTGTTCTTTTAGAAGAAAACAAACACTCGTCTAGTTTCGATGTTGGAGATACACTCATGCGAGAGTATGATAGTGTAATAAAGAGATTAACTGAAGAGCCTTCAAAATATCCAAGTGAATTGGAAATCAGCAAAGAATTTAAACTTTTGGAGGCAACTAGCAGTTATATGGAGAAAGTTTATAGAGCACTGCTGACCATTAAATCAAGAAGTGTCCAATCTGAGAGAGTTTTCGATCACTGGTCTCTTTAATACAAAAATAAGGTCAAATCTATCAGGAAAAATGCTTAATATACTGTGTTTTTTAAGGGATTATTTTCAGAAAAAAGCTGAGCAATAAATAGTAAAGTAATTTCCCTAAGCTGTTTTTTTTCACATTTTTATTTATTTATTATTATAGGGAATTATATTATTATTATACGAGAAGATAGTTTTTATTCAAAGGATTTGAATACAATTTGTAATTTTGTATAATCTCAAGCCGGTTACTTTTTTTGGAGCATTTTAATTTTTTTATTTTTTTTACTATAAGAGGTGATAGATTTTGTTTAAAAGATTTGATTACGATTTGTACAATCTACCCAAGATAAAATAAATACCTGCGTTATAAGCTTTTAATTATTTTCCCTAAGTCTGAGAAAATCGGTTTTAAAACCGGTTTTAAGAGTAAACTTCGGTTAAACTCAGTTTTGAAATTTCTCGGTTTTATGCAAGCCCTAGGCCTGACCATTGCCTTATATAACGGGATCATCACCTCCCTGTCCCTGCTAGCAAAATTACTATATATCACTGACAAGATTCCATGACCTGCCCTGGCAGCCTGTCTGCACTGTTCAGCAAACTTCATATTTGACTGCACAATTACATTGTTATGGAACATATTGAGTGTTGAGTAGGTGACAAGTGGAATAGTTTTCTCAGTCTGCTTTATGAAAGTTCCAAGAAGTACGGCCTTTCGGACATGACATGACATGACCTGTGTTTGAATTGAAATGATAATAGGAAAAGGGTCAATGTGAAATGGATCATTCAGCACTAACTATTACATGCTTGCAAAAAGAGATGCTGAACAGATGGATACGTCTTGGCTAAGGTAGTACCTGTAGGTAGTTGGAGAGCTATAATTTAGTAGAGTCGGGTTATGGTTTTCCAGGAACGTTTCGATTAATTGGCCTCTCCTATCGATGGTGGAAGATCCCCACAGTGGATGGTGTCCGTTGAAATCACCAAATAAACAGACAGGAGGAGGCAGTTGTGTGATTATATTGTCAAGTTCAGTCTAGGAGCAAGGATAATTCGGTGAGATATAAATGGATGTAAGGGTTAATGATATTCCCATTGCCATCTGAATTGCTACAACTTCTAAGGGTGCCTCCGTAGCCAGGTGGGCAGGAGCAGCAGTGCATAGCACACGCTTCTTGATTAATCAACATCGAGCCCATGACCACCAAATACGGAGGATGTGGAAAGGTCAGGAAATGACCACCGCATATTCGGGAGCAATATGGCCTTAGTTGCTAATGCTCCTAAAAACCAAATAACAATAACAACAACAACTTCTAAGAAGGTTTGCGGTTGGAGATGTCCTGACAGCATAGTAGTTTTTACAAGAACAGCAACCCCCTTCACGAGCAGGAATGTCAGAATCTCTGTCTTGCCTAAACATGGTTTAATTTTTGAATCTTAGAGAGAGAGAGAGAGAGACTTTTGGTGATAGAGATGTTTCCTGTAAGCATACACCTACTGCATTCGTTTGAATATGTAAATCACTCAGGTCATTAAAATTACTGCGTAATCCTCTACAGCTTCATTGCAGGAATTTATTCATTGTTTGGGTTTGATTGAGGAAGACTGATCTGACTGATTTTCTGAGAAAGCTTCAGTCTACTTTATTTTAATTTTTCATTCCTGGAAAAGGTTGGACGCCATGTTTCTATGGTATCATTAGCATGTAATTCTAATACTGATTCGTCATCCTCTGGTTGAACATCGATTTCCATTTTACTATTGTATGATTTCACTCTTTCCTAGTCTTCAATAATTGCTGATTTTGCTGTTTTGGGCAATACTGAGATAGCATTAGTTGGGATACTGATCGGCAAATTGCCAAAAAGAAACTTAATCAATGCCTAAGTTTCTTTTTGGATGTTAGCGCAGTTTTGGCCAGCTGTAAAAAGAACTGCTTGATTCTATGGAGACATCAGCTTGTGTTAGGTTATGTTGTAATAAATAGTTATTTTTCATATTAGGTTGAAGTAAGAAGTGGAGTTCCACAAGGATCAGTATTGGGACCACTGTTGTTTTTGATTTGCATAAATGACATTGATGAAGGGATAGAGGGCATGATGTCAAAATTTGCAGATGATGTAAGGATTGGTAGAGTAGTTAATGATCACTGCCAAGCAAAGATTCTTCAGAGTGACTTAGGTAGATTTAAGGATGGTCAAAAAATGGCAGCTATACTTTAATCCAGCAAAGTGTTAGGTATAAAATTTTTTTTTTGGCTGGTGCAGCATAAGCCTCAAGCAGCACCATATGGCTAATAATAATAATAATTATACCTAGGGAACAGTAAACCCAAAATAACTTATACATTTCATGGAGTTGTTACTAAAGCCAGTAGTAGAGGAAAGGGACTTCAGAGTTACTATATGATCAGACATGAAATTCTATGAGCATTGAAGACAGGTTGCAAGGAAGGCCCATGGTGGCCTAATCCCATATGTAAGGCTATTGTTAGAACACACTTGGAATACTGTGTTCAATAGATTCAAATTGAAGAAAGATGCCGACCGGGCTAGCCAGGTGGGTAAAGTGCCTGCCTGGCAACCCAAAGGTCGCGGGTTCGAATACTGCCTCAGGCTTGGATCAAAGTACTGCAAAAAACTTGGGAGGTGCATTATGGCCACAGAAGCCAATGCGCCAACAACTACCAAAAAAAAAAAAAAAAAAAAAAAAGACAGTTGCAGAATAGATGTGCAGAAGTTTGCCTGTAACCAGTGGGTAGTTGATTGCTGGAGCAGACTTCTGCCTGTTGTTATGGAAGTTGATAGATTAAATAAATTTAAGGCTGAACTAGACAAACATTTAGAGTGACCGGATAGGTGAAATGGGAAGGTTTTTTTTTTTTTTTTTTTGGCTGATGCTGTATAAGCTTGCTTTCTTGCATCATATGCTTCAACTATTGCTAATAATGGAGACAGCACCTAAAGAAAGACATTAAGCTTCTTGAAAGAGTCCAGAGACAGGTAATTTGCCTAGTGAGATTGTTAAAAGGGCATCCATATGAGAAAAGACTTTGAATATTTGGGTTGCGGAGCTTGGAAACAAGTTACCTTAGAGGAGATGCAATTGAGGTGTTTAAAGCTCTGAGAGGTATAAGCAAAATAAATGTCTAGCATTAGCATTAGTAGAGGCATACAATGCAAGAAAGCAAGCTTATGCAGCATGCCAAAAAACCCTTCCATTTCACCCCTCCATTCATTCCAAATGCCTGTCCAGCTCAGCCTTAAATTTATTTAGGCTATCAACTTCCACAATAAAAGATGGAAGTCTGTTCCAATAATCAACAACCCGCTCGCTAAAGGCAAATTTCCGCACATCTATTCTACAACTGTCTTAACTCAATTTGAATATATGCCCTCTCAGGTTCTTAATCTGAGCAAGAGGAAGAATCCCATTAGCATTCCGCTTGCTCAACACATTCAAGGCCTTATACACCTCAATTAGATCACCTCGCAGGTGCTACAATTTGCAGAAATTAAGCCTTTCTTGGTAAGAGCACCTCTTTGTTCCCCTCACAAATCTTGTTGCCCATGTTTGTATGCGATCTAGCAACTTTACATCCTTTCTAAAATGAGACCACTGGACCTGTACACAGTACTCTAGGTGTGGCCTGACCATTGCTTTGTATAACGGGATAATCACCTCCCTGTCCCTGCTAGCAAAATTCCTATATATCACTGACATGACTCCATGACCTGCCCTGGCAGCCCATCTGCACTACTCAGAGAACTTCATATTTGACTGCACAATTACCCCAGGTCTTTTTCACTTTCCACTTCCTTGAGTGTAGTACCACATAGTTGGTTGTTGTTTGTTTGGTTTTTAGAAGCATTAGCAATTAAGGCCATATTGCTCTGGGATATGCAGTGGTCATTCCCTGACCTTTCCGCATCCTCTGTATTTGGTGGTGACGGGCTCGAACCCCCACATAGTTGGTATATTTCTCTTGGGTTATTGCTACCCATATGCAGTACTTTGCATTTGTTAATATGTAATCAGAATAATTAATACATTAATTATTCCGATTATCATGTTTATTCTTCCGATTTTCACGTATCATTTAATTTTTTTAATTAGTAAGGTAATAAAGGGTAAATTTGTGCTTAATATATCTTTACTTGTATAGCCTGTGGAGGATAATATTCCTCATATTTTCCCTAATTAGAATCACTGTTTAATAGATTTAAAATTCAATTCACAAACGTAATCATAATGACCGGCACTCACTACGCATCATAAAGTGGACAGTACTTTACTATGGTGAGTCTATCGTAACGTGATATGATTGTACAGTGAACCAGTTGTAAAGCGGGGGTCCATTGTATTTTTAAACATTTACGTGAAACTTCGGATAATTGGGGCAGCCATTAATCAGGCCAAAATGCACTAGTCCCACTGTGTCCCAAATAACCGGAATCGACTGTATTTAACTTCAACAATTTCTCCTGCACTTTGCTCTCACTTGTTACAAAATATTTTAACTCTCTGTTAGAGTTTGACATATATCTGCACTCCACTTCCCTGCTGAATTCCTCAGGTGTGACTGTAGATGCAAAATACTTATTCAGTTTGTCACAAAATGAACTTGTTCATCGACAGTTGAATAATCAATATCAAGTAGACCAATCTGATTCATCCTCTTCCTTCTAGAGATTGCATAATTCTAATTGGGAAGCTTCTAGACTTTTCATACCAACTTAGACACACTGTTACAGGTTTAAGCTTAAATGGATGTCTGATGAACTCATGAGTAGAGAAAAAAAAAAAGGTATGGGATGCAGATAAAGGAACCACTGCTTCCTAGTGGTTCCTTTATCTGCAGATTCTTAATGCACGAATAACCACTGCTGATAATCAGATCAAGTGATATCAAATTATAAGATAACACAGAAACCTAAGGTAGACATAAGGTAGTCGCTAATCAAGTCACAAAGGAGGTTAGGCAAGCAAACGCAGATTACGAAATATCTTTGACAAAGGACGCAAATAAAAACAGCAAAGACTTCTTTATTTGCGTCCTTTGTCAAAGATATTTCGTAATCTGCGTTTGCTTGCCTAACCTCCTTTGTGACTTGATTAGCGACTACCTTATGTCTACCTTAGGTTTCTGTGTCATCTTATAATTTGATATCACTTGATCTGATTATCAGCAGTGGTTATTCGTGCATTAAGAATCTGCAGATAAAGGAACCACTAGGAAGCAGTGGTTCCTTTATCTGCATCCCATACCTTTTTTTTTTCTCTACTCATGAGTTCATCAGACATCCATTTAAGCTTAAACCTGTAACAGTGTTTCTAAGTTGGTATGAAAAGTCTAGAAGCTTCCCAATTAGAATTTGCTATTGGCAACAACATCAATTGGTCCCACTGTATAGAATTTAAAAACTCTCTGAGACCACTGTACTAGCCTTTATGAAAGAAAAAAACTCTCCTCCCTTTACCCCTCATGTTAGTTATATCTTTAAGTAAATCCCACATTAGTACAATGTGATCACTGCTTCCTAGTGGTTCCTTTATCTGGAGATTCTTAATGCACGAATAATCACTGCTGATAATCAGATCAAGTGTATTACTCCCTCTGGTTACCTCTCGAACGATATTGCTGCAGAAAACAATCATCCATTAAATCCACAAAAGTCTTTCTAGTGTGCACGTGACCAACCCACAAGTTGCAGGCAATATCTGGGAAGTTAAAATCTTCCATTATAAGAAAGTCTGATTTATTGGCCTACTTTATTTCTCTGTACAGTTGTTCATTGTACTCATCAGAGTCATTAGGCCTATAACACACTCCTCTCAATTTTGATTTCCCAGCCAGTATCATATGATACTGGCTCATCATTCCAATGTCCACCCATGTCAACTGGATGCACTTCCTTAGATATTGTGTATTTCTTAACTAACAGCATGATCCCTCCTCCCTTTCTGTCCTGTCTATCCTTTCTGATGACATTGTACTCCCCAAATTCCAATTCTGCATTCCTTATCTCTGTGTGACACCTGAGGGGACATAAATTCAAATTGAAGAAAGACAATTGTAGAATAGATGTGCAGAAATTTGCCTTTAGCCAGCGGGTTGTTGAGGATTGGAACAAACTTCCATCTGCTGTAGTGGAGGTCGAAAACTTAAATAAGTTCAAGGCAGAATGAGACAAGCATACGGACTGAACGGATGGGTGAAATGGAAAGGGTTTTTTTTTTTTTTAAGCTTGCTTTCTTGCATCATATGCCTCTACTAATGCTAAGTGATAGTTTGCTTTTCGTTCTGTGAATCTTTATAGATTTCCTGATATGGAGATATTCTCTTTTAAATTTTAGACTATCTTCCGTAGAAAGATAGTCTAAAATATTTTTCATTATCACGCATTATCCATAAAATAACATTCTATGTCATGAGCTAATTCTAGACCTTTTATGGTTTTGAAAGTAAAATTGGGAACGCTTTTTCTAAACTACTTTTATGATTACAATCTATATTCTCAGAATTAGAATTGCTATAGGTTGCCATTTCCATCAGTTCTTCTGTTAAACCTGTTGTGTTAGCAATTCACAAACGTCCTGGACAATCATGCCTTCGAATTGTTCTCCACCAATAGAATGGGCTAGATTCATAATACAATGGAATTCATTATCCAATGGTTGAATTAAATTTTCCATTTTGACCGCTTCTGGCCATATAGCTTTCCAGCTAGCATTTAGTAGTAGATCACACTTCTTCAGCTGTGAAGAAAACAGTTTTCACAGATTTTAATATTATGAAATTTCTCCAAACTTGACGAACTTAAGGCTAGAATCTGATTACAGCTTATCCAAAAATTGCTTGGAAAGTTCTTCATAGGTAATAAGTTTTAATTGTTGATATCACAACTTTGTCTAGTGGCTGGATAAGAAAAGTCATGTTGGGCAGTTAATAAACTACCTGAACGTCAAATTCTAAATGGGAAACATTCAAGGAGGTAATCATAGAAGCTACTAGGCTTTTCAGTGAAGAAATACTGTTCAGGGCTTAGACCTAAATCAGATGAATTATTGACCAAGTGACAGAGAAGATAATTGCATAGAATGCATAAAAATTATCAGGTGATTCAGAAGCCTATGGTAGATATAAATTAATCTGTAATCAAGGCACAAGGGTGGTTAGGCAACCTTAGGCAGATTATGAGAAACCTCTGGCAAAGAATGTAAAACAAAAGCAGCAAAGACTTCTATGCTTATAATAACAGTAGAAGGAAGAGATTGAATCACATTAGGCAATTGATATCATTGGATTAGGCACCTACATGCCAGGTGGGCAGGAGCAGCAGTGCATAGCACACGCTTCATGAATAGACCGGGATTCGAGCTCGTGACCACCAAATACGGAGGATGCGGAAAGGTCAGGGAATGACCACCGCATATCCCTGGAGCAATATGGCCTTAGTTGCTAATGCTCCTAAAAACCAAATAACAAACAAATAAATCATTGGGTTAACTGTAGATGACTTTGCTCAGATTGCTGACAAATTGAATAAGTATTTTGCATCTATATTCACACTTGAGGAATTCTTTAGGGCAGTCGATGCCAGAAGTTTATCAAACTCCAATGGGGATAGAAATGACTTTGTGATAATTGAAAGGAAAGTGGAAGAGGACTTGTGGAAGCTGAATATAAAAAAGACACCTGGGGTGGATGGGATCTAACCAATTATATTAAGAGAAGCAGTAAAGGAGGTAAACAAGCCTTTAGGCATAATTATGACAGCATCCTTCGATTCAGGGGATGTCTCTATGAACTGAAGAAATGCAAATGTACACCCATCTCATAAAGGGGTCAAAAGGTGACATGAGTAATTAAAGACCTGTTAGCTTAACATCTATTCCAGAGAAAATAATAGAGTCATTGATTAAAGAGATAATGAAGAACAATCTGGATAGGAATGCAGTTATACTACTGTCACAGCATGGATTTGTGAAAGGGAGGTTTTGTCTAACCAATCTGATTACTATGATAAAGTCATCAAGGAACTAGATGCAAAACATAATTTTGATATCACAACTTGGATATCAGGAATAATTTTAATACTGTTGCCCATAAACGACTGCTGTATAAATTGGAGCAATATGAGAGCAATAAGGATGTGCATTCAATTAAGGGCAAGTTACTGCTATGGATAAAGGGATGATTAAGTGGAAGACGACACAATGTGGTTATCACTGGGCACTGTTCTGCATGGATTAATGTTATCAGTGGAGTCCCTAGTTATAGAATCATTTATAACCGTGAAAATTTCGCCCTCAATGTTGAAAAAAAGTCACGAGTTAGGGTTGAATGTGAAAGTGTCTGCAATTTTGCCAGACGTGATAGGAGGGAGTATATGATGAGAGCCTTGTCATTCAATTCGCCCTGGAGAGATTGTGCAGGGCTCAAGGGATAGAATTTTTTTCAGCCTGGTCTGTGCTTGTTGACAGGAGAGACTGCTTCTACAGGGGTGGGGTACACTTAAATAGAAAGGGTGCAAGAATATTTGCTGATGTTATCAAGGCAGCGTTAGGTGGGTCGGAAAACTGCTAGCTTCGGGGGGGGGATACACAGACTAAAAGGTTAACAGTGGTTGCAGGCAGAGGCAAAAGTGATTCTTGCACTGCTTCTATTGGAATGAGCTGCAACATGGAAAGCAAGGCAATGGAGATTTACAGGAGTTATAGTTGAACAAATAAATACATGGGTTGTGTTAGGGTAACTAAGAGTAGAAACAGGTATGTGTATACCTGCATGTACACCAATGCTAGGAGTATAGTTAATAAATTTGATGAGCTTGAAGTGCTAGTCACGACATCAAAGGCAGATATTGTTGGAATATCAGATATGTGGTGTCACACAAACATAAGCAGTGCAGAATTGAATTTAGGGAGTACAATGTATACAGGAAAGATAGACAGGGAGGAGGAGGTGTATGTGTTTGTGTTTCTTAACTAACATGCTGTTAGTTAAGAAACACATAAAATCTAAGGATGTGCATCCAATTGATATTGGTGGACAATGGAATGTTGAGTCTCTTTGGTGTGACATAAACACTGGGAGCGGAAAAATGAGAGTAGGTGTGTGTTATAGGCCTAATGAATCTGATGAGTAATTATGCAGAGAAATACAGTGGGCCCGGAAATCAGAACCTCTTATAATGGGTGATTTTAACCTTCCAGATATTGACTGAAACTTCTCAGTTGGTCCCTTGCACATTAACAAGACTTTTTTTGGATATAGTGGATGACTGTTTTCTTCAGCAGCAGGTTCAAGAGACAACCAGAGGGAGTAATACTCTTGATCTGATTACCAGCAGTGATTATTCATGCATTAAGAATTTGCAGATAAAGGAATCACTGTGTAACAGTGATCACAATGTACTGATATGGGAATTACTTAAAGATGTAACTACCATCAAGGCTAAAGGGAAGGGCTTTTGCTTTCGTAAAGGTGACTAAAGGGGTCTCAGACAGTTTTTAAATTATGTGCAGTGGGATCAACTGATGATGTTACCAACGTTGAATTCTAAATCGGTTCAGGGATTTAATCTTGGAGAATACTAGGCTTTTCATTCCAAATAAGAAATACTGTTCAAGGTTCAGGCCTAAATGAATGTGAGATGAATTATTGAGTCTCGTTATTTTTCATTTTGTTATTTGTTTTTTTTTTTTTTTTAGGAGCATTAGCAACTAAGGCCATATTGTTCCGGGAATATGCAGTGGTCATTCTCTGACCTTTCCGCATCCTCTGTATTTGGTGGTGATGGGCTCGAACTCAGGTCTAGTCAAGAAGCATGTGCTACGCACTGCTACTCCTTCCTGCCCGGCTACGGAGGCGCCTACTGAGTCTCGTGGCAGAGATGTAAAATGTATGGGAAGCATATAAATTATCAGTAACCCAGAAACCTATGGCAGATATAAGTTTGTCTGTAATCAAGTAACAAAGGAGGTTAGGCAGGCGAAGGCAGATTACGAGAAATCTTTGGCAAAGGATGCAAAGAAAAACAGCAAAGAGTTCTTTACTTATGTAAACTCTAGAAGGAAAGGGATGAATCAGATTGGAACACTTAACATAGATGAGTTGACTATTGATGATCATGCTCAGGTAGCTGAAAAACTGGATGATTATTTTGTATCTACATTCACACATGAGGGGTTATTCAATGAGGGGAATGCCAGAAGTTTATCAAACTCTAACAGGGAGCTAAGTGATTTTGTAATAACTGAGAGCAAATTGGTGGAGAAATTGTTGAAGTTAAACATAAGGAAGGCACCTGGGGTGGACGGGATCTATCCAGTTATATTAAAGGAGGTAAGCAAACCCTAAGCCATAATTATGAGAGCTTCCTTGGACTCAGGGAAGTCCCCATGCACTGGAGGTGTTCAAATGTATCACCAATTCATAAAGGGGGCTCAAAAGGTGACACAAGTAACTATAGAAAATAATCGATAATAGTAGATACAATTATTTATAGAAGATAATAGATAATATTAATAATAAATAATAGTTTAACTTGTTCCAGGGAAAATAATGGAGTCACTGGTTAAAGAAGTGATGAAGGATTGCCTAGACCAGAGGTCCCCAACCTACGGCCCGTGGGCCGGATCCGGCCTGAAAGACTGTTTTATCTGCCTCGTGAAATTTATTCTATAGAAATCTTTTTTGGTTGCTACATATCGTATAAGGATATTTTTAATCAAAATATAATGTAAATGCGTCCAAATATAATTTTGTAACATTGTTGCAACTCTGTGCACTTCCACTTGGCAGCAGTGTTTCTTGCAATGTCGGAAATCCCAACAGTGCTTCGGAAATCCCTCGAGTATTTCCAGCGAACACGAGTTGTCAAAAAGTGAAATAGTAAAGTTAAAATAAGCGACTTAAAACAATTGCTAAACACTAATTTAAATATTAATCAAGTAAGTATTAGTGAAAGAATTGTATGCAATGCGTTCTTTGCAGTTTGCAATGTAAAGACGAGTACGCATATTAATCTTTCTCGTGGTCAGCTATTCTAATTCAGACCATAGTCGTCGGGCCGCTGCACCGATTATCATGCGCAACAATTAATAGTGCTATTTGTATAAATGCATATTATTTTTAATTTTAATTTTAGCGAATCAAGATGTCAAAGAAAAGAAAAATTGATTCCAAATGTCGTGTCTTCAATGAACTTTGGTTGATTAATTATTTTTTTATAAGGGACAATAACCGATGTACCTGCCTTATACGTAAGGAAGCAGTTTCTGTGTTGAAAGAATATAATTTGAAGCGGCATTATACGACAAAACATGCCTCAACTTACGATAAACTTCAAGGAGAGTTGCGAAACAAGAAATTACAAGAGCTGAGCTTTGATTTCAAGAGGCAACAACAACAACAGATGACATATTTTACTAATCAGAATTTAAATTTAATTAAAGCTAGTTTGCGAGCATCTCAAATCATTGCTGAAGAAGGGAGCACTTTTACCGATGGCGAGTTTGTGAAAAGAGTGTGCCTATCAATTGCAGAAGAAATATGCCCTGATCAAGTTAAGCACTTCACTGCTATAAGTTTATCAGCGTCAACTTTAGCAAGAAGAATTGAAGACTTGTCTGCTAACATTAAAGATCAGCTGAAACAAAAAAGTTACAGATTTTATAAATTTTTCGATTGCAATTGATGAAAGTGAAGATATTACAAAACACAGCAGAGATACTCATTTACATACGTGGTATAAATCAAAATTTTGAAGTCACAGAAGAACTGGCTGCACTTGAAAGCTTGAAGAAGAGAACCTCTGGTGAAAACATTTTATAGCGTATCAAAAGTGTTTGAAGACCTGCAGCTTGATTGGGAATTGTTGACAGCAATTACGACTGATGGTGCAAAGAATATGGTTGGAAAAAATATTGGTTTCATCAGCCATGTTAATAAATATTTTGATTCCAAAAACATCGAAAGACCTATGCAATTTCATTGTGTTATTCACCAGCAATCATTGTGTGGTAAATTTTTGTCTTAGAACTCAATCGTGTCAACTATAATTAGCATTGTGAATTTTATACACAAAAATGGCCTGAACCATCGTCAGTTTAAAATTTTCTTGGAGGAAATCGAAAGCGAATATGGTGATTTGTTGTATCATACGGAGGTGCAATGGTTGAGTCGCGGTAATGTGTTAAAAAGATTTTTTTCAACTCAGAACCGAAATAGACATATTCATGAACGAAAAATTGAAACCAGTCCCAGAATTAACAGACTCTAAATGGTTATGGGAACTTGCATTTTTAAAAGATATTTGTGAACATTTGAATACATTGAATAAAAAACTTCAAAGTCACGATCTACTTGTAAATGACTTGTTCTACAATATTAAAGCATTTCAGACAAAATTAAAATTATTTAAAAATCAAATTGAACAAAATTTTCCCCATTTTTTGTGTTGTGAAAGTTTATATAATAATATGCCCAATTGTGATTTTTCTACTGACAATTTTGTCCAAAATCTTGAATTATTGAGGGAAGCATTTGTTGATCGAGTTGTTGATTTCGAAAACAATAGAAAATTATTTACATTATTTCAGAATCCATTTGATGTAAATGTTTCACAAATGGATAATGATCTACAATTAGAAATCATAGATCTTCAAAGTAACGATAACCTGAAAACATTATTGAAAAATGAAACATTAATTAACTTTCATAAAACTTTGACAGAAAATGAAGTTCTTGCTAATTTAAAAAAATTAGCAAGAACAATAATTTCTATTTTTGGTAGCACTTACCTTTGTGAACAAACATATTCAAAAATGAAATATATAAAATCCAAACATCGATCAAGAATGACAGATGAACATTTGCAAGACTTTTTAAGATGGGGAACTTCTACTATTAAACCTAACATTTCAATTATTGCTAAATCAAAACAACTACAAACATCTCATTGATTTGCTATTTCTGTAATATCAAATGTGATTATAATAATAAAAATTGTGATTTTTAATATGACTGTCTTTATTTACGATAAATATCCCTTGTTTATAATTTTTTATAGTTTTTCTATCTTGTACACCCCGTTTGGCCTGGTGAAGTTGCTAAAATTGCGTTTTTTGGTTTACAGTTTTTTTAAACTTCAGTTGCCACTTCTCAGCCCATTTGTCCAACTTGTCTAGCTCCAGTTGGAGTAGCATACTGTATTTACAGTTGCTAACAACGCTGCCAACCTTTGTATTATCTGGGGAACTCCACTAATAACATTTGTCCACGAAGAGTAGGGTCCATTGATTATCACTCTGTCATAGTAGTAGTAGTGGCATGTGATGCAAGAAAGCAAATGTATGAGCTTATGCAGCATCAGAAAAAAAAAAAAAAAAAAAATTACAAAACAATCCCCTCTAAATATTTGTCCAGTTCCTCCTTAAATTTATTTAACCTATCAACTTTCACAACAACAGATGAAAGTTTCTTCCAGCAATTAACCACCTGCTGGCTAAAGGCAAATTTCTGCACATCAATTCTACATCTGTCTTTCCTCAATTTCAATTTATGCCCCCTTAGGTTCGTAATCTGAACAAAGTGGAAGAATCCCATCAGAATTCGGCATGCTCAACCAATTCAAGGTCTTATACAGCTCAATCAGATCACCTCGCAGGTGATCTGATTGAGGTGTCCCACTCAACTATCCCTTTATCCATTGTAGCGACTTACCCTTAATGCCATACCTCTTCAATTTGTATAGCAGTCTTCCATGTGCAACAATATCAAAAGTTTTCCTGAAATATAAGTATATGATATCAAAATTATTTTTGATATTCAGTTGCTATGTGACCATATCATAGTATCCAATCAAATTGTTCAGACAAGACCTTCCTTTAACAAATCTATGCTGTGTCTGAACTATTACAGCAGTTTCGTCTAGGTCAGGGGTCCCCAACCTTTTTTATTGGAGGGCCACATAGAAAACTTATAACAAATGGCAGGCCGGAGTTGCTGCAATTTTGACGACTAACAAGTTGACATTTCTGTTCACTGACATTTGTTGTGGGGGAATAAAATTTAAAACAGTAAAAAGATAAGCAATCAATAACAAAGAGCACGGCACACACAAATTGCAAGTAACACAATACACGCAAGTGAGAACCGAGTAACGAGTTACAAAGCTTTAAAAATACGAATGACGAGAAAATTCTGAAAATTAATTTTTTCATATGATTGAAGATTCCATGGAAGTGCAAACACATTTCACCATAATAACACACAGAATTCCATATGTTGGTATTATTGCAAATTTGATATGATCCAGTTTATTATCCGTTTAAGATAGACTGCACAAACAGAAAAGCCTAATAAACAGGTGACTGCTAATTGTTTTTATTATTTTATGGTTGTGACCTCCAGAAATCTGATCGAAGCACATGATACGGTCGGAGACAATCGTAGGGTAATCTCCAGTGCTGCGGTCTCCTGCCCCGATTAAACAGCATGTTGTCCCAATTAAGCTAAGTAAACCCTGGCTATTTTCTTAATTGCATTCTGTTTTTTAAGATTTGCACAAATAAACGGCTACCCCGATTAACCGGTGGCAGCTGTTTATTTAACTGGAATCCACCGTCTAAGGAAGACACCTGGGATGGATAGGATTTATCCAGTTATATTAGAGGAGGAAGCAAACCATTAGTCATAATCATGAGAGCATCCTTGACTCGGGGGGGGGGGGGGGTCCCCACGGACTGCAGATGTGCAAATATATTCCCAATTCAGAAAAAGGTTCAAGCGATGACACAAGTAATTACGGACCTGTTAGTTTACCTTTTTTTAAGGGAAAATACTTGAGTCACTGTACTAAAGAAGACAATCGCAGGATCATCTAGAAAAGATTGCAGTTATACTTCAGACAGAGCATGGGTTTGCTAAGTCTTATCTGACCAATTTCATTGGATACTATTATGTGTCATGGGGAAGTTTGTTACAGCAATCAGAAAATGGATGAAAAAAAAAAAGAAAAAAAGAAAAAAAGAAAATATATCATGCTGTCAGATATGTTTTCTGAACGGTGCAGACAGGCTGCCAGAGTAGCTCATGGGGTTCCTGTCAATGATATACAGGAATTTTGCTAACAAGAACAAGGAGGTGATAAGCCCTATGTATAAGGCCACCCCTTCAGTACAACACATGAGTGTGGAAGTCTCATTTTAGGAAGGATGTAGAGCTGCTGGAACGAGTACAGAAATGTGTAATGAAATTGCCAAGGGGAACAAAGGGTTGCTCTTACCAAGAAGAAGTGTTTAGAAAATAGGCACCTGTGAGGTGATCAGATTGAGGTGCATAAGGCTTTGAATGGTTTGAGCAAGATCAATGCTGATGGGATTCTTATTCTTTTTTTTTTTTTTTTTTTTTTTTTATGTGAACCCCAAACACGAGAGGTATTAGAACCTATAGTACTTAGTACCGTGCTTGGGTTGGAGGTTGAGAAGATGAAAGAAGATATTTGTTGACATTGGACTTGAACTTCTGTAGATTGTAATTTTCAGGAAATATGCATGAAGGAAGGTTGTTCCAGAAAACAGCAGTTGAATGAATAAATGAGGAAGATGAAAAGTTGGTTCTGTGGGTTTGAAGTTGGACAGTAAATGGATGTTGGCTGGTGGCGGCACGTGTTCAGACTGTTTTGAAAGAGAGAGCGGGAATTATAGAAGCCAATTAAGAAGAACAGTGGCCATAGAAGTATCTGTAGGAGAGGCATGCAGCAGAAACAGTGCGTCTATGAGAAAGCGAGTGGAGAGACTCTGTTAGAGATGAATCTTTAATTAACCTAACTGCCCTCTTCTGAATGGAATCAAGAAGCCTGAGAGAGGTTTTGGGGGCACCACCCCAGATGTGGGAACAATATTCTATGGCAGGGTGGATTTGCGATTTATACAGAGTGAGCAGCTGTTTGGAAGAAAAGTAATGCCGAAAGCGAAAGAGAAAACCAAGTTTTTAGATGCAGAGGAAGCAATATTTGTAATGTGCTTGTGCCAAGAGAGATTAGAAGTCGGGGTAATCCCCAAAAGAGATATATCATTTTGCCTAGAAATCGGAGTGTCACTAAAGATAAGCATAGGAGTAGAAGAATCCTTTTTGCGAGATATAAGACAAGACTGAGTTTTAGAAGTGTTGAAATCAACTAAATTGTCTTTGCCCCACTGGAGAATTACCTGAAGATCGGCATTTAAGGAACTGGTAGCAGATTTTCGAGAAGTTGAAGCTGATTGAGCAGGACAAGGTTTCTCATAATGGAAAGTTGAATGCAATGTGCTATCATCGGCAAAACTATGGATAGGATTTCCAGTCAATGGAAGAAGGTCATTGATATACAAGAGGAAAAGAGTGGGGGAAAGAACTGAACCTTGGGGGACACCGGCATCAGTGGAGAAGTTAGAAGACAGAGAGGCATCTAACATCACCCTCAGTGAGTGATCAGAGAGAAAACTGGTAAACCAATTACTAAAAACAGTTGGCAAACCATAAGATGGAAGCTTGTTTAGAAGACCTTTATGCCAAACACGATCAAAAGCCTTTGAGATGTCAAGAGCAACTACTTGTGTTTCACTGAACCTTTCCCTTGAATAAGTCCATAAATGGGTAACATAAGCCAGAATATCACCAGTGGATCGACACTGACGGAATCCATACTGGCGATCGTTGATCAGACGGAAGGTTTCTAGGTAGTTTAAGAGTTGGCGGTTAATTGATTTCTCCATTACTTTAGAAAGAGTAGAAGTAATTGCAATGGGACGATAATTGGATGGGAGGGATTTGTCACCCTTTTTGGGAACTGGCTGGATGTGAGCAAATTTCCAAGCAGCAGGAAAAACACCTTTCGAATAAGAAAGTGAAAAAAGGCGGCAAAGAACAGGAGTAAGATCAGGAGCACAGGTTTTGAGAATAAGTGGAGAAATACCATCAGGACCTAGAGCTTTCTTAGCATCAAGATTCATCAAAATCCTTCTGATATCCTTTTGACGGAAGACTATAGGGGGCACCGAATGGAGCGTGTTGGGAATGGTGGGAGGTGTTTTACGAAGATCATTAATACATGAGCTGGAACAAAAATGGGATGCTAGCAAGTCAGCTTTCTCCTTAGCTGAAGTAACAACAGAACCATCTGGTTTGGACAGAGGTGGGAGCAGAGATGGGCAAAAGTTACGACCAATGGCTTTGGCAAGAGACCAGAATGCTCGGCTACCATTAGGGCAAGAAGCAAGTTTACTACTCTTAGCCTGTTCAAACTCTAGTTTGGACTGATTAATAACTGCATTACAATTGTTGCGAGCTTTGGTATAGGCAGAAAATGAAACTGAAGAATTAGAAACAAGCCAATTACGATATGCAACGTTTTTCTCTTGGATAGCCTTAGCACATTTATTGGAAAACCAAGGTTTAGATAAAGGACGAGATTTTAAAGTGGAGTGTGGGATAAAGGATTCCATTCCTGCAAGAATAATTTCACTGACACGATCTGAGCAAACGTTGACATCAGAAGTTTTGAAACAGTAATCCGACCAAGGAAAAGAAGAAAAGAAGTCTCGCAGGTCATGCCATTTTGCATTCTTGTAATGCCAAACAACGCGAGGTTGGGAATAGCCAGGAGATAAAGATTCCATTGAAGAAGAGACAATCAACAAGCTGCGATCTGACGTGCCTAAAGGAGCTCTCACTTCGACCGTGTACTTAGAAGGGTTGTTTGTGAGAAAAAGATCAAGGGTATTAGGGTATTGGCTGTATGATTAGGATTGTCCGGTATTCCTGTAGGTACATGAAAAATCTGTGCTAGGTCATTAGTAATTGCAAAAGCCTCAGCATCTCGACCTGCTGGGTCGGTGTGACTAGAAAACGGAAGCCAACTGGAGTTGTGAACATTAAAATCACCAAGAAAAATTACCTCACTTTTAGGAAAACTGGACTGGAGAAAGTCAAGTTGCAAAGAGAGAAAGTCAAAGAGCTCCAAGTGATTAGTGGAGTTGGGAGAATGGTAGAGACAACAGATGAATTTGACACAATGAGGTAGAGAGATTTTAAGCCAGAGAAGATCAAAGAGAGGAGATTCCAAATTGCCAAGTCTCTGACATGGAATATCAGAACAGACATATGCACAAGTACCACTTTTGAGGCGAAACAAATCATACAGCGAATAATTTGGGCATCTGAGATGAGCAGTAGTTGAATCAACCGATAACTGAGATTCTGTCAGAAAAAGTACATGGGGTTTGGCAGACTGCAAGTGGAAATGGACATCGTTGAGATTAGAACTGAGACCACGTATATATGTGAAATGAATTAGGAAGTCCTTGGGAGGTTTAGATCTTTTCGCAGATATGCTTGCTCTATTAGTTTGACAATTCATGGTGTATTCAATAGTAAGAAAATGTGGGTGGGACATGCTGTATGAAGTAATGAAATTTTTGGATATGGCGTACATGTTGTAAGAATATAACCAGATCCTTGACATAACGTGGCCTCGACAATGCTCCCTGCATACACACTACTCGGACTCCCTCCAGTCACTATCTGGCAGAGTAGAGGTAGCAAGATTATACACTAGCTGATCCGGAAGCCTCCTAGAGAGTTACCAATAGGTTCGGTCCAGTGTACTAACTAGCGGCCGGCCTGCGGACACCGTTTTAGAGCTGTACCCTTGAAATGTAAGGAATATTGGATCTCGCCACGACGTTCATCATAACCTCAAAAGTCATCAATTATACTGCATGATGGAAGAGATAGGGAAGGGTTGATATCAATGGTTCGACTGTTGATGATCCTGCTGAAATAACAAACAAACTGAATGAGTACTTTGCATCTACATTCACACATGAGGAGTTATTAAGGTTTGAAAATGCCAGAAGGTTATCAAATTGTAGCAGGGTGCTTAATGATTTTGTAATAACTGAGAGCAAAGTGGAGGATAAATTTTTGAAGGTAAACATAAGAAAGGCACCTGGGGTGGATGGGGTCTAACAGTTATATTAAAGGAGGCAGCAAAGGAAGTAAGCAAACCCTTAGCCATACTTATGAGAGTATCCTTGGAATCATGGGAGGTCCCCATGGATGGAGATGTGCTGTTATTGTTATTTAGGTTTTAGGAGCATTAGCAACTAAGGTCATATTGCTCTGGTGATATGCAGTGGTCATTTCCTGACCTTTGCGCATCCTCCGTATTTGGTGGTCACGGGCTCGAATACCGGTCTAATCAAGAAGCGTGTGCTACGCACTGCTGCTCCAGCCCACCTGGCTACGGAAGTGCCTGGAGATGTGCAAATGTATCCACAATTCACAAAGGGGATCAAAGGGTGACATGAGTAATTACAGACTAGTTAGTTTAACTTCTGTTCCAGGTAAAATAATGGAGTCACTGGTTAAAGATGCATTGCAGGAGCATCTAGACAAGACTGCAGCAATAATTCATACCCAGCATGGGTTTGTTAAGGGAAAGTCTTGTCTGACAAATTTGATTGGTTATTATGATGTGGTTACAAAGGAACTGGATGCAAAAAATAATTTTCATATCACATACTTGGATTTCAGGAAAGCTTTTGACACCCTTGCGCATAGAAGACTACTGTACAAATTGGAACAGAATGGTATTAAGGGTAAATTGCTATAATGGATAAAAGGATGGTTGAGTGGGAGAAGACAGAGGGTGGTATTCAATGGGCTCTGCTCTTCGTGGACTAATGTTATTAGTGGAGTCCCACAGGGTTCGGTGATGGGTCCACTGTTGTTTTGTATATTTATCAATGATATTGATGAAGGTATATCAGGCTTAGGGTCTAAGTTTGCAGATGATACAAAGGTTGTCAGGGTCGTTAATGACTAATGGCAGTGTGCTACTGCAACAGGATCTAGAAAATTTGGCCAGATGGGCTGAGAAGTGGCAACTGAAGTTTAACCTTGACAAATGCAAAGTATTGCATATGGGTAGAAGTAACCCCAGAGAAACGTACCAACTGTGTGGTACTACACTTAAGGTGGTAGAAAATGAAAAAGACCTGGGAGTAATTGTGCAGTCAGATATGAAGTTTTCTGAACAATGCAGACAGGCTGCAAGAGCAGGTCATGGGGTTTTGTCAATGATATACAAGAATTTTGCTAGCAGGAAAAAGGAGGTGATTGTCCCTCTGTATAAGGCAATGGTCAGACCACACCTTGAGTACTGCGTACAGGTCTGGAGGCCTCATTTTAGGACGGATGTAGAGCTGTTGAAATGAGTATAGAGAAGGGCAACAAGATTAGTGAATGGAACAAAGGGTTGCCCTTACAAAGAAAGGCTTAAATTTTGCAAATTACAGTGTCTGGAGACTAGGCACCTGTGAGGTGATCTGATTGAGGTGTATAAGGCCTTGAATAGGTTGAGCACACTGAATGTTGATGGGATTCTTCCACTTGTTCAGATTCCAAACCTAATGGGGCATAAATTCAAATTAAAGAAAGACAGATGTAGAATAGATGTGCGGAAATTTGCCTTTAGCCAGCGGCTGGTTATTTGCTGGAAAATACTTCCATCTGTTGTTGTGGAAGTTGATAAGTTAAATAAATTTAAGGAAGAACTGGACAAACATTTAGAATTAATGGTTGTGTGAATTTTTTTTTTTGGCTGATGCTGCATAAGCTCATACATTTCCTTTCTTGCATCACATGCCACTACTACTACTACTACCACCACCAATTCCCTGTTACTACTGCTGTTTTCAGCCAAAGATTCAGTATATACATGAATGTTAAACTTAAAATCATTTTATGTTGTAACATCCATAATATTTTTGTGTGTTCCAACAACAGTCGATTCCAGCGAAAACAGCACTTTTAGCAATTGGATTCATGGAAGATATAATATTCCCTTACCAGTATCTGCTGAATTGCTGACTATATTTAATAATCTATTATAAAATAGCAATAGCCACACAGTGGAAGGAAGCTAGAGGTTCTTGCTGCAGTTTCTGAAAAAAAAAAAAAGAAAAAAAAAAAAAAAAAAAAAAAGAAAAAAAGGAAGAACTGGACAGAAAAAAAAACAAAAAACAAGTATATAAGAAAATACAAATTATTTTCTTTCCTTCTCATGTAGGTTGCTATCTAGTTGACCTTTGAATTTATTCAAACTGTCAGCCTCAACTACTCATGAAGGCATCTTGTTCCAGCGATTGACTTGCTAATTATAAGAAAACTTTCTAAATTAGTTGTAAAAACTCTTCAGAGAATTTGTGTTGGGTGTTGTTTGTGAAACTTGCATAAGCATGACAGGTCAGCTTTCAAAGAAATTATATTAAATTTGACTTACCTGTCAATTGATTTATTTCCACATCATTTTCTTTGCAATTTATATGGTTTTCATATTCATGGGCAAACTTTATGTCAGGAAACAAATTACTGTTGTCCTTTAATAACTCTTTGGTTGTTTGAGGTGTTGTTTCCACATAAGTTTCCATATTACTGCTTTCTGAAATTATTTCCTGTTTAACTACCCTTTCACTAATTGAATCATGGATATGAGCAGTATCAACACTTAAAAATATCATCTGCTGTTCTATGTTATTCTCACTGTATAATTTTGCTGCATTTGAAACTGAAAGTTCCTCTTCTGAATTTTCTTGTTTTATTAGGCTGTCATATTCCAGTATTTCATGTGATAAAGATGGATCAAAGTTTGATATTGTAACATCTAGGGCTTCAATGGGTACTGTCTCCAATAATTCTTTTTCTAAATTTGTTTCTATATCCACTACTGATGATATTTTTGGGATTTTTATGTCTGCATACAAACCATCTTTACTATCTTGGCTTTCAGAACAACGTTCTGAAACAACAGACACAATAGAATTCAGAACATCTTTAACAGCAGCTGAATCTTGAGATTCTGATGAAGAATCAACTGAATGTCGATTGCTTCTTTCGATAGATTTAATAGATTTTGTATCTCCAATGCTTTGAACTGATTGACCATGGAAATAATTGTGATCAACAGTGGCTGGAATGACCTTTTTTAACTTTTTTGCACTAGGTAGCAAAGAACTGGATTCATCAGCTTCTGAGGAACTCAGGGATGTATAACGGCTATATCAAAGGGGAGAAAAAACAACAGCCAATGAACATTTAATCATGCATATTTGGAAAATTATAAAATTAAAGTTTATGAAAACAATACGAGAAAATGCATAACACCAGAATCTTCAATTTGAATTAATCTTCATTCAATGGATAATGCATTGTATTATATTTTATTAACATTAGAAATATTTGAATGTAAATAATACCATCACTTAAAATGACACGCTGGATGAAGACCTTTTAAATCCGAGTCATCTCCATATATCTTTAACTTTGGAGGGTTATGAATAATATTCACTTTTTTACATGAATAACTGAAACACAAAGAACCTGAACTGAAACTCACTTGCCAGGTATTTTATTAAGATGATATCAAATGAATTTTAAGTATCAGTAACCACTTTGCTTATCAGAGGCATGAAGTCGCAAACCCATGTTTAGGTCTTTAAAGCAAAACTCTTGCAACCATTATGTAGTTTAAGTGATGTCATTTCAGGTTATGATGGGTATTGAGGTGAGACACAATATTCTTTATATTTCGAGGTACAGTTCTAAAACGGTCCTCGCAAGCCTGTTGCTAGATAATCCACTGGACTATTAACTAACAGTCTCAGTCTTATGACGGTGCAAGCAATGTATCAATTAGGAAATTTATGAATGAATTATGAATGCTTCCAAACTTAAGCATCAGTATCAGCTAGTGTATAATTCTGTTGCTTTACTTTGCCAGCTAGGAGGGAATCCAAGTGATGTGTATGCAGGAGGGGGCATTGTAAAATCTACATTATGTCACAAACCTGAGTATGTTTATGCTGTGTGTGAGTGTGTGTGTGTGTGTGTGTGTGTGTGTGTGTGTGTGTGTGTGTGTGTGTGTGTGTGTGTGTGTGTGTGTGTACACTATAACCACAAATTTAATTAATTCTTAAATGTTGATTAATTGTTGATAAGGCAATGGTCACGCCACACCTTTAATACTGCATACAGGTCTGGAGGCCTTATTTTAGGAAGGATGTAGAGTTGCTAGAACAAGTACAGAGAAGGACAACAAAACTGGTGACAGAAACAAAGGGGTGCTCTTACGAAGAAAGGCTTAAGTTCTGAAAATTTCAGCATCTGGAGAATTGACACCGGCGAGGTGATCTGATTGAGGTGTATAACACCTTGAATGGTTTGAGCAGGCTCAATGCTGATGGGATTCTTGTTCAGATTACAAACCCGAGGGGGCATAAACTCAAATTGAGGAAAGACAGTTGTAGAATACAAGTGCAGAAATTTGCCTTTCGCCAGTGAGTAAGTAGTTGATTGCTGGAACAAACTTCCATCTGTAGTTGAGGAAGTTGATAGCTTAAATAAATTCAAGGAAAAAGTGGACAAACTTTTGGAGCGAATGGATGGGAGAAATGGAAAGGTGCAATGCTAATTCATGCATTGCTTGCACCATCACAAGACTGACAGAAGAATGCAGTTTCTCTGTGACAATAGCATTAGCATTAGTAGAGGCATTTGATGCAAGAAAGCAAGCTTATGCAGCATCAGCCAAAAAAAAAAAAAAAAAAAAAACCCACTTCCACTTCACCCCTCTAAAACTTATTTAGGCTATCAACCTCCACCACAAGGGATGGAAGTCTGTTCCACCAACCAACCACCCGCTGGCTAAGGGCAAATTTCCGCACGTCTATCCTACATCTGTCTTTCCTCAATTTGAATTTATGCCCTCTCAGGTGATTTTTCTGAGCTAGAGAAAGAATCCCATCAGCATTGGGCATGCTTAAACCATTCAAGGCTTTATACACCTCTATCAGATCACCTCGCTGGTGCCTAGTCTCCAGACACTGTAATTTGCAAAACTTAAGCCTTTCTTCGTAAGAGCACCCCTTTGCTCCATTCACTAATCTTGTTGCCCTTCTCTGTACTCGTTCCAGCAGCTCTACATCCTTCTTGAAATAAGGCCTCCAGACCTATATACAGTACTCTAGGTGTGGCCTGACCATTGCCTTATACAATGGAATAATCACCTCCTTATCCCTGCTGGAAAAATTCCAGTATATCATTGACAATACTCCATGAGCTACTCTTGCAGCCTGTCTGCACTGTCTCAGAGAACTTCATATCTGCCTGCACAACCACCCCCAAGTCCCTTTCATTCTCTACCACTGTCAGTGTAGTACCAGAGTTGATACGTTGCTCTGGGGTTGCTGTTTCCCATGTGTGATACTTTACATTTGTCAATGTTAAACTTCATTTGCCACCTCTCAGCCTATCTGCTCAACCTTTCCAGATCCTGTTGCAGCAGCATAGTGTCAGTAGTGTCCTTGACAACCCTGCCAACCTTTGTATCGTCTGCAAACTTGGACATTAAGCTTGATATACCATCATCAATATCATTTATAAATATAGAAAACAATAATGGACCCAACACTGAGCCCTGAGGGACTCCACTAATAACATTAGTCCACGATGAGCAGTGTCCATTGATTACCACTCTCTGTCTTCTCCCCCTCAACCACCCCTTTATCCATAGCAGTAATTTGCCTCCAATGTCACACTGCTCCAATTTGTGTAGCAGTCTTCCATGTGCAACAGTATCAAAAGCCTTTCTAAGATCCAAGTATATAATATCAAAGTTATTCCCTGCATCCAGTTCTTTTGTGACTGCATCATAGTATCCAATCAAGTTGGTCAGGCAAGACTTCCCCTTAACAAAACCATGCTGTGTCTGAGCTATAACTGAAGTCTTGTCTAAATGATCCTGCAGTGCTTCTTTAACCAGTGCCTCCATTAATTTTCCTGGAACAGAAGTTAAGCTCACAGGTCTATAATTACTTGTGTCAGCCTTTGATCCTCCTTTGTGAATTGGGGTCACATTTGCACATTTCCAGTCTATGGGTACCTCCCCTGAGTCCAAGGAAGCTCTCATAATTATGGCTAAGGGTTTGCTTACTTCCTTTGCTGCCTCCTTTAATATAACTGGATAGATCCCATCCACCCCGGGTGCCTTTCTTGTGTTTGTCTTCAACAGTTTCTCCTCCACTTTACTCCCAGTTATTTCAAGATTCTGTAGCTGACTGCTACAGAATCTGTAGCAGACTGCTACTATATGTTCTGTTAGTGAGGATGAAGTCGATTTCACTAGTTGTTAATCCATTTGGACTCTTCCATGTCCACTTTCTGTTCACCCTTTTCTTGAAAAAAGTGTTCATTTCTGACAGTCCTTGAGATTCTGCAAATTCCACAAGTCTTTCACTTCTTTTATTTCTTTCACCAATTCCAAAATTTCCTATAGTTCTTCTTTCTGCACTGTTTTGCCTTTTCCAACCTTAGCATTGAAGTCCTCCATAATAATAGTGTAGTGGGTTTTCTGCTCATCTAGAAGACTCAATTTCGGTGTACATTTCTTCAACCTCTTCATCATCATGGCTTGATGTTGGTGCATAAATCATTATAATCTTTAGCTTGTACCTCTACAGACTGGGCAATATAGACTCGCAATTCTTTCTTGGCTTTCCGCTGGCTCTAATGGGTATAAGCTTTAAGTTTCATGAAATTTATGAATTAACAGCAGTTGTATTATTTTGAAACTGATTCCATGTCTTGTTCTTTTCTCTCTTGTCTTGTTGAACATTAAATGCAGAATTCCACTGGTAGTAGGTGTTCTTGCATATTTTATTTCAGGTTTGTAGTATGCCAGTCGCAGCAGTTGCTAATATCTGTTCTGTAATGTGTTCATCGGCATCATGTATAGATTGATGTTGGATGATATGGTCATCTATGTACATGCTGAATGCATATTTATTCCAGTCCAGTTTAGAGAATTTCCATTTTGCAAAACTGCATACTCCATGATCAGAGCTTATGGTTAATATTTCAGGATATGGTTAATATTTAATGGATTGTCTCAAACATGGCAATCAAAGTATGAAAATAACCATCATTACACTGTGTTCACCAACATTAGGTGGCAGTGATCACAGGATAACTAGCATCAAGGAAAAAGGGAAGGGCTTCTGCTTTCATAAAGGTAACTAGAGAGCCCTTAGTTTTAAATTCTATGCAATATTTCCAACTAACAACTAATGCTGTTATCAACAGAATATTCTAAATGTCAAGCAGAGAATTAATTGTAGAAGGTACTAGGCTTTTTATATCAATTAAGAGATAATATTCAAGGTTTAGCATTAAATAGATGTCAGATGAATTAAACGAGGCTCTTAGCAGAGAAGAAAAATGCATGGGATGCATATAAATTATCAAGTGATAAAGAAAACCCCTTCCCATTTCACTGATCCATTCATTCCAAATATTTGTCTAGTTTTGCCTTGAATTTATTTAAGCTATCAACTTCCACAACAACAGATGGAAGTTTGTTCCAGCAATCAAATACCCACTGGCTAAAGGCAAACCTCCACATATCTATTCTAGAACTGTCTTTCCTCAGTTTGAATCTATGTCCCCTCACGTTTGTAGTCTGAGCAAGAGGAAGAATCCCATCAGCATTGAGCCTGAGCAGTTGGTACATTTGTCCGAGGTTACTGCAACCCATATGCAGTTATTTGCTTTTGTCAATGTTAAACTTCAGTTGCCACTTCTCAGCACATCTGCCCAACTTTTCCAAATCCTGTAGCTTCCTGAAAAGCCTAGTATCTTCCAAAATTACTTCCTTGAATGCTTCCTATTTAGAATTTGCTGTTGGTAAATTCATCAGTTGATCCAACTGTATAGAACTTAAAAAATCTCCAAGATCATTGCAGTTGCCTTTACGAAAGCAAAAACCCTGCCTTTACCCCTGATGGTAGTTACATCATTCGGTAAATCTCACATCAGTAAACTTTTATCACTACCTCCTAGTGGTTCTTTTATCTGCAGATTCTTAATGCATGAATAATCACTGCTGATAATCAGATCAAGAGTGTTACTCTCTCTTGTTGCCCCTTTAACATGCTGCTGTATAAATCAATCAACAATTAATCCACAAAAGCCTTGCTAGTGTGTGAGCGACCAATCCACAATTTCCAGTCTATATCTGGGAAGTTAAAATACCCCATTATAAGACATTCGGATTTACTAGCCCACTCTATTTCTGTGTATAATTGTTCATTGTACTCATCACAGTCATTAGGACTATAACAAACTCCTACCCTGATTTTTGCATAACTCCTCCTCCTCCTCCTCACTTCCTATCCTGTCTATCCTTTCTGTACACATTGTACTCCCCAAATTCCAATTCTGCATCCCTTATAACTGAGTGACACCATGTCTCTGATATCCCAACAATATCTGCCTTTGATGTCTTAACCAGCACACTTCAAATTCATCAAAATTATTTACTATATTAGCATTGGTCTACATGCAAGTATACATGTACCTGTTCTTACTCGTAGTTACTCTAACACAGCCCATGTATTTATTTGTTTCATGACTTTCAGCAGTTCCTAAAATCCCCAGCAACTTGCTTTTCGTGCTGCTGCTCATTCCAATATCCCAATAGAAGCAGAGCAAGAATCATTTCCACCTATGCTTGCGGCTACTATTAATCTATTAGTCTGTGAATTCCCCCAAGTTAGCAGTTTTCTGACCCACCTAACATTAGCATTAGTAGAGGCATATGATGCAAGAAAGCAAGCTTATGCAGCATCAGCCAAAAAAAAAGAAAAAAAAAAACATTGTCTCGATAGCAACAGCAAATATTCTTGCATCCTTTCTATTTAAGTGTATCCCATCCCTATAGAAGCAATTTCTCCTCTTAACAAGCACAGACCACACAGAGAAAAATTCTACCCCATGAGCCCTGCACAATCTTTCCAGGGCCAAATTGATTGACAAGGCTCTAATAATATACTCCCTCCTATCGTGTCTGTGCAGGATTGCAGACACTTTCAAATTTAGCCCTAAGCTGTGACTTGTTTTCAACATTGACCTGCACTTGCTAAATAAATCTGTAGATTACCTACACACTGCTGTCATTAGTTACGATATAATCTTTTGGGGTCTTAAAAGATAATATCTTCTCTACAACGTCATCAACTTTTGTCCCTGGCAGACATACCATATAAAAGATTAAAACTAGGGTGTGTGTGTATTTAGCTGTAACATTTATGGTTTGTGTTTTTTTTTTTTTTTAAACACTCAGTTGCAACTCTCATTCATTCTTCTGGCTTTCAGTTCATTTGTTCGACTCATGCTTTCTACACTGCACTCTCTGGGAACCTCAACTTAATGTTATTCTTCAGTTGTGGTGCAGGCCTAGCTGCAGGTTTTTTGCAGGCCAGGGGAGAATGCAGTGATAGTGTTTGTGTTGTTAGTATATATCTAGTGAGTATGGGCTTGGCACACCCAGGGTCCTGAGCTGGATATCATCATTCTTATCTTTCTTGGTGAGTTCCTTCTACTTCTGACTCTTGCTTTCTTTCTCAGGGTAATTAAAATTTATTTTTGGCTGGTGCAGCATAAGCCCCAGGCTTCCCTGCACCATATGGCTAATAATAATAATAATAATAATAATACAATACAATCTAATAATACTAATAATGATAAGGCATCCAGAGACAATCCCAAAGTTTCTCCCTGAAGGAGTCACATATCTGAAGACTAAAGATGAAGATACAAGAAACCCGGCGAAATAAAGGCCAATCACACGCCTCCCAACTATGTACAAGATCCTGACCAGCTGCATAACTAAGAAAATATCAGACCACTTAGAGAGTCAGAACATAATGGCTGAACAGCAGAAAGGCTGCAAGCGGAGGAGCAAAGGATGCAAGGAGCAAGCCTTCAAGAAGCACCGCAACCTATACACAGCCTACATCGATTACCACAAGGCCTTCGACTCCTTACCTCATAGCTGGCTAATAGAGACACTGAAGATCTACAAGGTCAATCCGATAGTGACAAACTTCCTAGGAGCAACAATGGCAAAATGGAGTACCGCCATTAAGGTCGAGAACATCACAACCAGGTCAATTCCCATTAGAAGAGGAATCTTTCAGGGAGATGCTCTGAGCCCACTATAGTTCACCCTAGCACTCAACCCATTATCCACCATGCTCAATGCCAGCAAGTATGGATATAACCTCAAAGAAGGAAGAAAGAACCTGTACACCCTCAGCCACCCGATGTACATGGATGACATCAAGCTCTACACAGCAACTGAGAAACAACTCCAACAACTACTCCAGATCACCAAAGAATTCAGCAAGGACATGAGGATGGAATTTGGTCTAGAAAAATGCAAGACCCACACACTGCACCAGGGAAAATTAGTTGGTCGAAACTACCAGCTGCTGATTGGTAAACAGATCGAAGCTATGACAGAAGGAGAGACCTACAAATACCTAGGGATGATGCAGGCTGAGCAGTTAGACCAAAAGGAAATCAAAAAGTGCCTGACCGAAAAATATCATCAGAGACTCAGAAACCTGCTGAAAGCAAAACTGAATGGAGGTCTAGTCAAAACTCTATGCAGCTCCAGTACTAACATACACATTCGGGGTCATAGATTGGACTAACACCGAGCTAGAAGATATTATGCGAAAGACAAGGACAATGATGACCAAGAGTCGCCAACACCATCCAAAGTCAGCAGTGGAGAGAATAACAATACCTCGGAAAGAGGGAGGAAGGGGCCTGATAGACATGATAGAACAACAGAAAATACCGATAGTTAACCTGAAGGATTACTTCGAGAACAACACAGCACTACTCCACCATGCCATAAGGAAGATAGATAAGTGGTATACCCCACTCAACCTAAAAGAGGAAACCCCTCACGTCCAGACGGTACAAGAAACGAAGTTAGAAAGATGGGCAAAGAAGACTCATGCCAGACACTACAATGACTTCCATCAAGATCACACTGGTAACATTGCTTCCAATGCATGGCTCACAAGTGGGACGCTCTTCCCCGAGACTGAAAGAATCATGTTGCTGTTGTTATTTGGTTTTTAGGAGCATTAGCAACTAAGGCCATATTGCTCCGGGGATATGTGGTGGTCATTTCCTGACCTTTCCGCATCCTCCGTATTTGGTGGTCACGGACTCGAACCCCGGTCTGATCAAGAAGTGTGTGCTACGCACTGCTGCTTCTGCCCACCTGGCTACGGAGGTGCCTGAAGGAATCATGTGGGCCATCCAAGACCAGGTAATCAACACCAGAAACTATAGAAAATACGCAAAGGAGCTCGGAATGTCAGATGACACATGTTGACGATGCCACCTGGCCTCAGAAACGATCCAACACATCACCGCGGGATGCAAGGTGATCACCCAGACTGAGTACACTCATAAATATGACCAGGTAGCCAGGATAATACATCAGAAGCTAGCGAGGAAATACCATTTGACCAAAGAAAGTGTACCATACTACAAGTATGAACCCCAGGCAGTACTAGAGACCTGAATGCAGAAGCTGCACTGGGACCGTGCCATAATAACGGATAAGACCATCCCGCAGAACAGACCGGGCATAACCCTTGTGGACAAGATGGAAAAGGCTACCTACCTGATTGATACAGTGGTGCCGAACACTAGCAAGGTCCAGAAAACCCATGAGGAAAAAATTAGGAAATACACGAACCTGAGACATGAGATCAAGGAGAAGTGGCACATGCAAGAAGTATCAACCATCCTAATCATCGTGTCAACAACCGGTATGGTACCATAGACTCTACATAGCAGCCTAGCAGCAATAAATCTCCCAGAAAACATCTACAAGGAACTCTAGAAAGTCACAATCCTGAACACCTGTAGGATAGTCAGAGATTTCCTCGACCGACAGTAACACCAGACATTACAACCACCCTGTGTACCTGGTAGCAGTACCCGTCACGGAGTGGAATCCCCCAATCAGGGAGAAATAATAATAATAATGGTGCGATGGCCCAGTGGTTACGACACTGGACTACAGGCCTGATGGACCCGGGTTCGAGTACCACCTTGGCGGAAGCAAAGGCGGCTCCATCACAGTGGGAGACCGGTATAATAATAGTAAAAAATTAGAGTAATAATAAATAAATTAATAAATTAAATAAACATCGTGAAAATTGCTCCAAGGGAACTATCTACCCCAAGGTTGGAGTTGCGGCTAAGGCAGATTATGGCTCTATCTGGTGTCACTCACGAAAACTACCACTGGACATAAGCCGAAGCTTAACAGGTCCACCTCCAATAATGGATGATGTCGCAGAGAAATATTAATCATAATGCATTAAGTGCGGCACAGGATAAAGTCACTCGCGTTCAGGCCTTAGCTGGCTAATAGAGGCGCTGAACATCTACAAAGTCAATCCAATAGTGACAAATTTCCTAGGAGAAACGATGGTGAAGTGAGTACCACCATTAAGGTCGAAAACATCACAACCAGGTCAATTCCCATCAGGAGAGGAATCTTTCAGGGAGATGCCCTGATCCCATTGTGGTTCTGTCTAGCACTTAACCCGCTATGAACCACACTCAACAGTAGCAAGAATGGATATAACCACAAAGTAGGAAGGAAGAATCTGTACACCCTCAGCCACCTGATTTACATCGATGACATCAAGCTCTACGCGGGAACCGAGAAGCACCTTCAGCAACTACTCCAGATCACCGAAGAATTCAGCAATGATATTACGATGGATTTGGTCCAGACAAATGCAAGACCCACGGATTGCATCAGGGAATATTAGTCAACTGAAAACCAGCTGCAGAGTGGTAAAGAGATTGAAGCCGTGGGAGAGGGAGAGGCCTACAAATTTTTGATGATGATGCAAGCTCAGCAATTACAGCACACGGAAATTAAGGCCTGCCTGACCGAAAAATACCATCAGAGACTCAGAAGCCTGCTGAAAGAAAAGTTGAACGGAGGGAACACAGTTAAAGCCATAAACACCTATGGAGTCCCAGTGCTAACATACTCCTTCAGGGTCATAGATTGGACTAGCACCGAGATGGAGGATATCATGAGAAAGACAAGGACAATGATGACCAAGAGCAGTCAACATCACCCGAAATCTGCCGTGGAGAGACTGACAATTGCACGGGAAGAAGGAGGAAGGGGCCTGATAGACCTCATTGAGCAACAGAAGACAGTGATAGTTAATCTGAAGGATTACTTCCAGAAACACGCAACAGCACTCCACCAGGCCATAAGGAAGTTAGACAAGTGGTATACTTCACTCAACCTAAGCAGAGTCCCCACCCAAACAGGAGGTACAAATGATGCTAGAAAGATGGGCAAAGAAGACAATCCATGGCAGACAGTACAATGATCTCCATCAAGATCACATAGATAAAATTGCTTCCAATGCATGGCTCATGAGCAGGATGCTCTTCCCAGAGACTGAAGGATTCATGCTTGCCATCCAAGACCAGGTAATCAACACCAGGAACTACAGAAAATACATTGCTAATGAACCCTGGAGTGTCTGATGACACATGTCGACGATGGCACCTGGCCTCAGAAATGATTCAACACATCACTGCGGGATGCAAGGTAATCACCCAGACTGAGTACACTCATAGACACGACCAGGTAGCCAGGATAATACATCAGAAGGTAGCAAGGAAATACCAGTTGGTCGAAGAAAGTGTACCGTACTTCAAATATGAACCCCAGGCAATACTAGAGATCCCAACTCACAAGCTCTACTGGGATTGCGCCATAATAACGGATAGGACAATCCTGCACAACAGACTGGATATAACCCTTGTGGATAAGAAGGAAAAGGCTACCTCACATAGATAAAATTGCTTCCAATGCATCCAATGCATGGCTCACAAGCGGGACGCTCTTCCTGGTTGGTGTAGAAAAATGTTTGCAGAAAAAAATGTGTGTAGAAAAAAAAAAAAAGGGGTTGGTGTAGAAAATGTCAGTATAACACTATGTACATGCATGATCGCCATCTATCTTGATTTTGATTCTCTCCATTGTTGTTGTTGATGGTGTTTAAGTGCAATGGCTACTTAGGTCATATTGCACTCATGAAAATCGTTCATACTGCCTATATTTGTTGATTTAAAGAAGTTGAAAATGGCTATACAATCCTATTCATTTTAGGAAGGAGAAGAATTCTGTGAGATTTGATTTTTTGCCTATTATATGGCTAAGGGACAAAGGTTCCTTTAAACTTGCCAGAGAACTGAATGACACTAGTCGAGAATTATTATACAGAGCACATTCCAGAAGTATGTTTTTGACTGTGAGTGGTGTATGACAGCGATTACACTAAGGAGAGTCATTTCCTGACAAAAGGAACAGATGGGTTAAATGAGTATGGCCGATTCTGGCTCTGGCTAGAATTATTTCTTCTTGTCTGTTTGTAATGACGCTGGAAGCCCATAATTTTGGTACAGGTTTAATTTGAAGTAGTTTATTATGAATTTGCGCTTTGCCACTGAAGAGTCCAATTTACATTTACATATACTTTGTATTTTCATTTTATAATCTGTGAACGGTACCAGTGAATTCATTGGGCTGAGCTGGATGGATGGCAGCATCATCCGCAATTTCATTTCCAGGTATTCCAGTATGGCCTTGGATCCAGCAGAAGATAACCTTTTGCTGATGCTCTCCGAGACGTATCAACTGTGATCTGATGAGCTTCAATAATGGGTGAGTAGGTGGGGAATAGTTTTACATGGCTAATAAGGAACTTTGCGAGTCTGTGTATATTATGCTCTTTTGAATTGACATATGAAAAATATTTTCTAAAGCAAGTTTTATGGCATATAATTTAGTTGTGTAACTACTACACTCTGCTGGAAGGGAGAGAGAAATGGTAGTATCAAGGAGTACCACAGCTGCACCCCGATCCATTCTCAGACTTCGATCCATCTGTATATATTTTAGCAAAGTCTGGATAATGTTCAGTATTATTATTATTACTATTATTACTAGCCATATAGTGCAAGAAAGCCTGTCTTATGCTGCACCAGCTAAAAAAAAAATTCAAGTTACCCTGAGAGAGAGAGAGAGAGAGAGAGAGAGAGAGAGTCAGAAGTAGAAGGGAATTACGAAGAAAGAGAAGAATGATGATATCCAGCTCAGGACCCTGGGTGTGCCAAGCCCATACTCACCAGATGTGATCCCCTGGGGTTAAATATGCTCAATGTGTAGCTGTTGGATGTTAATGTCTGACAGAGTGTTTTCTCCACTGATGGAAATAATTGTAACAAGATGGTATGATGACAGACCATGGAGGGTTGGGGATCTATAGGATCTTGCAAGATTTTATTGAGGTGTACATCCCAATCTTTTGCTATTTGATTTAGCCTAATACCAGCAGGCTGAACAGTCTGTGGTTTGTTTCTATAAAAGGTCATAAACTGTGGATCATAAAGCATTGATCGATTAGGATGAGTCATCTGGCTTTGGATCTTGGTTGCATAGTTCAACAGAAACATCTTTCTCCTGATATTTAGAGGAGGTTCATGGGCTTCAACATACAAACTTTGCACTGGAGATGTTCTGAATGCACTTAGTGCTTCTAAGAGATGAGTGTTGAATAGGGCTGAGGCGAGATAAAGCGCCCTCCCTAGCAGAATCGAAGACAGGCATGATCTGATTATGGATCTGTATAAATGAAGCAGGCTGTAACGATCTGGTCCCCATGTTGTGGCTGATAAGACTCTGAGTATGATCAGTTTTTTTTTTTTTTTTTTGACAAGTAGTCCGAAGATGTTCAATGTGCTTTTGGAAGTTTAACTTACTGTCAAAAAATAATCCTAGTAGACGAATACTATTAGCTATGGGAAGAGGATGGTTATGCAGGTGGAGCTCGGGTTCAGGATGCATATTGCGTCTAGAACAGAAGTGAATGGCAGTAGATTTCTGACTGGATAGTCTATAACCCTTTTGTGTCATCTATGTCAGGATGCGATTAATTAATATTTGTAATTGGCATTCAATGTAATGCATGTTTTGAGAATGACAGGAGATTGTGAGATCATCTGCAAAGAGGTATGAATCCACAGTTTTAGGAATGAGTTCAATTATATGGTTCATTCTCATTGCAAACAAAGTGGCACTGAGAACAGACCCTTGTGGAATTCCTTCTTCTTCTTGGATAAAGTTCTTAGAGAGGGTTCCCTGGTAATGAACTTGAAAGGATCCCTGTTGAAGGAAATTTTGGATAAAATATTGTAAATTACCTCTCAGGCCAAGAGAATGTAGGTTTTTTAGGATGCCGAAATGCCACGTAGTGTCAAAGGCTTTCTTGACGTCAAGACAGACCAAGATGAGATGTTTTTTGATGAAAGCATTTCTAATGTTTGTCTCGGCTTTGACCATGTGATCCAATGAAGATAGGTTTTTCCAGAATCCAAATTGGTTGTTGTTAATCAAGTTTTGGGACTCGAGGAACCAAGTGAGATAGCAATGTATCATTTTCTTGAGGGTTTTGCTGAGACAGCTAGTAAGGGTTATCGGCCTGTAATTTTGCGGAACAGAATGACCTTTACCAGGTTTTGCAATTGCTAGTACATAAGAATGATGCCAGGAACTTGGGAAGTTATGTTCGGAAAATATCCGACTGAAAAATATGAGCAGCGAAGAGAGTGAACTTTGATCCAAATTTCAGAGCATTACATAATATATCCCATCAGGGCCAGCAGCACTATTTCTTGAGTTGGTAAGAGATTGCTGCAGCTCAAGCATGGTAAATGGTTGATTTTAAGGTAAAGCAGATTTGCCATTAAAATTCAGTCTGGATTTCTCTGTAACTGTTAAGTTCTTGAAATGTTTGATCATAAGCAATAGAAGAGGAAAACTGAGAAAATACGATTCCCAGTACATTTGATATTTCTGTAGGGGTAGAGAGCTCCTGCCCATTCCAGTTCAGTAGTGGGGTGGATAAAGGAGGAAATTTACTGTTTAAACATTTTATTTTTCTCCAGATTAATCTGATATCAGTATTTTTATTTACTGAAGAGGCGAATTTAATCCAACTTTCTTTTTTGCTTTACTAATATAACGAGCTTTTGCTCTAAGACATTTATAATTAATAAAATTGGAGGTGGTTGGATGTATGCGGAAAAGGTTCCACGCTTTGTTTTTCTCTTTTTTTGCATTATTGCAGTCTTCATTCCACCAGAAATTTATTTTTCGTCTATTTCTTACTTGATATTGAGGAATGGTAATGGACGCAGCTGTTAGAATTTGATTTGTGATGTGCTCGGTAACACTGTTGATGGAACAGGACTGAATGATACAATTGTCAAATGATATGTGCATTCTGTATTTTGTCAGGTCAGCCTTGAAAATTTCCATTTAATTGGATTTTCTGTTGGGAAGGAATAGGATGTTTGAATTTTGCAGATTAACGGATAACGGTCGCTGCTATAGGGATCACTCAGAGTTACCAAATCTATATTTGGAAGAGGATTGGGGAACAAATGGAAAGGTCTATTGCTGATGTTGAAGCTGTAGGGGGATGGATGGATGTATGTATGTATGTATGTAGGTGAGCCAGTATTTAGTAACTTCGATCAACATTTTGATGAGTTTTCCTCATCTATCTGAGGTAGGGGAACCCCATAGTGGATGGTGAGCATTAGTCTCCAAGTAAACAAAATGGAATTGGTACCTGCAAAACAAGATCTTTGATCTCCTGAATAGTATATTGATGATTTGGCGGAAGATAGACTGAAACCAGTGTCAGAGTAATACCATTTACAATGCACTAGCATTTGCAGAGGAATATGATGCAAGAAAGCAAGCTTATGCAGCATCAGCCAAAAAAAAAAAAAAAAAACCCCTTCCATTTCACCCCTCCGTTCGTTCGAAATACCTGTCCAGCTGAGCCTTTAATTTATTTAGGCTATCAACTTCCACAACAAGGGATGGAAGTCTGTTCCACCAACCAACCACCCGCTGGCTAAAGGCAAATTTCCACACATCTATCCTACATCTGTCTTTCCTCAATCTGAATTTATGCCTTCTCAGGTGATTATTCTGAGCAAGAGGAAGAATCGCATCGGCATTGAGCATGCTCAAACCATTCAAGGCTTTATACACTTCTATCATATCACCTCTCCGGTGCCTAGTCTCCAGGCACTGTAATTTGCAAAACTTAAGCCTTTCTTCGTAAGAGCAACCCTTTGTTCCATTCACTAATCTTGTTGCCCTTCTCTGTACTTGTTCTAGCAGCTCTACATCCTTCTTGAAATGAGGCCTCCAGACCTGTATAAAGTACTCAAGGTGTGGCCTGACCATTCCCTTATAGAAGGGAATAATCACCTCCTTATCCCTGTTAGAAAAATTCCTGTATATCATTGACAAGACACTATGAGCTACTCTTGCTCTATAAAAGAGTTTGTAAAGCAGTATCATTCAAGTGTTTTAGCATAATATAAAATATACCATCAAGGCCAGCTGCACTATTGGGTGCTCTATTAAGAGCTTCCGTTAAGTCGGATATTGTAAAAGGCTGATTATATGGAAGAGAAAGTGCTGAAATTTAACTTATACCTTTCTGCTACCACTTTAATTTGTTGGAATAGTGGATCATATGAATTTGCTGCTGAAATTTTTGCAAAGGCTTCAGCAAAAGCATTTGCTATGTCTTTGAGGGAAGACAATTCCTGTCCATTACAGATCGATATTGGAGAGGATGACAATGGATATTTGTCGTTCAGATATTAGATTTTCCTCCAGATTAATTTAGTATTGGTGTTTTTGGTGGTAGTGGAAGCAAACTGTATCCAGGAATCTTTTTTTTTTTTTTGGCTTTCCTTCTTAGTTGTCATGCTTTAGCATTTAGTTTCTTGCAATTTATAAGGTTAATAATAGTGGGATGCTTGGGGAAAATATTCCTAGCTTTGTTCTTTTCTTTTTTTGCTCTATTACATTCATCATTCCAATAGTAGTTTTTGCACCTGCGTGGATGAGTCAACGACTGAGGAATAGCTTTGTCAGCTGCTGCTAGTATCCAATTAGTAATATGGTAATTAGCTTCATCTATTGACTGGTTCAGAATGAAGTTTTTCTCTTAAACTGTACTTAAGGAAAATTTTATCCAGTTTGCCTTCGTAAATTTCCAGATAGGTGGAGGTAGTTTGAATTTACAAGTATTTGGAAGATGATCGCTATTGTGGGGATTATCCAATACTCCCAATGTATACTTGGGTACACAGCTGGGAAGCAGATAGATAGATCTATCTATCTATCTAACGTACGATCACTCATCGGTGAAGACAGGATATTAGAGCTGGAAAAGGAATTAGAAAATGTGAATTGGAATATCATCGGTTTGGCTGAAACAAGAAGAAGAAATGAATCACTTATAAGTTTATCAAGTGGAAATCTGCTGTACACCAATGGAAACAGTGAAAGGAGTGAAGGTGGAGTTGGGTTTCTGGTCCATAAAGATTTTAAAAACAACATTTTGGAATTCAAAAGTACATCACCAAGGGTGTCAAGACTAATACTCAAGATTTCTAAGAGGTACAAGCTAAAGGTTATAATGATTTATGCACCAACATCAAGCCATGATGATGAAGAGGTTGAAGAAATGTACACTGAAATTGAGAGTCTTCTAGATGAGCAGAAAACCCACTACACTATTATTATGGGGGACTTCAATGCTAAGGTTGGAAAAAGGCAAAACAGCGCAGAAAGAGGAACTATACGAAATTTTGGAATTGGTGAAAGAAATAAAAGAGGTGAAAGACTTGTGGAATTTGCAGAATCTCAAGGAATGTCAGTAATGAACACTTTTTTCAAGAAAAGGGTGAACAGAAAGTGGACATGGAAGAGTCCAAATGGATTAACAACTAATGAAATCGACTTCATCCTCACTAACAGAAGATATATTGTGACTGATGTTACCGTCCTGAATAAGGTAAATGTTGGAAGTGATCACAGAATGGTAAGATGTACACTTGATATAGATGTAGGAAAGGAAAGGAAAAAACTGACTCGAGTAAATAATACAAAGGTCTTTGAGATAACAGAAGAGGAGAAAAAGCAGTATGTACTGGAACTTAAGAACAAGTATGAGCTTCTGCAGACTGCTGAGGACCAAGATATCGACGAGGAATATTACAACTTTTTGAAAGTGATAAAGCCCAAGAAACCTATAGGGAAACAGAAATCCAAAGAAGAAAAAATTAGTCAAGAAACACTTGTCATGATGAACCAAAGACGACAAATGAAGAGCAAGAAAAACACTGACAGGGAGAAAATTGAGTATACTGAGTTATGCAAAGCCATTAGAAAGAGACTCAGAGAGGACATAAGAAGATTTAACACAAGAAAAGTAGAACAAGCATTAAGGGAAAACAAAGGATTTAAATCAGCAGCCATGAGCAGTAATACAGAAAGACAAATGATACTGAAACTGAAGAATAGCGATGGTGTACTTATAAACAGCAGAGAAGGCATAATTCAAATAGCAGAAGACTACTATAGAGAATTATACAAGGAGCGAGGGAATGATAGCAGCAGTGGGGAAGATGGATTGCAAAGTAGCAACACATACGACATACCCGATATTCTTCCTGATGAGGTAGAACATGCATTGAAGAAAATGAAGAATCGGAGGAAAGCCCCGGGGGAAGATGAAGTTACTGTAGAGTTGTTAAAATTGGGAGGAAGAGACATAACACAAAAACTGGCAAGGCTCTTCACAAAGTGCATTAGAAAAGGTGCGATGCCTAAGCAGTGGAATAATGCAATCATAGTTTTGCTGCATAAGAAAGGAGATAAATCGGAAATTGGAAATTATAGACCAATTAGCTTGTTATCCCACATCTACAAGTTGTTCACAAGGGTCATTACTAACAGATTAGAAAGAATACTTGATGAGAATCAACCGAATGAGCAAGCTGGCTTTAGGACAGGATTCTCAACTATGGATCACCTTCACGTAATATCACAGCTAATGGAGAAAGCAAATGAATATAAAACACCATTATACCTGGCATTTGTTGATTATGAAAAGGCATTTGACTCCATACAGCATAAGGCAATGTTTCGGGCACTGGAAAGACAAGGCATAGATACTCCATATATTATGATTTTGAAGAAAATATATGAGAGTGCTACATCCTTTATTAGACTAGACAAAGACAGTAGCAAATTTAAAATCGAGAAAGGAGTTCGACAAGGAGACACAATATCTCCGAAGCTGTTTACTGCTGCCCTTGAGGAAGCTTTCAGAAGATTAGACTGGTCGCAGAAAGGAGTCAATGTGAACGGAGAGTACCTAAACCATTTACGATTTGCAGATGACATTGTGGTCATAAGCCACGATCCCAAAGAATTAGAGGAAAATCTTAATCAGTTATGCACAGTTAGTAAGGATTTTGGACTAAAGATGAATATGGCTAAAACAAAAGTAATGATGAACAAGTATGCCACGGAAAGGGAAATAATGACTGAAGGAGCAGTAATTGAAAAGGTGGAGTCATATACTTATCTGGGACAAGTTATTAGCTGTAATAATGATAAATGGCTGGAAGTCAAGAGAAGAATAAATTTTGGATGGATAGCATTCAGGAAATATAGTCACATACTGAAGAGCAATATCTCAGTTTGTCTGAAACGTAAAATAATGAATCAATGTATACACCCCACCATGACTTATGGAAGTGAAACTTGGGCACTCACCAAAAGAATGGAAGAGAAGCTAAGAACTACACAGCGAAGAATGGAACGAATTATATTGGGAATCAGACTGTTAGATAAGATGAGAAACACATGGATTAGGCAGCAAACTCAAGTAAAGGACATTCTTATCAAAACTAAAGAACTAAAATGGTCTTGGGCAGGACACATAGCTCGAAGACATGATGACAGATGGACTAAGAAAATAACAGAATGGTACCCAGGAGGAGCTAGAAGAAAACCTGGAAGACAAAGGCGGAGATGGATAGATGAAATTCATGAGTTTTTGAGTAGTGAATGGATGGCCAGTGCTCAAAACAGAAGGAACTGGAAAGTTGCTGGAGAGGCCTTCATCCTGCAGTGGATTGAAAATGGCTGATGATGATGATGGCTGAAGTATTTCCTGTGGGAAAATGAACATGAGTATGTGCACCAGAGTTCAGCAGAGTTAGATATTGTTTGTCCAGTAATATTTCTATTAGCTGCCCTCTTTTATCCATATGGAGACTTCCCCATAATGTGTCCATTAAAGTCACCCATGAAACAAATAGGTGGTATCTGGGCAAGGAGCTCATCAAAGTCTCTGAGTACATATGTTTGGTTCGGTGAAAGATAAATAGAAACAAGAGATAAAGATATTCCAATTTCTATTCTTACAGCAACAACTTCTAGACAGATTAGTAACAGATACCAAAACCACTACACATCCATGGGCTGCAGTTGCCACATTCCTGTCACGCCTGTACAAAGTATATTTCTTTATTGAGGGGGATCACTTGTGGAGTTAAAAATATTTCCTGTAAACAAATGCCTGATTGATTACAATTTGGATTAGGTCATAAAGTTCATATGTATGTGCGTAGTCCTCGACAATTCCATTGTAAAATGCACTTCATTATTTAGTTTTAGTGGTAGGATGATCCGGTTGCTTTTTAGAGGCAGTAGGTTTAGTGCGATCTATTTTAATTTTATCTTTTTTTTAAGGAAAGGTAGGCCGTTCAGGGTCCATATCTTCTTCTTCTTCGGCATAAATTTCTAATATAGGTTCTTGTTGAGTTTTGTCATCTGTATCCATTTCTGCAGTATTAATTTGGGTTTTTTTTGCTTCAAGGATGGCTGAGGAACTGAAAGCTTTGCTCTAGCCCATTCAGCAAGTGATATGTTAGGTGGAACTGAGTCATTGGTTTGTGCAGCAATTGAACGATATTTCTTTGTAACATTTGCATATGCGCAGGAATATCTTTCAGTATTTGTCGTCTTGCTTCCTGATAAGTCACTTTATTTTTCAACTTTAAATTTCTGTATTTTTTTCCCAAGTTTCCTTAACTCACAATTTTTAGAATATGCAGGATGATTTTCCTTGCAGTTAGGGCAAACTGGAGATATTGCAGTACAGTCTCTTTGAGTGTGATCCTGGGATCCACATTTTGGCATATTGTGTTTCCTTGACATGTTGTCTGAGAGTGTCCGAACTTCTTATACTTATAACACCGTAATGGATTTGACATATAGGGGCAGATATGGCAATTCAGATAACCAGCTTTAACAGTATTTGGTAAGTTTGGAGTATTGAATGTGAGTATTACACTACGGGTGGGAATGAGACTGTCATCCCTACAAGTCAAAATTCTCTTAGCTTGTATGACCTTTAGATATTTAAGTTCCTGTACAAACTCCTCTTTTGTTACATTCAATAGATCCCACTCAGAGATAACACCTTTGGAACTATTTAAGGTTGAGTGGGGAGATATTTTAACAGGGATACCACCAACATTTGGTGGTATCCCTGTTAAAATAACAACACTTCTGAATGTTTTGACTGTGTAGTTTCCACAAAAAAATCCCAACTGTAATCTTTTGACCATTTAAGGTGATCCAGCAGTATTTTCTAAAAATCTCTGTATGATAAAAGGTTGCTCACTGGTTGACTAGTTAAGGAATGGATATTCAGGTTGATGATTATCTATTTTTAAGCACTTATGTTGTGCACTACCTTCATCAGAATTATTAGAATTATAGAAAGGATAGACGGGATAGGAAGGGAGGAGAGGTTATGCTATTAGTTAAGAAATACATAAAATCCAAGGAAGTGAAGCCAGTCGACATTGCTGGACAGTGCAGTGTCGAGTCAGTTTGGTGTGACATAAGCATTGGGAGATCAAAATTGAGAGTAGGAGTGTGCTATAGGCCTAATGACACTGATGAGTATAATAAGAAACTGTACAGGGAAATAGAGTGGGCCAGTAAATCAGAGAGTCTTATAATGGGGGATTTTAATTTCCCAGATATTGACTGGAATTTGGGGTCTGGTCACTCACACACTAGCAAGGCTTTTGTGGATTTATTGGATGATTGTTTTCTACATCAGCATGTTCGGGAGGCAACTAGAGGGAGTAATACTCTTGATTTGATTATCAGTAGTGATTCTTCATGCATTAAGAATCTGCAGGTAAATGAACCATTAGGTGGCACTGATCACAGTGTGCTGAAGGGGTATTTACTCAAAGAGGTAACTACCATTAGGGGTAAAGGGAAGGGTTATTGCTTTCATAAAGGCGACTAGGATGGACTGAGATAGTATTTAAATTCTATACAGTGGGACCAACTGATGATGTTACCAACAGCAAATTCAAAATGGAAAGCATTCAAAGAACTTATCTTGGAAGCTACTAGGCTTTACATACCAACTAAGAAATATTGTTCAAGGTTTAGGCATAAGTGAATGTCAGATGAACTAATGAGACATCAGCATTAGCATTAGTAGAGGCATATGATGCAAGAAAGCAAGCTTATTCAGCATCAGCCAAAAAAAAAAAAAAAAACAACCACTACTCCCATTTCACCCCTCCGTTCGTTCGAAATACCTGTCCAGCTGAGCCTTAAATTTATTTAGGCTATCAACTTCAACAAGCGATGGGAGTCTATTCCACAAACCAACTGCCCGCTGGCTAAAGGCAAATTTCCGCACTTCTATCAGACATCCGTCCTTCCTCACTTTGAATTTATGCCCTCTCAAATGATTATTCTGAGCAAGAGGAAGAATCCCATTGGCATTGAGCATGCTCAAACCATTCAAAGCCTTATACACCTCTATCAGATCACCTCGCCGATGCCTAGTCTCCAGGCTCTGTAATTTGCAAAACTTAAGCCTTTCTTCGTAAGAGCAACCCTTTGTTCCATTCACTAATCTTGTTGCCCTTCTCTGTACTCGTTCGAGCAGCTCTACATCCTTCTTGAAATGAGGCCTCCAGACCTGTATACAGTACTCAAGGTGTGGCCTGACCAATGCCTTATACAAGGGAATAATCACATCCTTATCCCTGCTAGAAAAATTCCTGTATATCATTGACAAGACGCCATGAGCTACTCTTGCAGCTCGTCTGCACTGCTCAGAGAACTTCATATCTGCCTGCACAATTACCCCCAGGTCCTTTTCATTCTCTACCACTGTCAGCGTAGTACCACAGAGTTGATACGTTGATCTGGGGTTACTGTTTCCCATATGTAGTACTTTACATTTGTCAATGTTAAACTTCATTTGCCACCTCTCAGCCCATCTGCTCAACCTTTCCAGATCCTGTTACAGCAGCATAGTATCAGTAGTGTCCTTAACAACCCTGCCAACCTTGGTATCGTCTGCAAACTTGGACATTAAGCCTGATACACCATCATCAATATCATTTATAAATACAGAAAACAACAATGGACCCAACACTGAACCCTGAGGAACTCCACTAATAACATTAGTCCACGTTGAGCAGTGTCCATTGATTACCACTCTGTCTTCTGCCACTCAACTATCCCTTTATCCATAGCAGCAATTTGCCTCCAATGCCATCTCCAATTTGTGCAGCAGTCTTCCATGCGCAACAGTATCAAAAGCCTTTCTAAGATCCAAATATATAATATCAAAGTTATTCCCTGCATCCAGTTCTTTTGTGACTACATCATAGTATCCAATCAAATTGGTCAGACAAGACCTGCCCTTAACAAAACCATGCTGTGTCTGAGCTATAACTGAATTCTTGTCCAGATGATCCTGCAGTGCTTCTTTAACCAGTGCCTCCATTAATTTTCCTGGAACCGAAGTTAAACTAACAGGTCTATAATTACTTGTGTCAGCCTTTGATCCTCCTTTGTGAATTGGGGTTACATTTGCACATCTCCAGTCCATGGGCAACAAGACTCAGGGTACCTCCCCTGAGTCTTGTTGCCCTTCTGTGTACTCGTTCGAGCAGCTCTACATCCTTCTTGAAATGAGGCCTCCAGACCTGTATACAGTACTCAAGGTGTGGCCTGACCAATGCCTTATACAAGGGAATAATCACATCCTAGCCATAATCATAATTATGGCTAGGGGTTTGCTTACTTCCTTTGCTGCCTCCTTTAATATAACTGGATAGATCCCATCCACCCCTGGTGCCTTTTTTAAGTTTATCCTCAGCAATTTCTCCTCCACTTTCATCTCATTTATTAGAAAATAATCTAGCTCACTGCCAATGTTTACTTCACCTACGACATTCCCCTTCCTGAATAACTCCTCATGTGTGAATGTAGATGCAAAATACTCATTTAGATTGTTAGCCACCTGAGCAGGATCCTCAACTGGTGAACCATCAACATCCAGTGGACCAATCTGATTCATCCCTTTCCTTCTTGAGTTTAAATAGGTAAAGAACTCTTTTCTGTTTTTCTTGCGTCCTTTGCCAAGGATTTCTCATAATCTGCCTTTGCCTGCCTAATCTCCTTTGTGACTTGGTTACAGACCAACTTATATCTATCATAGGCTTCCATGTCACCCATTAATTTGTATGTATCCCATGCATTTTTCTTCTCAAATGGTTGTCAGATGAACTAATGAGACATATGGCAATATGTCTCATTAGTTCATCTGACAACCATTTAGGCCTGAACCTTGAACAATATTTCCTTCACCTACGACATTCCCCTTCCTGAATAACTCCTCATGTGTGAATGTGGATGCAAAATACTCATTTAGATTGTTAGCCACCTGAGCAGGATCCTCAACTGGTGAACCATCAACATCCAGTGGACCAATCTGATTCATCCCTTTTCTTCTTGAGTTTAAATAGGTAAAGAACTCTTTTCTGTTTTTCTTGCGTCCTTTGCCAAGGATTTCTCAAAATCTGCCTTTGCCTGCCTAATCTCCTTTGTGACTTGGTTACAGACCAACTTATATCTATCATAGGCTTCCATGTCACCCATTAATTTGTATGTATCCCATGCATTTTTCTTCTCAAATGGTTGTCAGATGAACTAATGAGACATATGGCAATATGTCTCATTAGTTCATCTGACAACCATTTAGGCCTGAACCTTGAACAATATTTCTTGGTTGGTATGTAAAGCCTGGTAGCTTCCAAGATTAGTTCCTTGAATGCTTCCCATTTTGAATTTGCTGTTGGTAACATCATCAGTTGGTCCCACTGTATAGAATTTAAATACTGTCTCAGACCATCATAGTCGCCTTTACGAAAGCAAAAACCCTTCCCTTTGCCTCTGATGGTAGTTACCTCCTTGAGTAAATCCCACTTCAGCACACTGTGATCACTGCCCCCCAGTGGTTCCTTTATCTGCAGATTCCTAATGCATGAAGAATCACTACTGATAATCAGATCAAGAGTATTACTCCCTCTAGTTGCCTCCCAAGCATGCTGGTGTAGAAAACAAGCATCCAATAAATCCATAAAAGCCCTGCTAGTGTGTGAGTGACCAACCCACAAATTCCAGACAATATCTGGGAAATTAAAATCCCCCATTATAAGACTCTCTGATTTACTGGCCCATTCTATTTCCCTGTACAGTATCTTATTATACTCATCAGAGTCATTAGGCCTATAGCACACTCCTACTCTCAATTTTGATTTACCTATGCTTATGTCACACCAAACTGACTCGACACTGCCCTGTCCATCAATGTCGACCGGCTTCACTTCCTTGGATTTTATGTGTTTTTTAACTAATAGCATAACCCCTCCTCCCCTCCTGTCCTGTCTATCCTTTCTATACACATTGTACTCCCCAAATTCCAGTTCTGCATTCCTTATATCTGTGTGACACCATGTCTCTGATATCCCAACCATATCTGCCTTTGATGTCTTGAGCAATACCTCAAATTCATCAAATTTATTTACTAATCTCCTAGCATTGGTGTACACGCAAGTATACCTGCACTTGTTCCTATTCTTAGCTACCCTAACACAACCCATGTGTTTACTTGTATCACAATGACTTCCAGCAGTCTCTGAAATATCCTGCATCTTGTTTTTCAGGCTTCTGCTCATTCCAATAGAAGCAGTGCAAGAATCTCTTTCACCTCTGCCAGTGGCTACTGTTAATCCATTAGTCTTTGTCTCCCCCCAAGCTAGCAGTTTTCCGACCCACCTAACACTGCCTCGATAGCATCAGCAAATATTCTTGCACCCTTTCTATTTAAGTGTATCCCATCCCTGTAGAAGCAATCTCTCCTGTTAACAAGTACATTCCAGGCTGAAAAAAATTCTACCCCTTGAGCCTTGCACAATCTTTCCAGGGCCGAATTGATCGACAAGGCTCTCATCATATACTCCCTCCTATCGTGTCTGGGCAGAATTGCAGACACTTTCAAATTTAACCCTACTTCACGGCTTTTTTTCAACAGTGACCTGTACTTGTTAAGTAATTCCGCTGGTCTGTTACTCTTAATGTCATTAGGGCCAACGTGTACAACTATATCACCTTCTGTGCCCTTAAAAGATGATATCTGCTCTACAACGTCATCAACCCTTGCCCCTGGCAGACATACCCTGGTCCTGTTCCACCTATCCTTTTTACAAACCATGTTCCCCGTTTCCCTGACAATAGAGTCACCAACAATTACTAGTTCCTGTGGGACCAGCGCATTCTGCCTTGGGGGCTGCCTCTGTGTTGCAAGATGACCAAGTGCAAGCTCTGGCGTTGATGTGGGCAGCTGAGAGCTTGATGGGCCCCTCAATTTATTTCCTTCGAGGGCATCCACCCTGTCCTTCAAGGTCTCATATAGGCCCATAACAACGCCGAGTTGTCGCCTAATTTCCTTGCACTCCTTGCACACACAAAGACATCGCCCATGGCAGTATCATGTCCCGTACCCGATTGCTCCGCAAACATCAAGCAAACAGTGCATCTTAAAAGGCTGTGATTCAGAGGGCAACTGCCCCCCTCAGCTCCCCCCCGAGTCACAGCACTCCCATTAGCTTGAGCCTTTTGCTTTGCTGCTCTGGTCAGAGTCATGATTTCGATTTAAATGTCAGTAAAATTACAATTTCAGAACAAAATTAAAACCTTAAACTTGTATCTTAACACAGTTATAACGCTATATTTATTTTTCAGTATCGAGTGTTATCTACGAGTTCCCTTTATATAACTTAAGTATCAAGTATGTATTAATTATTTGTTACGTTTGTACTCTAAGTCGTTATATATACAGTATATAGTTAAAAGAACAATTTAATTGACAATGAAGTTTAACAAGATTAATAGATCTACTGATTAATTGACAATATTATATTATGCACTATACTATACAAAGCTAATGCTATCGAATTCCGGATATGCTGTATCGCGTTTCAGTAACGAGTGTTATCTACGAAGTCCCTTTATATAAATTCCGTATCAAGTTATGTAGTAATTATTTATTTTTACTAATTATTTATGTTCCGTAACCTAAGTGGTTATATGTATAGTTAAAAGTACAATTTAATTGCCAATGAAGTTCGACAAGATTAATAGATTTACTGATTAATTTTCACGTAACAATGGCGGCTGTTTATGAACGGTAAACACGTGTATTTGATACCCTTTCCGATACTAAGTAATACCTCCAAATCTCTATCTAAGTTACTTTAACTTTAAGTACCGTAAATAGGAATATAAAGCTACTCTAGAAATAAGTTGATATGTCAATTTAAACTAATAAAGCAGAAAATAAATCAGAAAAAACTTCTCTGTTCCAGTAGCGGCAGAAAGGCACGTCTGCACAGGAAACTCTCGGCCTCAAAACTCTATATGTCAGACATGAACAAAAACTATATGTCAGAGAAGAAAAATGCATGGGATACATACAAATTAACATGTGACACAGAAGCCTATGATAGATACAAGTTGATCTGTAACCAAGTTACAAAGGAGGTTAGGAAGGCTACGAGAAATCTTTGGCAAGGGATGCAAATAAAAACAGCAAAGAGTTCTTTACATATTTAAACTCGAGAAGGAAAGGGATGAATCAGATTGGTCCACTGGATATTGATGGTTCAACAGTTGAGGATCCTGCTCAGGTGGCTAACAATCTAAACGAGTATTTTGCATCTACATTCATGCATGAGGAGTTATTCAGGAAGGAGAATGATGTAGGTAAAGTAAACATTGGCAGTGAGCTGGATGATTTTGTAATAACTGAGAGGAAAGTGGAGGAGAGATTGTTGAGGATAAACATAAAAAAGGCACCTGGGGTGGATGGGATCTATCCAGTTATATTAAAGGAGGCAGCAAAGGATGTAAGCAAACCCCTAGCCATAATTATGAGAGCTTCCTTGGAATCAGGGAAAGTACCCATGGACTGGAGATGTGCAAATGTGACCCCCAATTCACAAAGGAGGATCAAAGGGCGACAAGTAATTATAGACCTGTTAGTTTAACTTCTGTTCCCGGAAAATTAATGGAGGCACTGGTTAAAGAAGCACTGCAGGATCATCTAGACAAGACTTCAGTTATAGCTCAGACACAGCATGGTTTTGTTAAGGGGAAGTCTTGCCTGACCAATTTGATTGGATACTATGATGCAGTCACAAAAGAACTGGATGCAGGGAATAACTTTGATATTATATACTTGGATCTTAGAAAGGCTTTTGATGCTGTTGCACATGGAAGACTGCTGCACAAATTGGAGCAGTGTGGCATTGGAAGCAAATTGCTGCTATGGATAAAGGGGTGGTTGAGGGGGAGAAGCCAGAGAGTGGTAATCAATGGACACTGCTCATCATGGACTAATGTTATTAGTGGAGTCCCTCAGGGTTGAATATTGGGTCCATTATTGTTTTCTGTATTTATAAATGATATTGATGATGGTATATCAAGCTTAATGTCCAAGTTTGCAGATGATACAAAGGTTGGCAGGGTCGTTAAGGACACTACTGACGCTATGCTACTGCAACAGGATCTGGAAAGGTTGAGCAGATGGGCTGAGAGGTGGCAAATGAAGTTTAACATTGACAAATGTAAAGTACTACATATGGGAAACAGCAACCCCAGAGCAACATATCAACTCTGTGGTACTACACTGACAGTGGTAGAGAAAGAAAGGGACCTGGGGGTGGTTGTGCAGGCAGATATGAAGTTTTCTGAGCAGTGCAGATGGGCTGCAAGAGTAGCTCATGGTGTATTGTCGATGATATATAGGAATTTTTCTAGCAGGGATAAGGAGGTGATTATTCCCTTGTATAAGGCAATGGTCAGTCCACACCTAGAGTACTGTATACAGGTCTGGAGGCCTCATTTCAAGAAGGATGTAGAGATGCTGGAACAAGTACAGAGAAGGGCAACAAGATTAGTGAATGGAACAGAGGAGTACTCTTACGAAGAAAGGCTTAAGTTTTGCAAATTACAGTGTCTGGAGACTAGGCACCAGCGAGGTGATCTGATAGAGGTGTATAAAGCCTTGAATGGTTTGAGCATGCTTAATGCTGATGGGATTCTTCCTCTTGCTCAGAATAATCACCTGAGAGGGCATAAATTCAAATTGAGGAAAGACGGATGTAGGATAGACGTGAGGAAATTTGCCTTTAGCCAGCGGGTGGTTGGTTGGTGGAACAGACTTCCATCCCTTGTCGTGGAAGTTGATAGCCTAAATAAGTTTAAGGCTGAGCTGGACAGGTATTTCGAACGAACAGAGGGGCGAAGTGGAAGTGGTTATTTTTTATTTATTTATTTATTTATTTTTTGGCTGATGCTGCATAAGCTTGCTTTCTTGCATCAAATGCCTCTACTAATGCTAATGCTAAATACCAATCTATGGTATTTGAGCTTGAAGGCTCTAAGGCTGGATAATATTCTTTATCCATGTTGGCTCCTTTTTACCCTTGGGGGATTAGCTTTTCTAACCAGGTTACCGGTCCCGCCATGGGGAGGCAGGAGCAGTGTCGCTTGTGGATAAGAGTAGGAGTTAGTACGGTTGGTATATACAATAAAGAAAAAAGGTACTTTACTTTTTCTGGCTCTTTCTATACTTTTAAAAAGTAGAGCTAATTAACAGAAATACTTTTAAACCGAAATACTTTAACCAAACAAGGAAAAACTCAGTCACTCTAGAAAAATCGCCCTATGAATTGCAGTAGAAATAGCACAGAAGTTTGTTTGTTTCGAGTCACAAAGTTTAAATCTCGAGCACACTAGAAAAGTTGCTACAGATTTAAAAAAAATGCTTATGCATGCTGTCATGAAATTTCTAAAGAAAAGAGAAGACTGTCTTGGAAACACATGACTCATGAAGCATTTCCTAAGAAGAAAATGACTTCTTGTGCTTCCAACAAACCAACGAGTGCTGAACCAACAATGAGTAAAGGACCATCGAGTGTGCATTTAGTTGATCATGATGATGACGAAGAATAAACATTCTTTAACATTTGTATAAATAATTTGCATAAATAATTTCTTTATTATTATAATTTGTTGATTTTAAAGGCTATGTTTTTATTTCTTTGGATAAGTAAATTGTTGTTTAGGCATAAACTATTGTTTTGATGACTTTTATTTAACATTATTATGGTCAACTTTCATTGTTGAGAACAAAATCTCTGTTTTCAACATTACGTTTATGGGAAAAAAATTCCCGCTTTACAACCTTGCGCCAAGAACAAATTAACTGGTACGACTACTAGTCCATTCCTACCAATAGTTCCTCCTTGAATGAAAAATAAGAATTTATAATAACTCTTAAAATACCGGAAAAATAAGCCTTTGTTAGAATACTGAATTCCTCCTTGAATTTATTTAAGCTATCCATTTCCACAATAGATGCAGAACAGGTGTATAGAGGGTAAACTTCTGCAGCCATCCTTCCTCAATTTCAATTTATGCTCCCTCATGTGCATAGTCTGAGAAAGAGGAAAAATCTAATTAGCATTGAGCTGGCTCAATCTATTCAATGCCTTAAACACTTCAATCATATTACTTCGCGAGTGCCTAGTCTCCCAGATGCCGCAATTTGCAGAACTGAAGCTTTTCTTGATAAGAGCAGCCTTTTGTTTCCCTCACCAATCTAGTTGCCCTTCTCTGTACCTATTCCAGCAGCTCTACATCCTTCTTAAAATGAAGCCTCCAGACCTGTATGCAATACTCACCTTCTTATCCCTGTCAGCAAAATTCTTCTAAGTATCACTGAAAAATCTCATGAGCTGTTGTGGCAGCCTGTTTACACTGTGCTCAGAGAACTTCATATCTGACTGCACAATTTGTATTAATATATACCAGGTCTTTTTCATTTTCCACTACCCTGAGTATAGTAATACACAGTTGTATTACTACTGTACATTTCTCAGCCCATCTGCCTAATTTTTTCTAGATCCTGTTGCAGTAGTACACTGTCATTACTGTTATTAACATCCCTGCCAACCTATGTATTATCTGCAAACTATTAAGCCTGACATGCCTCAATCAATATAATTCATGAATATAGAAAATAACAATAGGCCCAGCATAGACTGACCCCTGGGGGACTCCACTAATAACATTAGTTCATGAAATTTGTTTACTATATTAGTGTACAAGCATTAGTGTACAAGCAAGTAAATGTATGATTTTGCCCTTATTAATCATAAAGCAGCTTGTGTATTTGGGTGTCCGATGAGGGCCCTCCAGAAGACATTGTAATCCCCGGTTCCTGCTTTCTGTTTGCATACTGATGCAGAAAGAAAGGAGGAACCGGGAACATTGGGACATGCAATTGGGACTGTTGCATGTCCCAATAGTAGCAGCACAAGAATAATCTTCTGCTTGTGGCTGCTGTTAATCTGTGTACTGACCCACACCTCAGTCTAGCAGTACAGTTACTTGTCAATTAAAAATGAAGTTATCTCTTGAACTTTACTGTCAGATCCCCTATATGTTGCATCAGCCTACAACAAGCATCTATATATGTCATTATATTAGTTTAAAATAAGGTAAAAGCAATAAATGAGGCAATTTTCTTTAATTAATATAGTGGATGCCACTTATTGTGATCACTTTGGGACTCAACTTAATTGATAACAGTAACTGAAGAAACAAGAACAAGGCTTTCAGCGTTGTTTATTGATGCAGAACAGAAATATGTATATAAAAGAAGTGATACAGAAAGAAGTGGACGGAATGAAAACATTAAAAAAAAAAAAAAGTTCTTGTTTATACTCCAGCACAACCACCAGGTCAATGGAGTTTACAATAAATCAATCAATACAAATGTTAATCATATTTAGTAGTCATGGGCTTGAACCCTGGTCCACTCAAAGAGCATGTGCTACTGCACTTGCGCTAAAATCAAGCAATATAAAATACTCTAACTGTCTACTACCGATGACTTCCAAAAGTCATCAACAGTGGACTATACAAACCATTAAAAACAAATAAAGAAAATATTAAAATAAAGAATTAGAAAGGGATTAATGCTTTACTGTAAAAGAGTAATAGGAGTACAGATACAGTACCTTTCTTTCACAAAGTAACATTATTGACCAGCATATGAACTGTATGAAGCAACAGGCAAGACAATGTATTGGAGTTCAAGAACAAATTGGGATGTTAAGTAATCATTTCCACTGAACATGTATAAAGCACAAAAAGGACAAATAAAAATAAATAAATAAATAACATAAACTGAAGCACTAATTACAATAAATGTAGCTTTTTCTATGTATTAATATATACATATGATCAGGACTTCATAAGTGATAACAGTAAATGGATAATAACATTATCTGTGATCAAAATAAGTGGTGTGCACTGTAATTCATTTTAATGACAATGCTAAAATTCATTTTCATTGAGAATATTTTACCTCTCTCTTTCAGACTTTTCACAAAAATTAGCAAAAGGACCTTCTGCAGCTTCTTTTAAGTATTTATGAAACAATACCATCTGTTCTTGTGGAGGAGAATCATTATCATACTTAAGTAATAGCTTTAAGATGGCTGCATGCATACGATAATAAACCTAAAAGATAACATTGCCATTACAACTTGAGGAAGTGCAAATATTACTAAAAATGTCACACTACTTGGAAAATGAATAGAGAGAAAAATTGGAATGTAAAAATTTTCTAAATAAAGAAGAGTTAATTTAATATTTAGAAAATTATTATATGAGCAAAAAATGTAAATTTTCATGATGATAATTTAGATCTATTGAAGTTGGAACAAATTCTCATTCTTCGAATCAACAGAGTTGTTCTTAATAGAGTCTGTTATTATCAAAATCCATTTTAGACTCCATATTCCTGGTTGCTTCATATAACTATATGATATTTGCAAACAACATTCAGTTTTATATAGAGCTGAAGGTTGTTCATGACAATACATTAACAGAGTCCTTTCTCTTATTGTTATAACATGTGGCAAAGATGGAGTTCAAGAAGCAGCTTTCAAAGGGATCACTTGGAAAGCTGCTTCCTTCAGACTCATAATCAGCAGTTAGTATTATTTGTTGATGGAGTTAATGAATTCTTTATTATATCATGGTTTGCTTTTTAGGGCACCATACTGTAAAGCAAAAATGGTCTCCGGGAAAATATACACCACCTCCCATAATATCAAATACACCAAGGCCACCACAGTATATTTGCAAATTTTAGTAATAAAAACTTAATTAAAAATTCTGTAATCATATTCCTTGCAAGTGTTTTACTCTTACACTAAAAATATATATATATATATATTTGTAGAATAACAAATTAATTAAAAAATTATTGCTGAAAAGGAATATATTTCACAAATTCATATTTAAAATGGCTTGATTTTCTGAAATTAAAGCGCTAATTCTTAATGTTAACTATACACATGAAAATTGGGTACTTGTTTATCATCCACTCACCAGAATCAGTTACAAAGTAACCCAAGCCTAGTCTAGCCTAGCACCAGTGTATAGGTTTGACTGGTAGAGTGGTGATGTTACAACTATAACTACTGGAAGGAGTGTAAGAAAATGTTTTGGCAGTGAGATATTCTATTGAAAAGTATATACAAAGTATCATAACATTTCTAGAGTTATATTATAAGAAGCACTAAAAATGTTACAAAACTGATGAGAAAAAGACACTAGTTTCTGTTATAATTTATTTTTCAATGTAATGTTTTCATACTTAATGCATTTGTTCAATTTTTCATGACGGCTTTTAATACTTGTTAAATAAAATTCTAAAACGATTTTAGCTGTTCCTTGAGTAGCATGGTGCATAGGTAAATGGTGTTATTTGAAGTTAATAAAGAACTGAAACAAGTTCTTGTAACTAATACAGAAGTTTTTCTTAAATTTTTACCATTTTATTTTATTTAAATGGCATATTACTTTATTTTCTAGAAGTGGCTTTATATTCCTAGTTATGATACTTAGTTTATTTTGAACTTAGATAGAGATTTTGTGGTTTATTACTTAGTATCAGTAAAACTTGTACCATTCGAAATGTACCGGCATTGTGTAGTATCGATATGGAATAGCATTACATATATCTCAAACTTCACATCAAAAGGTATAACGTAAAACTAGATAGAGTAATACATTGTACTGTGGGGTTTGAGCCCGTGATCACCAAATACGGAGGATGCGGAAAGGTCAGGAAATGACCACCGCATATCCCCGGAGCAATATGGCCTTAGTTGCTAATGCTCCTAAAAACCAAATAATAATAACAATAATTATAATAAATTGCACTGTAGAGGAATCTGTTAGCTTAGTATAGTATTGGCAATTAAATTTATAAATCCTTTTAATTTTTATTGTTAATTACATTGTATTTAAACGGAAAACATTCCCCAGACTAGAGTAGGAAAGCAACTTGTGCAAAGTAGCAAAAGTGCTGTGGCTCATGGGAGAACTGTAGGGGACGCATCACAGTCTAAAAAAATGTGCAAAATGCAACATGTTTGCAGAACTCTCTGGAACAGGACATGATCAAGTCAAGGAGGATATCTTTGTATGTGTGTGTGTTCTAGGTGCAGGGAATGTGAAGAAATTAGGTGCCAACTCGGTATTCTGATGGCAGCTTGAAGAGTCGGGTGTATGCCCTCGAAGGAATTAAAATGGAGAGCCCATCAAGTTCTCAGCTGCCCAACTCAATGCCAGAGCACACTCTTATGCACCAGGCAACACAGCAGCAACCTTCAGTGCAGAATGCGCTAGTCCGATAGGAACTAATTATTTTCGGTGACTCTACTGTCAGGGAGACTGGTAATATACTGTGTAAAAAGGATAAGGGGAATAGGACCAGGGTTTGTCTGCCAGGGGAAAAAGTCGATAATGTTGTAGAGCAGATATCATCTTTTAATGGCACAAAAGGTGATATCATTGTACACATTAGCAATAATGACATTAAGTGTAGGAGATCTGTGGATTTACTAGGCAAATAGAGGCCACTGCTGAAAAAAAGTCGTGAGTTAGGGTTAAATTTGAAAGTAGTAGTAGTGGCGTGTGATGCAAGAAAGCAAATGTATGAGCTTATGCAGCATCAGCCAAAAAAAAAAAAAATCACACCATTCCCTCCAAATGCCTGTCCAGTTCCTCCTTAAATTTATTCAACCTATCAACTTCCACAACGACAGATGGAAGTTTGTTCCAGCAATTAACCACCCGCTGGCTAAAGGCAAATTTCCGCACATCTATTCTACATCTGTCCTTTCTTAATTTGAATTTATGCCCCCTTAGGTTCGTAATCTGAACAAGTGGAAGGATCCCATCAGAATTCAGCTTGCTGAACCCATTCAAGGCCTTATACACCTCAATCAGATCACCGCGCAAGTGCCTAGTCTAGAGCCACCGCAATTTGCAGAACTTAAGCCTCTCTTGATAAGAGGATCCCTTCATTACCCTCACCAATCTTGTTGCCCTTCTCTGTACACGCTCAAGTAAATCTACATCCTTCCTAAAATGAGGGCTCCAGACCTGTACGCAGTACTCAAGGCGTGGCCTGACCATTGCCTTATACAGAGGAATAATCACTTCCTTTTCCCTGCTAGCAAAATTCCTATATATCATTGACAAAACCCCATGACCTGCCCTGGGAGGCTGTCTGCATTGCTCAGAAAACTTCATATCTGCCTGCACAATTACTCCCAGGTCTTTTTCAATTACTACCATCTTAAGTGTAGTACCACACAGTTGGTACATTTCTCTGGGGTTACTTCTACCCATATGCAGTACTTAACCTTGACAAATGCAAGTATACATGCATTTGTCAAGGTTAAACTTCAGTTGCCACTTCTTAGCCCATCTGCCCAAATTATCTAGATCCTGTTGCAGTAGCACACTGCCATTACTGTCATTAACAACCCTGCCAACCTTTGTATCATCTGCAAACTTCAACATTAAGCCTGATATACCTTCATCAATATCATTCATAAATATACAAAGCAACAGTGGACCTAACACCGAACCCTGTGGGACTCCACTAATAACATTAGTCCAAGAAGAGCAGCACCCATTGATTACCACCCTCTGTCTTCTCGCACTTAACCATCCTTTTATCCATTGTAGCAACTTACCCTTAATACCATTCTGCTCCAATTTGTACAATAGTCTTCCATGCGCAACAGTGTCAAAAGCTTTCGTGAAATTCAAATATATGATATCAAAATTATTTTTTGCATCCAGTTCCTTTGTAACCACATCAGAATATCCTATCAAATTTTTCAGACAAGACTTTCCCTTCACAAACACATGCTGTGTCTGCATTATTGCTGCAGTCCTGTCTAGATGATCCTGCAATGCATCTTTAACCAGCGACTCTATTATTTTACCCGGAACAGACGTTAAACTAACTGGTCTGTAATTACTCGTGTCACCCTTCGATCCCCCTTTGTGAATTGGGGATACATTTGCACATCTCCAGTCCGTGGGAACCTCCCCTGAGTCCAAGGATGCTCTCATAATTATGGCTAACGGTTTGCTTAGTTGCTTTGCCACCTCCTTTAATATAACTGGATAGATCCCATCCACCCCAGGTGCTTTTCTTACGTTTAACTTCAACAATTTCTCTTCCACTTTGCTCTCAGTTATTACAAAATCATTAAGTATCCTGTTACAATTTGATAACCTTCTGCCATTTTCAAACCTTAATAATTCCTCACATGTGAATGTAGATGCAAAATACTCATTCAGTTTGTTTGCTATCTGAGCAGGATCATCAACAGTCGAACCATCGATATCAAGTGGACAAATCAGATTCATCCCCTTCCTTTTAGAGTTTATATAAGAAAAGAAATTCTTGCTGTTTTTCTTCACATCTTTTGCCAAGGATTTCTCGTAATCTGCCTTCGCCTGCCGAACCTCCTTTGTGACCTGATTGCAGATTAACTTATATCTGCCATAGGCTTCTGAGTCGCTTGATAATTTATATGCATCCCATGCATTTTTCTTCTCTGTTACGAGTCTCATTAGTTCATTTGACAACCATTTAGGCCTAAACCTTGAACACTATTTCTTAATAGGTATGAAACTTTTAGTAGCTTCCACGATTAAATCCTTGAATGCTTCCCACTTAGAATTTACTGTTGGTAACATCATCAGTTGATCCCACTGTACAGAATTTAAAAACTGTCGGAGACCACTGTACTCGCCTTTACGGAAGCAAAAACCCTTTCCTTTACCCCTGATGGTAATTAAATCTTTAAGTAAATCCCACGTCAGTACACTGTGATCACTGCCATCTAGTGGTTCTTTAACTGCAAATTCCTAATACATGAATGATCACTGCTGATAACCAGATCAAGAGTATTACTTTCTCTGGTTGCCTCTCGAACATGCTGCTGCAGAAAACAATCATCCAATAAATCCACAAAAGTCTGACTAGTGTGTGAGTGGCCAACCCACAAGCTCCAGTCAATATCTGGGAAGTTAAAATCCCCCATTATAAGACATTCCGATTTACTAGGCCACTCTATTTCCCTGTACAATATCTTATTATACTCATCAGAGTTATTAGGCCTATAGCACACTCCTATTCTCAATTTTGATCTCCCAATGCTTATATCACACCAAACTGACTCAACAGTACACTGTTCATCTATATCAACTGGATGCACTTCTTTTGATTTTATGTTTTTCTTTATTAACAGCATAACACCTCCTCCCTTCCTATCCTGTCTATCCTTTCTGTACACATTGTACTCCCCAAATTCCAGTTCGGCATTCCTTATATCTGTGTGACACCACTACTCCGATATCCCAAAAATATCCGCCTTTGATGTCTTGATCAACCCTTCAAATTCATCAAATTTATTTACTATACTTCTAGCATTGGTATACATGCAAGTATACATGCATCTATTCTTATTCTTAGTTACTCTAACACATCCCATATACCCACCTGTTTCACGATGACTGCCATCCGTCCCTGAAACCCCCAGCACCCCTCGCTCCAGGTCGCTACTTATTCTAATAGATGTTGTGCAAGAATCACCTTCACCTCTGCCTATGGCTACTGTTAAAGTGTCTGCAATCCTGTCCAGACACGATAGGAGTGAGTATATGATGAAGGCCTTATCAATCAATCAATTTGGCCCTGGAGAGAGGTTGCAGAGGGTTCATGGGTAGAATTTTTCTCAGCGTGGTCTGTGCTTATTAACAGGAGAGATTGCTTCTACAGGGATGGGATACACTTAAATAGAAAGGGTGCAAAAATATTTCTGATGTTATTGAGGCAATGTCAGGTGGGTCCGCAAACAGCTAGCTTGGGTGGATACACAGACTAATCGGTTAACAGTAACCGCAGGAAGAGGTGAAAATGATTCTTGTACTGCTTCTACTAGAATGAGCAGCAGCCCAGAAAGACAGTTTCTGGGTATTTCCGGAACTGCTACAAGTCAAGAAACAAGTAAATACATGGGCTGCATTAGAGTAACTAAGAGTAAGAACAGGTGCATGTCTAGTTGCATGTACACCAATGCTGGGAGTATAGTAAATAAATTTGATGAATTTGAAGCGCTGGTTAAGGCATCCAAGGAAGATATTGTTGGGATATCAGAGACGTGGTGCCACTCAGAAATAAGAGATGCAGAATTGGAATTTGGGGAGTACAATGTGTACAGAAAGGATAGACAGGATAAGAAGGGTTTGTTTGTTTGTTTGGTTTGTTTGTATGTTTGTTTTTAGGAGTATTAGCAACTAAGGCCATATTGCTCCGGGGATATGAGGTGGTCATTCCCTGACCTTTCTGCATCCTCCGTATTTGGTGGTCACAGGCTTGAACCGCGGTCTAATCAAGAAGTGTGCTACGCACTGCTGCTCCTGCCCACTTGGCTACGGTGGCGCCGGATAAGAAGGGAGGAGGGTTTATGCAGTTAGTTAAGAAACACAGAAAACCTAAGGAACCTGCATCCAGCTGACATAGATGGACATTGCAATGTTCAGTTTGGTGTGTCATAAGCACTGGGAAAACAAAAATGAGGGTAGCAGATTGTTATAGGCCAAGTGACACTGATGAATAAAATGAAAATGGTACAGAGAAATAGAGTGGGCCAGTAAATCAGAGTGTCTTATAATGGGGGATTTTAACTTCCCAGATATAGACTGGAACTAGTGGATTGGTCACTCGCACACTAGCAAGGCTTTTGTGGATATATTGGATGATTGTTTTCTACAGTATCATGTTAGAGAGGCAACAAGATGGAGAGCGAGTAACACTCTTGATCTGATTATCAGCAGCGATTATTCACGCATTAAGAATTTACAGAGAAAGTAACCACTAAGTGACAGTGATCACAGTGTACTGATGTGGGATTTACTTATAGATGTAAATACCATCACGGATAAGGGGAAAGGTTTGTGCTTTTGTAAAGGCGAATACAGTGCTCTCAGAGATTTTTAGGTTCTATACAGTGAGACCAACTGATAATGTTACCAACACCAAATTCTAAATGGAAAGCATTCAAGGAAGTAATTTTGGAAGCCACTAGGCTTTTTGTTCCACCTAAGAAATACTGCTCTAGGTTTAGGCCCAAATGGACTGTGACTTGTGGCAGAGAAGAAAAATGCATGGAATGCACATAAATTGTCAGGCGACACAGAAGCCTACATACAAGATACAAGTTAGTCTATAATCAAGTTACAAAGTTAGGCAAGTGAAGGCAGATTATGAAAAATCTTTGGCAAAGGATGCAAAGAAAAACAGCAAATACTTCTTTACTTATATAAATTCTAAAAGGAAGAGGATGAATCAGATTGGTCCACTTGATATCAATGGTTTGACTGTAGATGATCATTCTCAGATAGCTGCTGAACTAAATGATTATTTTGCATCTACATTCACACATGAAGAGTTATTCAAGCAGGAGAGGGCCAGATGTTTATCAAACTCTAATAAGGAGTTAAATGATTTTGTAATAAGTGAGAGTAAAGTGGAGGAGAAATTGTTGAAGTTAATAATAAGAAAGGCACTTTGGGTAGATGGGATCTATCCAGTTATATTAAAGGAGCAAAGGAAGTAAGCAAACCTTCAGCCATAATTATGAGAGCATGCTTGTACTAGGGGGAAGTCCCCACGGACTGAAGAGGTAAAAATTATCTCCAATTCACAAAAGGGAATCAACGGGTGACACAAGTAATTACAGACCTGTTAGTTGACTTCTCTTTCAGGGAAAATGATGGAGTCACTGGTTAAAAAATCATTACAGGATCATCTAGACGAGTCAGTAGTAATAATTCAGACCAGGTTTGTCAAGGGGAAGTCATGTCTAACCAATCTGATTGGTTACTATGATGTGGTCACAAAGGAACTGGATTCAAAAAAAATAATTTTGATATCATATACTTTGATTTCAGGAAAGCTTTGGATACCGTTACACACGAAGACTACTGTACAAATTGAAACGGTATGGCATTAAGGGCAAGTTGCTACAATGGATAAAAGGATGATTGAGTGGGAGGAGACAGCATTAGCATCAGAAGAGGCACATGATGCAAGAAAGCAAGCTTATGGAGCATCAAGCAAAAAAAAAAAATCTCCCATTTCACCCCTCCGTTCATTCCGAATACCTGTCCAGTCCAGCCTTAAATTTATTTAGGCTAACTTCCACAACAAAGGATGGAAGTCTGTTTCACCAACCAGCTACCTGCTGGCTAAAGGCAAACTTCCGCACATCTATCCTACATCTTTCTTCGATTTGAATTTATGTCCTCTCAGGTGATTATTCTGAGCAAGAGAAAGAATTCCATCAGCATTGAGCATTCTCAAACCATTCAAGGTTTTATACACCTCAATCAGATCACACCTCACAGGTGCCTAGTCTCCAGACCCTGTAATTTGCAAAACATAAGCCTTTCTTCGTAAGAGAGCAACCCTTTGTTCCATTCACCATTCTTGTTGCCCTTCTCTGTACTCGTTCCAGCATCTCTACATCCTTCTTGAAATGAGGCCTCCAGACCTGTATACAGTACTCTAGGTGTGGCCTCACCATTGCCATATACAAGGGAATAATCACCTCCTTATCCCTGCTAGAAAAATTCCTATATATCACGACAATACACCATGAGCTACTCTTGCAGCCCGTCTGCACTGCTCAGAAAACTTCATATCTGCCTGCACAACCACCCCCCAGGTCCCTTTCATTCTCTACCACTGTCAGTGTAGTACCAACTGCAGTCTAGGTCGCGGAAGTGTACGGACGCATCTGCACGGAGCTCCACTTGATGTAAACGGCGGACGACGATATTGCGCGATCTTCGATTTAGGCAAGTATTAGAACATGGATTTTTCAGGTTTGAAGAGTATCACAGATGAAGGTAAGTAAATTAAGTTGGGCAAGAATAGTTTTTATGATTGTATTTGCCTATTTTTGCTCTTTTGAGAGTGATTTTGTCCAGCGCGATCGCTACAGCTTCAGCGGTAGCGAGCCCACTGGCATAGCCACTGATTTGAATACGTCTCAAAAGTCGAGAAATTTGAATATATTATACTTGAAACGGCTCGTGATAAGGTTATTTTGTATGGAAAATATAATACTCCTGACAGAATTAACTTATACTTAGCTTATAAAATAGTTTTCTTTGTCTACAGGCGTTTCCCGCCAAAACCTGAAAATCGCGATTTCTGATTTCTAGTGGGCCTACACTGGAAATAAGTACCCCAAACCACTACTTAAAACGTCAGAAAATTGCTAAAAGTGAATTTAATGCAGAAATTATGGCTGAAAAATCAAATACTGACAAAATTCTGGACAATGACCTAAAAGACTCCTCTGAAAATGAAGCTAGAGTGCTCAGGGAGAAAGTCCCTGTTAATGAGGAAAATGGTAACGAACTGGATAGCTGGCCTCCTGGCCCCCTCAGTATTAAGAAGGGCAGGAAAGGAAAAAATCAAGAAACTATAGAAATTCCAGAGATGCAACAAAAGACAGAAGAAGAACTAAAACTAGACTACCTAACAAATTTGACTGACGCTATCAAACAGGCAAAGGAAACCAGAGTGTATCTAGAAGAATATATGCACAAGCAAACCAACAGGATTACTTCTGCAATTAGGCTGCAGATAGTGAACTGTTGGTCACTGCTTGAGCAGCGCCTGATTGAATTAAACACAGAGAAGCAAGTTTAAAATCAAAACTAGAGGTTACAACTGAGGAGAAGAACAACTATAAAACAATGAACACACTAACCTATGCCCAATGTGCAAAGGCTAATAGCAAACAGGACATAACTAAAGCAAAACAAATAGCTACTAAGCAACCTAATATAAACAAGGAAAGCAACATTGTTATTCTGAAAGCAAAAAGTGACTCTACCCATAAAACCAGTGAGGCAGTTAAGGACACAGTGGTAACAAAGCTGAGGCCTCATCTGAGAGAAATAAAGATAAACAACATGCGGAAAATCAGGAATAATGGAGTTCTGATCGAGGTAGCAAGCAAAGAAGATCTAAGAAAAATAGAAAACCATCCTGAAATTGAAAAACTGGGCTTGCTCCCTGAAAAACCAAAAGGGAAAAACCCTAATATTATAATCTTTGATGTACCTGTGTCAGTAATAGAAAAAGAATTCATGATGGATATCTACTTCAAAAACTTTAACAATGAAATGACAATAGATGAATTTGCTGCTGAATTCCTGCTGAAAAGAGCAACAAAAAACAAAAGGAATGGACAACTCAACATAATTGCAGAAATTACACCAAAAATTTGGAAGGTATTGCAGGGACAACAGAGAATCTATGCTGGCTGGACCAGTCATAGATTTAGAGAACATTTCCCTATCCAAATTTAACTGCCATAAATATGGTCACATTGCCAGAGACTGCACTCAGAAAGAACCTGTCTGTGGTCACTGTGCAGTCACTGGCCACGATTACAAAAATTGCAAAAATAAGTCTCAGCAGCCAAAATGTGCTACCTGCAAGGCAGCACGGCTGACTGACTATACACATAATATCAGGGATGATAAATGCCCCAGTTATAAAAAAATGGCAAAACTTATACAATCTAGGACCAACTATGGGCCAGATTGAAAACATAAATGTGACTAGGGCTCTAAATCTTGTCCAATTGAATGCTGAAAGAGCAAGAGCCGTTGTAGATCAGATCAAACTCAAATTGGAAGAAAATAATATAGATATCTTGGTACTCCAGGAGCCCTACGCACATATGGGTAGAGTTCAGGGATACCCAAGAGACTATAAAATAATAGAATACACCTCAGGTGTCCCTTCCACAGCAATAGTAGTTAAAAATACTGACCTTACAGTCACAAAGGTGGGTCACCTCTGCTCCCCAGTGGGAGTGTGTGCCCATATTACGTGCTGTAGGACAGTTTTACATTATTTCACTATATTCCAGACCAGGTGAAGATATAAATCCAACTATTGAATACCTACAAGTAGTCACAAACTTGCTACCTACTGCAAATATCATAGTGTGTGCTGATGTCAACTGCCGGTCAGCCTTATGGCATAGCCGTACAGAAGACAGAGCAGGCACACACAACGGCCAGATACTTTCAGACTATATAGCCACCTCACCCTTTCAAGTGCTAAACCAACCAAATAACCTCCCAACTTTTAGCAGTACCATGTGGGAGAGTGACATTGATATCACTCTTGCCACCAATTCAATAGCTTATAAAATCACAGACTGGTGTGTCCAGCCAGTCTGGACCACATCAGATCACAGAGCCATTTCCTTCAAACTAAACAGGCAATTACAAACAACCCAACACTCTCTGTTGGATATCAAAAGGTATAACCTTAAAAAGGCAAACTGGCAGATTTTTGCAGAACATACAGCAGCTGAGCTGCAAAAACAGGAAAATGAGTGGTCTAGATCAGGCAACTGTAGCCCGGACGAGCAAGCACTGACTATGACAAACATTTTAACAAAAACAGCAACCCTGTCTATCCAACGGAAAAAACTGAGGAAGCAGACAGTTCCCTGGTGGTGCCCCGAACTGACTATACTCAGAAGTAGGGTACACCAGGCACGGAGACATTTTCAAAGAGCCAGAACATCTTGGTCACAAAATGAGGTGGATGCACTGAGAGATTCTTATAAAACTCACAGGAATCAGTATACAGCCCTCATAAGAGATAAGAAAAAGGAATGCTGGAAGCACTTGGTGGGAACTACTGGAAACAATAACCCTTGGGGAGTTGTCTACAGAATAGTGACCAACAAGCTGCCAAGAGGAGATGTCTTAGAAACTACTGTCAAACCAGATGGAACTCCAACCCTGTGTTGGGTGGATTCTGTAAATAACATCCTAGACAGTATCATTCAGACTGAAACTGGAAATCATTCCCCCACCCAGCTTGACATTATAAAAGAAAACACTGAATATGACAATGCCAATATTGAACCTCTGTTCACTATACAAGACTTAGAAATAGCACTATCTAAAACCAAAAACAATAAATGCCCAGGTTTTGACCTCTTAGAGGTTGAGATTATCAAAAAATTAGCAGAAATAGCACCAGATAAATTAATAGCACTATATAATAACTGTATGACAGAAGGTATATTCCCAAAAATATGGAAACAAGCTGTGTTAAGGTTAATCCTGAAAAACCCTGAAAAACTCCCTACTGATCCCAAATCATATAGACCAATAGCCCTACTCCCTGTACTAGGGAAAATATACGAAAGATTAATATACAGCAGATTAGCTCAATATTACACAGAAGCAGGCTTGCATTCCAACAATCAGTATGGTTTTAAGCAGGGCAATTCTACGGAGGATGCCATGCACCACCTACTGACAACAGTTAAAAACACAGAGGAGAAATATATGCTGGCAATCTCCATTGACTTTGCTGGGGCATTTGACTCACTGTGGTGGCCTAGTGTCCTTAGGAGACTTCGCCAGGCAAATGCCCCACAAAACCTCTATAAGGTAATAAACAGCTACCTTACAGACAGAAGTGTCTCAGTACGCACAAGGTTCCAGGAATTGACACGCCCTGTGAATAAAGGCTGCCCGCAGGGATCAATCCTTGGCCCTTTCTTTTGGAACATTGTTCTGGATGAATTTCTGGCCTTGGATCTGGGCCCCGTGGAAAGCCTGGCCTTTGCAGATGACATGATTTTCCTTGTAAAAGGCAACTCACGAGTGGTTGTAGAGCAAAGATCAAATGCCGCTCTCTTGCAGCTGCAGGAGTGGGCACAAATGCACATGCTCAAAATATCGCCTGAAAAAACCAAACAAATACTTCTAAAAGGTAATTTGGACATGAGAAGACGTCCACAAATCAAAATTAACACAATCACTATAAAAATGGTAACAGAACTAAAATACCTGGGAGTGGTCTTTGATTCAAAATTAACTTTTTACCCCCATTTGATCTACTTGGCGAAGAAAGTGAGAAATTATGCAGGTATGATTGCCAGGATCAGTCGAGCAGACTGGGGACTCAAAAGAAAGACCTTGGCAATCATATACCGTGCAATGTTCCTGCCTGTTATCACCTATGGAGCCGGTGCATGGTTCATCCGCTCGGCCATAGTAAGAAATAGGAATAAATTAGAATCGATACAAAGGACAATACTACTCACTATTACCAGAGCATGTCGCACAGTAAGCACACCTGCACTACAGTTGCTGGCCGGAACTCTCCCACTTTACCTGGAAGTAGCCAAAAGAGGCTTATATTATAGATTTAAAAAGGGCATATCCACAGAATTTCTGGGGATAGCCCTTGATACAACCAATACCTTCAATGATGAAAGAAAAAGAATAGCCACAAAGCTCCACGAGCTATGGCAAACAAAGTGGGAGCAGGAAACCAGAGGTCTGGTCACCAAACGGTTTCTGCCACTGGTGTCAATGGTTAGCCCAAAGCCACCTAAGTGGTATGCCCCTGGACTTTTTACAACATTTATATTGACAGGGCACGGCTCCCTAAAGGCGAAACTAACCTCCTTAGGCCTGACCGATGACCCAAACTGCACCTGTGGCGAAAGTGAAGACTGGGCATACATTCTCTATGAATGTATAATATATGACATCCCCAGAACAGAGCTAATAGCACAGATTGGTCCCCTTCCCAGGGGAGAAGAACATCTCTTCATCATAGAAGAGCAAAATTATAAAGCTTTTACATCTTTCACACAGAAAGTTTTCGAAATGCGCAGAGCAATTTCAGCCCCCCAGCAATTAAACAATAATTAATAGTAAAATTGCCCAAGTTTCCCACCACGCCCAGATGATGACTTAAAAACTGTTAGGATAGCAGTATTCTGCACCCTGACAGAAACCTGACATAACCAAACTCCCCATGACTACCATGCCATGTGTAGGAACCTGGGGCCCCAAACCAATGTAGGGGAGGGGGATGGGAATGCATGCAGAGAAAGTGAATGGGAGTGAGCAGACGAGCAAATGTAATTGGCCGAAAGAATACAAAGTTAAAAATAACTTACATTACTTTATATATACTGTACCAACAAACATTTACAAACCACATAAACACTATCACTGCATTCTCCCCTGGCCTGCAAAAAAAAAAAAAAAAAAAACCTTGCAGCTAGGCCTGCACCACAACTGAAGAATAACAGTAAGTTGCGGTGCCCAGAGAGTGCAGTGCAGAAAGAAAGAGTCGAATAAATGAGATGAGAACTAGAAGAATGAATAAAAGTGCAAGCGTGAGAGAAAAGAACACAAATGCTAAGTTAAGTACACACTAACCCTGGTTTTAATTAGTATTTAAATTTACGCTACCCATCATTGCATCCCCTCCTGGTGTGTGAGAAAAAGATGAATGAGTCGAGTGAAAAAGAAAAAAAAAAAAAAAAAAAAAAAATTTTATAAAATAAGAAAAAAGTATAAAAAAAAAAAAAAAATTTTATAAAACAAGAAAAAAGTATAAAAAAAAAAAAAAAAAAAAATTTTTATAAAATAAGAAAAAAGTAAAAAAAAAAAAAAAATAATAATAAATAAAAAAAAAAAAAATTATAAAATAAGAAAAAAGTATAAATAAAATAAATAAAAAAAAAAAAAAATAAATAAAAAAAAAAAAAAAAAGAATGCAAGTAGAGTGAGAATGCACATTCCGAATGAAGTAAATGTGTGCGTCTCCCCCCCCTTCACCTGGTAGGTTCCCCACTGCCAGCTAACATATCCCACCCCCAGAGCGGGATGGGCAGCTGGACCTTCATACCGGATTCGACACTCCTTGGACAAGACACTGACGAAGACACTCTGCGGCTTTGCTGCCAACACGCCATTGGCGATCCGAACTGGGTACTCTAACCTGGTTCCCTTTAAAACCCCATCCCCAGGCAGGGAATGGAGGAGATGGACCTCTGTCTCCTCTCCTCCCTGCCTACCCCCCATATTTCGCCTGGTGGGGCTCGTCTCCACTGACCTCTTTGGGGATGCCTACTCTATCCGTCCCTATTCTTCTATCTGTTTCCTCCCCAGTCTTCAATCTCCCCCCCCCCTCTCTCACTAAATCGACCGAGTACACCCCTTAACAATGCCGCCAAATTATAACCAACGTCTAAATTCTACCGGTTTTGTGCAAATCTCTAAGATATCTAACACTATCAGCTTTTATCTAGCGTTACATGTCTAAATTTAATAACATCAAAATCTTGCCCGACCTATTTGGCCTTTAACACATCTCTTTAGTGTTCAACCCTAACCAGCGATTTCCTAACAGCAATCCCATTAAGCATTAATGTCAAATGCATAAACTTTTATTTTATTTTATTTATTTATTTTTATTTTTATTTATTTATTTTTTTTAAATAGGCCCTAGCCACTGAAATCCCAGGAAACTAGGTGGCAGGACCTGCCAGAGCAAATTGTTGTGATACTGGATACACCCGGCTAGCCTCCACGTGGCAGGGTATGGGCAACGTCGGGCCCCACTAGGGGCCTGGCGGCCAATAAGCCGGATAAACAATGGGCACAACATATCACACTGCACAGACATGACCCACACACTTTCAAGTCTCTGGCTTGACAGTGTATTGTCCTCGATACAGCGAAACACACGCGGAGATGGGAGAAATCCCAGGTGCCGTCTGACACGAACATACCTTATACCTTATACCTTGTCAGTGTAGTACCACAGAGTTGATACATTGCTCTGGGGTTGCTGTTTCCCATATGTAGTACTTTACATTTGTCAATGTTAAACTTCATTTGCCACCTCTCAGCCCATCTGCTCAACCTTTCCAGATCCTGTTGCAGTAGCATAGTGTCAGTAGTGTCATGACAACTCTGCCGACCTTCGTATTGTCTGCAAACTTGGACATTAAGCTTGATATACCATCATCAATATGATTTATAAATATAGAAAACAATAATGGACCCAATACTGAACCCAGAGGGACTCCACTAATAACATTAGTCCACGATGAGCAGTGTCCATTGATTACCACTCTCTGTCTTTTCCCCTCAACCATCCCTTTATCCATAGCAGCAATTTGCCTCCAATGCCACACTGCTCCAATTTGGGCAGCAGTCTTCCATATGCAACAGTATCAAAAGCCTTTCTAAGATCCAAGTATATAATATCAAAGTTATTCCCTGCATCCAGTTCTTTTGTGACTGCATCATAGTATCCAATCAAATTGGTCAGGCAAGACTTCCCCTTAACAAAACCATGCTGTGTCTGAGCTATAACTGAAGTCTTGTCTAGATGATCCTGCAGTGCTTCTTTAACCAGTGCCTCCATTAATTTTCCGGGAACAGAAGTTAAACTAACAGGTCTATAATTACTTGTGTCGCCCTTTGATCCTCCTTTGTGAATTGGGGTCACATTTGCACATCTCCAGTCCATGGGAACTTCTCCTGAGTCCAATGAAGCTCTCATAATTATGGCTAAGTGTTTGCTTACTTCCTTTGCTGCCTCCTTTAATATAACTGGATAGATCCCATCCACCCCAGGTGCCTTTCTTGTATTTATCTTCAACAATTTCTCCTCCACTTTACTCTCAGTTATTACAAGATTATCTAGCTTACTGCTAGAGTTGAATACACCTCTGGCATTCCCCTCGCTGAATAACTCCTCATGTGTGAATGTCGATGCAAAATATTCATTTAGTTTGTTAGCTACCTGAGCAGGATCATCAACAGTTGATCCATCGATATCAAGTGGACCAATCTGATTCATCCCCTTCCTTCTAGAGTTTACATAAGTAAAGAACTCCTTGCTGTTTTTCTTTGCAACCCTTGCCTTCGCCTGCCTAACCTCCTTTGTAACTTGGTTACAGATCAACTTGTATCTATCATAGGCTTCTGTGTCACGTGTTAATTTATATGTATCCCATGGATCATCAACAGTGGTAATCATGGGTACCGCTCTATGTGGACTAATGTTATTAGTGGTGTCCCTCAGGGTTCGGTTTTGGGCCCATTGTTGTTTTTTCGATTTATCAATGGTATCGATAAAGGTATATCAAACTTAATGTCAAAGTTTGGAGATGATACCAAGGTTGGCAGGGTTGTTAATAACAGTAATGACAGTATGGTGCTGCAACAGGATCTGGAAAAGTTAGGTAGATGAGCTGAGAAGTGGCGACTGAAGTTTAACATTGACAAATGCAAAGTATTCCATATGAATAGCAGTAACCCCAGAGAAATGTACCAACTATGTGGCGTTACACTCAGGGTAGTGGAGATTGAAAGAGCCCTGGGAGTAATCATGCAGTCAAATATGAAGTTTTCTGACAGTGCAGACAGGCTGCCAGAGTAGGTCATGGGATCTTGTCAATGATATACAGGAATTTTGCGAGTAGGGATAAGGAGTTGATTATTCCCTTTTATAAGGCAATGGGCAGGCCAAAACTTGATTACTGTGTGCAGGTCTGAAGGCCTCATTTTAGGAAGGATGTAGAGATGCTAGAACGAGTACAGAGAAGGGCAATATGACTGGTGAAGGGAACAAAGGGGTGCTCTAATGAAGAAAGGCTTAAGTTCTGCAAATTGCAGCTTCTGAAGACTAGGCCCCTGCACAGCCATCTGAATGGATAAGGCCTTGAATGGATTGATCAGGCTCGATGCTGATGGGATTCTTCCTCTTGCTTAGATTACAAACCTGAGTCGGCATAGATTCAAACTGAGGAAAGACAGTTGTAGAATAGATGTGCGGAAGTTTGCTGTTAGCCAACAGGTAGTTGATTGTTGGAACAAACTTCCATCTGCAGTTGTTGAAGTTGATAGCTTAAATAAATTCAGGGCAGAACTAGATAAACATTTGGAATGAATGGATCGGTGATATGGAAAAGTTTTTTTTTTTTGGCTGATGCTGTATAAGCTTACTTTCTTGCATCATGTACCTCTACTAATGCTAGTTAAATAAAATTCTAAAATGTTTTTAGCTGTTCCTTGAGTAGCATGGTGCATAGGTAAACTGTGGTATTTGAAAGTAATAAAGAACTGAAACAAGTTCTTGTGACTTAAGTGATATTTCGTGATAGTTATATTACAAAAACAGCTATCACTGAAGATGTGGTAAGAAACTATCACAAAATGTTTGCCTCCATTATCATAATTAAACCAAAGTAGGTTTTAGTGCTTTATTTTCTTGAAAAAAAAAAAAAAAAAAAACAACTGTCTTAACTATCATCATGTGGCAATCTGTTCCCACAAATCTTTTTAGATTAAATTTAGCATTAGCATTAGTAGAGGCATATGATGCAAGAAAGCAAGCTTATTCAGCATCAGCAAAAAAAAAAAAAAAAACACCACTCCCATTTCACCCCGCCGTTCGTTCGAAATACCTGTCCAGTTGAGCTTTAAATTTGTTCAGGCTATCAACTTCAACAACAAGTGATGGAAGTCGGTTCCACCAACCAACCACCCGCTGGCCAAAGGCAAATTTCCGCACATCTATCCGACATCCGTCCTTCCTCAATTTGAATTTATGCCCTCTGAGGTGATTATTCTGAGCAAGATGAAGAATCCCATTGGGCATGCTCAAACCATTCAAAGCCTTATACACCTCTATCAGATCACCTCGCCGGTACCTAGTCTCCAGACTCTGTAATTTGCAAAACTTAAGCCTTTCTTCGTAAGAGCAACCCTTTGTTCCATTCACTAATCTTGTTGCCCTTCTCTGTACCCATTCCAGCAGTTCTACATCCTTCTTGAAATGAGGCCTCCAGACCTGTATACAGTACTCAAGATGTGGCCTAACCATTGCCTTATACAATGGAATAATCACCTCCTTATCCCTGCTAGAAAAATTCCTGTATATCATTGACAAGACACCATGAGCTACTCTTGCAGCCCGTCTGCACTGCTCAGAGAACTTCATATCTGCCTGCACAATTACCCCCAGGTCCTTTTCATTCTCCACCACTGTCAGTGTAGTACCGCAGAGTTGATACGTTGCTCTGGGGTTACTGATCCCATATGTAGTACTTTACATTTGTCAATGTTAAACTTCATTTGCCACCTCTCAGCCCATCTGTTCAACCTTTCCAGATCCTGTTGCAGCAGCATAGCGTCAGTAGTGTCCTTAACAACCCTCCCAACCTTTGTATCATCTGCAAAACTTGGACATTAAACTTGATATCCCATCATCAATATCATTCATAAACACCGAAACCAACAACGGACCCAACACTGAACCCTGAGGAACTCCACTAATAACATTAGTCCACGTTGAGCAGTGTCCATTGATTACCACTCTCTGTCTTCTGCCACTCGACCATCCCCTTATCCATAGCAGCAATTTGCCTCCAATGCCACACTGTTCCAATTTGTGCAGCAGTCTTCCATGTGCAACAGTATCAAAAGCCTTTCTCAGATCCAAATATATAATATCAAAGTTATTCCCTACATCCAGTTCTTTTGTGACTACATCATAGTATCCAATCAAATTGGTCAGGCAAGACCTGCCCTTAACAAAACCGTGCTGCGTCTCAGCTATAACTGAATTCTTGTCTAGATGATCCTGCAGTGCTTCTTTAACCAGTGCCTCCATTAATTTATCTTGAACAGAAGTTAAACTAACAGGTCTATAATTACTTGTGTCAGCCTTTGATCCTCCTTTGTGAATTGGGGTTACATTTGCACATCTCCAGTCTATGGGTACCTCCCCTGAGTCCAAAGAAGCTCTCATAATTATGGCTAGGGGTTTGCTTACATCCTTTGCTGCCTCCTTTAATATAACTGGATAGATCCCATCCACCCCAGGTGCCTTTTTTATGTTTATCCTCAACAATCTCTCCTCCACTTTCCTCTCAGTTATTACAAAATCATCCAGCTCACTGCCAATGTTTACTTTACCTATATCATTCTCCTTCCTGAATAACTCCTCATGCGTGAATGTAGATGCAAAATACTCGTTTAGATTGTTAGCCACCTGAGCAGGATCCTCAACTGTTGAACCATCAATATCCAGTGGACCAATCTGATTCATCCCTTTCCTTCTCGAGTTTAAATATGTAAAGAACTCTTTTCTGTTTTTCTTTGCATCCTTTGCCAAGGATTTTTCGTAGTCTGCCTTTGCATGCCTAATCTCCTTTGTGACTTGGTTACAGACCAACTTATATCTACCAGGCTTCCATGTCACCCATTAATTTGTATGTATCCCATGCATTTTTCTTCTCTGCCACATGTCTCATTAGTTCATCTGACAACCATTTAGGCCTAAACCTTGAACAATATTTCTTAGTTGGTATGTAAAGCCTGGTAGCCTTCAAGTTTAGTTCCTTGAATGCTTCCCATTTTGAGTTTGCTGTTGGTAACATCATAGTTGGTCCCACTGTATAGAATTTAAATACTCTCTCAGACCATCATAGTCGCCTTTACGAAAATAAAAACCCTTCCCTTTACCTCCGATGGTAGTTACCTCCTTGAGTAAATCCCACTTCAACACACTGTGATCACTGCCACCTAGTGGTTCATTTATCTGCAGATTCTTAATGCATGAAGAATCACTACTGATAATCAGATCAAGAGTATTGCTCCCTCTTGTTGCCTCACGAACATGCTGATGTAGAAAACAATCATCCAATAAATTCACAAAAGCCTTGCTAGTGTGCGAGTGACTAACCCACAAATTCCAGTCAATATCTGGGAAATTAAAATCCCCCATTATAAGACTCTCTGATTTACTGGCCCACTCTATTTCCCTGTACAATATCTTATTATACTCATCAGAGTCATTAGGCGTATAACACACTCCTACTCTCAATTTTGATTTCCCTATGCTTATGTCACACCAAACTGACTCGACACTGCCCTGTCCATCGATGTCGACTGGCTTCATTTCCTTGGACTTTATGTGTTTCTTAATTAATAGCATAACCCCTCCTCCCCTCCTGTCCTGTCTATCCTTTCTATACACATTGTATTCCCCAAATTCCAGTTCCGCATTACTTATATCTGTGTGACACCACGTCTCTGATATCCCAACAATATCTGCCTTTGATGTTTTGAGCAATACCTCAAATTCATCAAATTTATTTATCAAACTCCTAGCATTGGTGTACACGAAACCCTAACACAACCCATGTGTAACCCTAACACAACCCATGTGTTTACTTGTACCGCAATGACTCCCAGCAGTCTCTGAAATATCCTGCATCTTGTTTTTCAGGCTTCTGCTCATTTCAATAGAAGCAGTGCAAGAATCACTTCCACCTCTGCCAGTGGCTACTGTTAATCTATTAGTCCTTGTATCCCCCCAACTAGCAGTTTTCCGACCCACCTAACACTGCCTCGACAGCATCAGCAAAAATTCTTGCATTTAGAGATAGATTCAAGGTTTCTGAACAGATTTAGTCATTAAATGCTAAATCTTGGGTATAAGGTGGGCAATTAACTGTTCATAATAATATTTTGTAATTGAATGGCATGCTTAATAACCAACTCTAAATTTGTGAATTGACAAGTTTTGTGGGTTCAGTCTTGTAGCAATTTTATGTGTAGGTCTTTACAAATCTACATATAGGATCTCAAATGATCTTTATGCTGCCATCAATGGATATATGCAATAAGCTACAATAATAATAACTTGAATGACAGATATGAACCACGTGCAATTGCATTAAACAGGTCAGAATTTGATTGGTTAGTTATTTGGGGTTTTTTGTGGTGCATTATCATCTTAAGTTATGTGCCAAGTGAAATGGAATAATAAAGTATACGAGGGGATATCAAAACGTTTTCACCCTGCCATAGAGAAAACATCAGTAGAAAGATGCCATTTTTAATATAAGTTGTCAACATATTCAATAACTAATATGTGCAATTTCATTCCCATAGGTGATTGTACACCAGTGGTGGAGCTCAGAATCTGAGGAAGGGTGCTATGGAGTGTCAAATATCGACACTCTACAGCAGACTATCAAGCATTAATCAAGTTCCTGCATTTGCAGGGAAAGAAGGGGCAAAAAATTGACGAAGAAACGAGAGCTGTGTATGGGCAGAATTGTCCATCCCACGACACTGTAAAAATGTGGAAATGGGAGTTCCAGTGTGGTCGTACAAGTGTCTTTGACAAGCCAAGAGAAGGAAGGCATCAACATCCACAGACAGTGAGATGATTGAAAGGATGAGCAGCCGGTGCTGAGTGACAGACGTGTAACAATACATCACAAATGCAGTGGGAATTAGTTATGGGTCTGCCCACGGCATCTTTCATGACCATCTTCACATGTCTAAGGTCTCCACAAGATAGGTTCCAAGATTGCTGATGCCTTTGCAGAAGCAATGTTGAATGCAATGTTCTCGCCAACTGTTGGATTTGTGTAATGTGGATATTGAGATTATTTTTTGATCTGTTGGTGACAAGTGATGAATGCTGGGTGTACCAGCATGATCCGGAGACTAAAGACATGTCAAAGTAGTGGAATTGTAGTTTCAGGCAAAAAGTGCAAATTTCTATGATCAGGGCATTAAACAACTGATCCATAGACGGGAAGAATGTGTTATTATAGAGGGAGAGTACATAGAAAAGGATTAAAGTTCCTGTGAAGTTTCACCTTTCTAGAGCTATTTTTCTAGTTAAGGGTAAGAACTTTTTGATGCCCCCTCATATATAATATGATATAAGATAAAACAATTATAATAACTACAACTGTAAAAGCACTCTAAATGAGATAGAAACTAACAGTTGTATAAACTTAACTGTATCTGGCACTTCGTCATTATCCGACTGAGCTAATTTTTAGTTAGATGTGTAAAAGACAAATAGCTTTAATTATAAGAAGTTCTATATTCTATTAAAATGTGCAAGACTGATAAAAAAGATGTCACGATATGTATCCCTGCCACAGTACAGTCTGCACCCTACAGGACTAAGAGGCTGATCACTCAATGTGAACAACATAATCCTTCACTGAACTGCACTGATTAGCTTTGCTGGGCACAAAACCTTCACAAATGCATGGCAGGGTTGCCATAATTTGGTTCAGGACCGCCTCCACACACACACACACACACACACACACACACACACACACACACACACACACACACACACACACACACACACACACACACACACACACACACACACACACGCACACACATGCATGAGACAACAATCTCCTATGTAGAACTATGCAAGGACAACCTCCTCCTAGCAAATCCTGAGCTGAACAAACAGAATATTAATGCATAATCACAGGCCTGATTTGATATAGTTTGTGGTATGCTCATGCTAAGGTTCTTGCTTGTTTGGCTAAATGCTTGAAGGGACTAAAAATCAGATGCTATTCTAAGGCATTATTGATTTGGCTGCTGCATCAATCATTGCCTGCAATTCCAAAATGATTAAGAATCTAGCAAAAGTGAATATCAAAGTCTGACTCTGAAAGATAGTGTAGAATTTGCTGTACCCCACATAACACTGAATAATCGCCACATCTTATCCCTACTCTGATATGAACTATAGGCTAGAGCCTACGTACACCATGAAATTTGAAAAGAACAAATGGCAGAAGCATTATATTTACTGCATTATGTGGAATTATAGTGTGACAAAGGCGCCTCCATAGCCAGGTGGGCAGGAGCAGTAGTGCATAGCACATGCTTCTTGATTAGACCGGGGTTCGAACCCGTACCCACCAAATACGGAGGATGCAGCAGGTCAGGGAATGACCACCGCATATTCTCAGCCCGCATAAAGGGTGAGGGTTGGCATCAGGAAGGGCATCCGGCTGTAAAAATTGCATGCCAAAACAATAAAAATGCTGACCCCATATAATAATGGGAAAAGGCGAGGATAAAAAAAAAAAAAAAAAAAAAAAATATAGTGTGACAATACAAAAAATTTCAAAAAAATTAATAAAATCATGCTAGCAACCTGTGAGTGCCTAACAGCACCAGCAAATAAAACATAAAATATAAGTATGGTAATACCATAATTATATTTTACGTTTTTTCAAAATAATGAACAATCACCTTTGAAAATAAGAAAATTACCATACAAAACAAACAAAAAAATTTATAGTTTTTAAAACTGCTTTGTTAACTGACATAAATAGAAGAAACTAATTTTTAGCTTTTGAACATTAGGTGTGCAAATGCCACTGTTGCAGATGAATGATCAACAAATACTTTGGTGGCTAAACAACTTTTGGATAGAATAAATATCTCAAAAAAATTTTCCAGACCAAAATTTCAGGCATACTTTGTTAGTTGAATAACTCATTAAACCTTTGCCTAAAAAAAAAAAAAAAAAAAAAAAAAAAAAGTGTGCATGGGCAGTATCCGAGTCCCTGCAGTTAGGAGGATTTGAAAATTGAAGAATTAAAGCTTTTTCCCTTGAGAAAATTGACCAAGCACTTGAATATTTTTCGAGAATGATCTTCTTCATGATCGTGCAACAAATGTTAAGTGTGAAGTTAAAAGACATAACTGAATGCTACGACACAATCGTAACTAAAAAAAATATGGCAAAAAAAAAAACCCGAACAATTCTGGATTCATTCTTTATTCATACAACTGAAAAATTGTGCAATTTCAATAAACTTTACTTAACCTTACATTGTGTAACATATAATAAAAAATGTCTAATAAAATAATTTTCTAATTTGTCAGTTCCATCATCCATTTTTTACTATGTACAAGTATATAATAAACATTACTATATAATATCGGTGTAGATACACCATATCTACTCATCCTTCACAAAGAGTTGTCCACATATTGCACTACCTCGAATAACTCCAGGGGCTCACATCTGGTGAGTATGGGCTTGGCAAACCCAGGGTCCTGAGCTGGATATCACCATTCTTCTCTTTCTTGGTGATTCCTTTCTACTCTCTCTTTCTCTCTCAGGGTAACTCGGGAATTTTTTTTTTTTTTTTGGCTGGTGCAGCATAAGCCTCAGGCTTCCTTGTACCATATGGCTATTAATAATAATAATAATAATAAGTAACGCTTCACTTGCAATACCAGGATACCTGTACCAAAGAAAAACCCTAGCTTTGAAATGGTGCCTTCTGGGTGGTGGTGGTGCCCACCAAGAATAAGTAACAATAGTTTTCTCTTTTGTTACTTATTCAAGGTAGTGCAATATATGGGCAACTTGTTGTGCAGAATGAGCACAATATGAGATACAGATGAAATGATGCTTTTCACCCTACTATCATAGTTTTTCTTTAAGAGTTGTCTATGGTGTATCTACACCGTTATTATATAGATATAGAATCTTAAACTCTTAAAATTTTAGTCCTAGTTGTATTTAGTTTTATTTAAATAAACATTACGAAAACTGGTCCCCGTTTTAAGTGGAATTTTCTGGAACCAATTACCCTTGGATAATGAGGATCCCCTGTATATTAAAAAAAAAAAAAAGGCAATTTTGGATTCAAAATATGTGTAAATGCAGTTTCTCTTAAGACAGGATTTTCTACCTTCAATCCTGCCATGCTCACTTTTCCTTCTCTTTTTGTAGGATAATTTACGTTGAAATGAATATGATTATACACTGATGTTTACCTCCAAGGATTCAATTGCCAATTCTGGAGGATTGTGATATTGGATTTTCTTGGGATATCTGGCTTCATCTTCATGAAGGTGCAGAGCAGCCTATAAAAATAGGAAATAGCGGTAAAAAGTATAAATAAATAAAACAGTTAATGTAATTTTACGCTCAACATTATTTTATTCAGATAGTAGGAATTTTTCTAGTAATGGTTCCTTGAGGAATATACAGAATCAAAAAAAGTAAAGAGAGCAAAGCTATGAATCTCATTCTTTTAGTGGCATAATGCATTGGAAACTAAAGTCACTGAAGTGCTTAAACCTACATTTCATGGCCTTTCATGTACCACTTCTTCAGTGACTTTAAAGAGGGAAGAAGTGAAGTTTAGATATTAAATTACAGAGCCGAAACTAGGGTGGGGCAATCAGGGTGCCAGCCCCAGGTGCAGCATTTTAAGGGTGCATTCGACCAGTTATATATTTTAAAATTGCTTAATTTTCGATTTAATTTAACAGTCAGACCTGTGTTTAACGAACTTCATTATAGCGAATTTTTTGAATTCCTTTTGGTAATTACATTTAAAAGTTTCTGTACAATGAAGAAAAGTTCCATATAACGAATGGATTAAGAGAGATAACTTTGTATGCTTTGTTTCCACCTCTGGCCTTTTAGGAAATTTAAACAATTAGAAAGTGCAAATTAAGGGTTAAAGGGATTACCGTTCCAAAAATGTAAGTGGTACAGAAATCCATTAAATGTATGCAGCCACCTATAAAAGTTTTATTAGAAGAAATACTGCATTATCTTTGTACGTGCTACTTATGATTCCAGAAATTTTTGTGAGAGTGAAAAAAAATTATAAATTCGGGATTTATAATCACTTATGGAAAAAAAAAAAAAAAAATCAGGAAGGAACAGTGTTTCACAAATTTTGAAAATAATAGAGAAACTACAATTACAAACTTCTAAAAAGGTATGGCCCATTTTGTGATGTCACACCTCTGAGCTTCCTGGTTTGTGCTCCAGTGCTAACCACTGGAGGACAAACAAAATTTTTCAAATATCTGTTGATATTTCAACAGATATTTGAAAAATCATGTTTTATCAATTCTGCAGGATATAAAATCTGTAACCCCTTTACAACTTCTCCAATTCTTCTTATCCAACTATAGAAATAGCGCTATGAATTTTTCTTACCCTGCCTGTAACAGTAACTTCTTGTGAAAGGTCCTTCAAAGCAAGAAAAATTCAATTAAAATAATACACCTTCATTGCCTATTTTTAGTTTATTTTATAATGTTAAAAGTATGGTATTTTGCAATAACCCCAGGGGTTCACATCTGGTGAGTATGGGCTTGAGTCCTGAGCTGGATATCATCCAGCTCAGGACTCAAGAATGATGATATACATCTCAGGACACTTAACCCAGGGTCCTGTGCTGGATACCATCATTCTTCTATTTCTTGGTGATTCCCTTCTACTTCTGACTTGTTTTTTTTCTCTCTCTCTCTCTCTCTCTCTCTCTCTCTCTCTCTCTCTCTCTCTCTCTCAGGGTAATTCAGAAATTTATTTTTTTTTTATGGCTGGTGCAGCATAAGCCTCGGGCTTCATTGCACCATATAGCTGTTGTTGTTATCTGGTTTTTAGGAGCATTAGCAACTAAAGGCCATATTGTTCCGGGGATATGCGGTGGTCATTCCCTGACCTTTCCGCATCCTCTGTATTTGGTGGTCACAGGCTCGAACCCCGGTCTAATCAAGAAGCGTGTGCTATGCACTGCTGCTCCTGCCCACCTGGCTACGGAAGCACCCATATAGCTGCTAATAATAATAATAGGGCGGCACGATGGCCCAGTGGTTACAACACTGGACTACCAGCCTGATGAACCCGGGTTCAAGTACCGCCTTGGCGGAAGCGAACGCGGCTCCATCACGCTGGGAGATTGGTATAATTAATAGTAATAAAATTAGAATAATAATGATAAATAAATTAATAGTAATAAAAATTAATAAAATAAATAAACATCGTGAAAGTTGCTTCAAGAGACCTACCTACCCCAACGTTGTAGTGGCAGCTAAGGCAGATTGTGGCACCATCTGGCGTCACTCACGAGAGCTACCACTGGACATAAGCCAAAGTTAAACAGGTCCATTTCTATAGATGGATGATGTCGCAGAGAAATATTAATCATACTGCATCAAGTATGGCATAGGATAAAGTCACTCGAGTTCAGGCCAGAGGGGTCGGTTCGAAAATCAGAGATGGTCTCTCAAGGAAGACAGTGGGGTGAGTGCTTCCAGTTGGTTGTGGGGGCTGGATGGTCTGCGCAACTGCGCTAGTGACCACCCAGGAAGGGAGAAAATGCCAACGCATAAAGAGGAGCATCAAAATGAATATGTACGTCATGCAAGCATACTTCGAAATAAATAAGCTGGAGACCGATATGATAACTTACAGGGCAAGACTACATACCAAGTGGCTGGAACGATTCCCGGATATTCAAGTCACCGAACAGCGAATAGTGGACCAGAAAAGGACCATCATCATGAAGAACCTGATAGCTCCTGCAATCTTGGAAAAAATCAAGCAGGACATGAGCGATCAACTACAAAGGATGAGGAATACGGAACCAGAGGAGGAAGAGCAAGAAGAAATACAACCCACAGCAGCTGAAGTGGAAACAGATGAGGTCATGATATCCAGAATAGAGGATGAGTGGAAGAATGCCCTAACAGAATTCAAAGGAATGGGACCCACAAACACTCACATGATACCGAAGCAGAGGCTAAATAGAACCTTGTGGAGAGTCACAGGCCACCAGAATCTGGCACATAATACCACATTACCTCGACAGCAATGGTGCAACACTGGAGGCTATCCACACAGCAGTGTAGTGTGCTGCAGTAGCAGCCATGAGGATTAATGGAAGAGAAGCGAGAGACCAGCAGCAGAAGGAACCACAAGCTTGGAAAAGAAGACTTCAGCAGAAGATAGAAGAATTAAGAGTCAAGATAGGTCAATTGACCCAGTACCAATGAGGCAATAGGAGTAAGAAATTAATTGGAAAAGTGAAGAGCATCCTCAAGAGAGTCAAGAATCCACAGCAAACAAAAAATCAGAGAATAGGAGAGTACTTGGACACATTGAAGCAGAACCTCCTTGCACTCAGCAAGAGACTACACTGATACAAAGAGAGCTCCCAGAGGAAAATAAACAACCGAATCTTCAATGAGAACCAAAGAGGCTTCTACAGGAATCTCGGGGACGACAGGAAAGAAGGGAACAGACCACCTGAGAAGAAAGCGATCGAGGAGTTCTGGGGAACCATATGGAGCAGGGAAGTAAGACATAACAGCTGAGCCACCTGGATAGAACTAGAACGCAAGAAAACCAAGGACGTACAAGAAATGAGAGAGTGGGAGATTCGGGAAGAAGAAGTAAAACAAATGATGAAGAACTCTCACAACTGGCGAATTCCACGAATAGATAACGTCCACAACTACTGGTACAAGAAGCTCACTTGCATACACAAGCACTAGGCAGAGCAGTTCACCCGAATGATAAGGCACCCAGAGACAATCCTGAAGTTTCTCACTCAAGGATTCACATATCTGAAGCCAAAAGACGAAGATACAAGAATCCCGGCAAAATATATGCCAATCACCTGCCCCCCAACAATGTACAAGATCCTGACCAGCTGCATAACCAGGAAGAAATCAGACCATGGATGCAAGCAGCTGAGCAAAGGATGCAAGGAGCAATTAACCATAGATGCTGCGGTTATGGAGCAAGCCTACATGAAGCGCCGCAGTTATGGAGCAAGCCTACATGAAGTGCCGCAACATGTACACAACCGAAGCCTACATCAATTACCACAAGGCCTTCGACTCTGTGCCTCATAGCTGGCTAATAGAGGCGCTAAAGATCTACAAAGTCAATCCGATAGTGACAAACTTCCTAGGAGAAATGATGGCGAAATGGAGTACCACCATTAAGGTCGAAAACATCACAACCAGGCCAATCCCCATCAGGTGAAGAATCTTTTAGGGAGATGCCCTGATCCATTGTGGTTCTGTCTAGCACTTAACCCGCTATCTACCATGCTCAACAGTAGCAAGTACGGATATAACCTCAAAGGAGTAAGGAAGAACCTGTACACCCTTGCCCACCTGATGTACACGGATGAAATCAAGCTCTACGTGGGAACCGAGAAGAACCTTCAGCAAATACACCAGATCACCGAAGAATTCAGCAATGATATTTGGATGGAATTTGGTCTAGACAAATGCAAGACCCATGGATTGCGTCAGGGAATATCAGTCAACTGAAAACCAGCTGCAGAGTGGTAAAGAGACTGAAGCCATGGTAGAGGCCTACAAATACTTGGGGATGATACAGGCTCAGCAGATACAGCACAAGGAAATTAAGGTCTGAGGGACCGAAAAATACCATAAGAGAGTCAGAAGCCTGCTGAAAGCAAAGCTGAACGGAGGGAACACAGAGCCATAAACACCTATGCAGTCCCAATGCTAACATACTCCTTCGGGGTCATAGATTGGACTAACACCGAGCTGGAGGATATCATGAGAAAGATAAGGACAATGATGACCAAGAGCCGACAACACCACCCGAAATCTGCCGTGGAGAGAGAGAGAGAGAGAGATTGACAATTGCCCAGGAAGGAGGATGGGGCGTGATAGACCTCACTGAGCAACAGAAGACAGTGATAGTTAACCTGAAGGATTACTTCCAGAAACACGCAACAGCACTCCACCAGACCGTAAGGATGATAGACAAGCGGTATACCCCATTCAACCTAAGCAAGGAGTCCAACTCCAACCAGGAGGTACAAATGAAGCTAAAAAGATGGGCAGAGAGGATACTCCACGGCAGACACTACAATGATCCCCATCAAGATCACATAGATAAAACTGCTTCCAATGCATGGCTCACGAGCGGGATGCTCTTCCCTGAGACTGAAGGATTCATGCTTGCCATCCAAGACCAGGCAATCAACACCAGAAACTAAAGATTTTTGATTTTTTTTTTTTTTTTTTTGATTTTGTTGTTGTTGGCGCATCGGCTTCTGTGGCCATATTGCACCTCCCAAGGTTTTTGCAGTACTTTGATCCAAGCCTGAGGCGGGAATCGAATCCGCGACCTTTGGGTTGTCGGGCAGGTACTTTACCCACTCGGCTAGCCCGGTCGGCAGAAACTAAAGAAAATACATCGCCAAGGAGCTCGGAGTGTCTGATGACACATGTTGATTATGCTGTTATTTGTTTTTTAGGAGCATTATCAAACTAAGGCCATATTGCTCCGAGAATATGCGGTGGCCATTCCCTGACCTTTCCGCATCCTCTGTATTTGGTGGTGACGGGCTCGAACCCCGGTCTAATCAAGAAGCGTGTGCTACGCACTGCTGCTCCTTCCCACCTGGCTACGGAAGGCGCCTCATGTTGATGATGCCACCTGGCCTCAGAAACAATCCAACACATCACTGCGCGATGAAAGGTGATCACCCAGACTGAGTACACTCATAGACATGAGCAGGTAGCCAGGATAATACATCACAAGCTAGCAAGGAAATGCCAGTTGGTCGAAGAAAGCGCATCATACTACACAAGTAAGAACCCCAGGCGGCACTAGAGATCCCAACCCACAAGCTGTACTGTAAAATCAGGAAGTACACGAATCTACAACAGGAGATCAAAGAGATGTGGCATATGCAACAAGTAAAGACCATCGCGATCATAACACAAGACCCTACATAACGGCCTTGCAGCAATAGGTGTCCCAGCGAACACCTACAAGGAACTCCAGAAAGTCGCAATCTAGAACACCTGTAGGATAGTCAGAGCGTTCCTCGACCAACAGTAACACCAGACATAACAACAACCACCCTGTGTACTTGCTAGCAATACCCGTCACGAGGTGGAACCCCCAATCTGGGAGAAATAATATAAAGAGCAATAATAATAATAAAGTCCATTCCGGTTATATGGGACACATCGGGACTAGTGCATTTTGGCCCAATCAAGTGGCTGCCCCAATTATCCAAAGTTTCATGTAAATAGTTAAAAATACAATTTATTCCTCCCTTTTTTTTACAATTGGTTCACTGTACAATCAAATCATGCTACAACGATCTCAACATAGTAAAGTACTGTTCACTATACGATGTGCAGTAAGGGCCAGTCATTGTAATCGCGTTTGTGAATTGAATTTTAATTCTATTAAACAGCGATTCTAATTAGCGAAAATAGGAAGAATATCATCCACAGGCTATAAAAGCAAAGATATATTAAGCAGAAATTTACCTTTTATTACCTTAAAATTAAAAATATGTGAAAATCGGAAGAATATATGTGATAATCGGAATAATTAATACGTACTGTAATATGTACATATGAACTAGTTGACATTTCTGTTCACTGACATTTGTGGGTGGGGGTTAAAATTTAAAACAGTAAAAATATAAGCAATCGATAACAAAGAACACGGCACACACAAATTGCAAGTAACATAATACGTGCAAGTGAGTACCAAGTAACGAGTTACAAAGCTTTAAAAATAAGAATGAAGAGAAGATCTGAAAATTATTTTTTTTATGATTGAAGATTTCATGGAAGTGTAAACACATTTCACCATAATAACCCACAAAATTCCAGCTGTCGGTTTTATCCCAAATTCAGTAAGATCGAGTGTACTGTCCGTTTATGATAGATTTCACTAATAGAAAAGCCCAATAAACAGGTGACTGCTAATTGTTTTTATTGTTTTATGGTTGTGACCTCCAGAATTTCGACCGAACCACGTGGTACCGTTGCAGACAATCATAGGGTAATCTCCAGTGCTGTGGTCTCCTGCCCAGATTAAACGGCATGCTATCCCAATTAAGCAAAGTAAACCCTGGCTATTTTCTCGATTGGTTTCTGTTTTTTAAGATTTGCCCCGATTAACCGGTGGCCCAAATAACCGGAATCCACTGTATTTTGTTTCTATGATTTTATACTAGATATATAAACATAAACTATCTAGTTTTCTAATTTATTTGTAGTTATATGTATTTTCTTTGTAGTTTATATAGAATTAACTTCTCTGTAGATATAAATGAATATTTGTAAGTTTCTTTTTCTTTGATACTTTTGTTTTGTTATATTCATTATATTATTTAAATTATTTTATTAATAAAGACATGCAAAATCGTATACCATTGCAATTATAAATTTTATGAATTCATATACTGCAGAGGAGGGGATGCAGAGGGGGAATTTCCTCCAGGGACCGAGTTCAAGGGTGAAAACTGAAGGAATTATCTATCACAATCAGGAGCACCAGGGAGACATGTTGCCCCCCGGGCGTCGACAACCCTAGCTACACTACTGAAAGATCGACTACCTGCATATTTATAATGGCGGCGTACTTATAACACTTTTGCCCCAGGTGTAGGATTGCCTGGTTCGGACTCTGTTAAATTATATGGAGCTCATTCTTCAATAAATTTTTGGGTTACTTTACAGCTAACTTTACAGAAAACTTCATTTCTACTGCATTATAACTCCCAGATCACTACCCTCCTTCACTGTTTTTAATTCAACCCCACCAAGTGCATAATTTTTTTGTGGTTTGCTATTCCCCAAGTGTAACACCTTGCATTTAGCAGAATTAAAACATAGCTGCCACTTTTCTGATCATCTTGAAGTCTGGTCAAATTATCATGAAGTAGTGCTGCTTGGTACTGAATACTAGAGTGCAGTTATAGTTCAGACATATACCAAATTGGTCAGACAAGACTTCCAGATGGGAAGTCTTGTCTAACCAATTCGATCGGATACTATGCATCCAATCAAATTAAGAAATCTTTTGATACTGTTGCACATGGAAGACTACTTTACAAGTTGGAGCAGAATGGGCAAGTTGCTGCTATGGATAAAGAGACGAATGAGTGGGAGAAGACAGAGTGGTAATCAATAGATACTGCTCTTTGTGGACTAATGTTTTTAGTGGAGTTCCCCAGGGGTTGGTGTAGGGGCCTTTGTTATTTTCTGCACTTACAATGATATTGACGAAGGATAATCAGGTTTAATGTTCAGGTTTGTAGACGATATGAAGGTTGGTAGGGTTGTTAATGACTATAAGGACGGTACGTTACTGCAACAGGATCTAGAAAAGTTGAGCAGATGGGCTGAGAGGTGGCAATTGAAGGTTAACATTGACATATGCAAAGTACTCCATAAGGGAAGCAGTAACCCCCAGAGTAACACATGGAAGCCTACTGTACATACCAACTGGGCAGTACTACACTCAGGGTAGTGGAAAATTAAAAACACCTGGGGGTAATTGTGCAGTTAGATATGACATTTTCTGAGCAGTGCAGACAGGCAGCAAGAGTAACTCATGTGGTCTTGTCAATGATATACAGGAATTTTGTTAGCAGGGATAAGGAGGTAATTATCCCCTTGTATAAGGCAATGGTCAGGCCTCACCTTGAATACTGCATACAGGTCGTTCTGGAGGCCTTTTCAGGAAAGATGTAGCTGCTAGAACGAGTACAGAGAACGGCAATGAGATTAGTGAGTTTTTCAGAACTTAAGAAAGGCTTAAGTTCTGCAAATTTCAGTGTCTGGAGACTAGGCCCCTACAAGGTGATCTAATTGAGGCATATAAGGACTTGAATGGTTTGTGCAAGCTCAATGCTGATGGGATTTTTCCTCTTTCTCAGATTCTGCAACTGAGGGGGCATAAATTTAAACTGAGGAAAGACAGTTGTAGAATAGATGTGTGAAAAGTTGCTTCTAGCCAGCGGGTGGTTGACTGCTGGAACAAGCCTCCATCTGTCATTGTGGAAGTTGGCAGCTTAAATAAATTCGCTGAACTAGGAAAAACCTTTGGAGTTAATGGATGGGCGAAACAGGTAGGTTTTTTTTTTTTAGCTGATACTATGTAAGTTTGCTTTCTTTCATTGTATGCCTCTACTAATGCTAATGCTATCCCTTCGTCAATGTCATTTACGAAAATGAGAAACGACAGTGGTCCAAGAATCAATCCTTGAGGGACATCACATGACATTACACCAATCTGAAGAATATCCATTAACCCTGAAATAGGTGCATGCATACGTGCGTGTTTACCAATGCTAGGAGTTTAGTAAATAAATTTGATGAATTTGAGGTATTGCTCAAAACATCAAAGGCAGATATTGTTGGGATATCAGAGACGTGGTGTCACACAGATATAAGGAATGCAGAACTGGAATTTGGGGAGTACAACGTCTACAGAAAGGATAGACAGGATAGGAAGGGAGGAGGGGGTTATGCTATTAGTTAAGAAACACAAAATCCAAGGAAGTGAAGCCAGTCGACATCGCTGGACAGTGCAGTGTCGAGTCAGTTTGGTGTGACATAAGCATTGGGAGATCAAAATCGAGAGTAGGAGTGTGCTAGACGCCTAATGACTCTGATGAGTATAATAAGAAACTGTACAGGGAAATAGAGTGGGCCAGTAAATCAGAGAGTCTTATAATGGTAGATTTTAATTTCCCAGATATTGACTGGAATTTGGGGGCTGGTCACTCACACACTAGCAAGGCTTTTGTGGATTTATTAGCATTAGCATTTAGCATTAGTAGAGGCATTTGACGCAAGAAAGCAAGCTTATGCAGCATCAGCCAAAAAAAAAAAAACACTTCCACTTCACCCCTCTGTTCGTTCAAAATACATGTCCAGCTTAGCCTTAAACTTATTTAGGCTATCAACTTAGAAGCAGTGCAAGAATCACTTTCTCCTCTGCCAGTGGCTACTGTTAATCTATTAGTCCTTGTCTCCCCCCAAGCTAGCAGTTTTCCAACCCACCTAACACTGCCTCGATAGCATCAGCAAACATTCTTGCACCCTTTCTATTTAAGTGTATCCCATCCCTGTAGAAGCTATCTCTCCTGTTAACAAGTACAGTCCAGGCTGAAAAAAATTCTACCCCTTGAGCCTTGCACAATCTTTCCAGGGCCGAATTGATTGACAAGGCTCTCGTCATATACTCCCTCCTATCGTGCCTGGGCAGAATTGCAGACACTTTCAAATTCAACCCTATTTCACGGCTTTTTTTCAACAGTGACCTGTACTTGTTAAGCAATTCTGCCGGTCTCCTAATCTTGATATCGTTAGTGGCAACGTGTACAACTATATCACCTTTTGTGCCCTTAAAAGATGATATTCGCTCTACAACGTCATCAACCTTTGCCCCTGGCAGACATACCCTGGTCCTGTTCCAGCATGTTCCCCGTTTCCCTGACAATAGAGTCACCAACAACTACTAGTTCCTTTAGGACCAGCGCATTCTGCCTTGGGGGTTGCCGCTGTGTTGCGCGACGACCAAGTGCAAGCTCTGGCGTTGATGTGGGCAGCTGAGAGCTTGATGGGCCCTTCAATTTAGTTCCTTCGAGGGCATCCACCCTGTCCTTCGAGCTCTCATATAGGCCCATATAAACGCTGAGTTGTTGCCTGATTTCGATACGCTCCTTGCATCGCGCACACACAAAGACATCCCCCATGGCAATATCATGTCAGGTACCTGAATGCTCCACAAACATCATGCAAGCTGTGCACTTTAGAAGGCAGTGATTCAGAAGGTAACTGTCCCCCTCAGTTCTCCTCTGAGCCACAGCACTTCCATTAGCTTGAGCCTTTTGTTTTGCTGCTCTGGTCTGAGTCATGTTTACTTTTAATTTAAATAAAATTTCAATTTCAGTTTATAACCCTAACTTATCTAACACAGTTATAATGGGATATATATTTTTTAGTGTCAAGTATTAATTATCTCCGAGTTCCCTTTATATAACTTCCGTATCAGTTATGTATTAATTAATTATGTGACGTTTGTAATCTCAGTCGGTATATGTATTTAGTTAAAAGTACAATTTAAATGGCAACGAAGTTCAACAAGTTTAATAGATTTTACCGATCACTGAAAATATTATAACCTATACTATACTAACACTATCTAGGTTCGATATATAACGATCGTATGACAAAGACAACGGCGGGAAGTTATGACGGTAAATCTATGGACAATAAGTATTAATTAACTTTCAAATCTCGCTGTCTGAACTCAGAATAAACTAACGATCCTTACTAGGTCTATAAACTACTTACAAAAAATATTTTGATGTAAAAATATTCAATAAGCGGCTAAATATGGCTAAAAAACTTCTCGTTCAGCGGAGTTCCGACTTGTAACACGTGGATACCCTTACCGATACTTTTATGCAATTGCCGATACAATTGCAAGGCCGAGTAAAGAATAAATACACCAAATTAGTCAGAAAATCCCAAAATAATGCTATACTACTAAATTTAAATCAAAAGTTTTAGAAAAACAATAATTTCAAATTAATAAATAAGAAAAATCCACTTAGCGGCTTTGAATACGTCTGGCTCCTACTAGCCTTGTCAGCAGACTATGATTGTTTTCTACATCAGCATGTTCGGGAGGCAACTAGAGCGAGGAATACTCTTGATTTGATTATCAGCAGTGATTCTTCATGCATTAAGAATCTGCAGATAAATGAACCACTAGGTGGCAGTGATCACAGTGTGCTGAAGTGGTATTTACTCAAAGAGGTAACTACCATTAGGGGTAAAGAGAAGGGGTATTGCTTTCGTAAAGGTGACTACGATGGACTGAGACAGTATTTAAATTCTATACAGTGGGACCAACTGATGATGTTACCAACAGCAAACGCAAAATGGGAAGCATTCAAAGAACTTATCTTGGAAGCTACTAGGCTTTACATACCAACTAAGAAATATTGTTCAAGGTTTAGGCCTAAATGGATGTCAGATGAACTAATGAGACATATGGCAGAGAAGAAAAATGCATGGGATACATACAAATTAACACATGATACAGAAGCCTATGATAGATACAAGTTGATCTGTAACCAATTTACAAAGGAGGTTAGGCAGGCGAAGGCAGATTACGAGAAATCTTTGGCAAGGGATGCAATGAAAAACAGAAAAGAGTTCTTTACTTATGTAAACTCTAGAAGGAAGGGGATGAATCAGATTGGTCCACTTGATATCGATGGGTCAACTGTTGATGATCCTGCACAGGTATCTAACAAACTAAATGAATATTTTGCATCGACATTCACACATGAGGAGTTATTTAGCGAGGGGAATGCCAGAGGTGTATTCAACTCTAGCAGTAAGCTAGAGAATCTTGTAATAACTGAGAGTAAAGTGGAGGAGAAATTGTTGAAGATAAACACAAGAAAGGCACCCGGGGTGGATGGGATCTATCCAGTTATATTAAAAGAGGCAGCAGAGGAAGTAAGCAAACCTTTAGCCATAATTACGAGAGCTTCCTTGGACTCACGGGAGGTACCCACAGACTGGAGATGTGCAAATGTCACCCCAATTCACAAAGGAGGATCAAAGGCTGACACAAGTAATTATAGACCTGTGAGCTTAACTTCTGTTTCAGATAAATTAATAGAGGCACTGGTTAAAGAAGCACTGCAGGATCATTTAGACAAGACTTCAGTTATAGCTTGGACACAGCATGGTTTTGTTAAGGGGAAGTCTTGCCTGACCAATTTGATCGGATACTATGATGCAGTCACAAAGGAACTAGATGCAGGGAATAACTTTGATATTATATACTTGGATCTTAGAAAGGCTTTTGATACTGTTGCACATGGAAGACTGCTGCACAAATTGGAGCAGTGTGACATTGGATGCAAAATGCTGCTGTGGATAAAGGGGTGGCTGAGGGGGAGAAGACAGAGAGTGGTAATCAATGGACACTGCTCGTCGTGGATTAATGTTATGAGTGGAGTCCCTCAGGGCTCAGTGTTGGGTCCATTTTTGTTCTCTGTATTTATAAATGATATTGATGATGCTTTTTCGAGCTTAATGTCGAAGTTTGCAGATGATACAAAAGGTAGGCAGGGTTGTCAAGGACACTACTGACACTATGCTGCTGCAACAGGATCTGGAAAGGTTGAGCAGATGGGCTGAGAGGTGGCAAATGAAGTTTAACGTTGACAAATGTAAAGTACTACACATGGGAAACAGCAACCCCAGAGCAACGTATCAACTCTGTGGTACTACACTGACAGTGGTAGAGAATGAAAGGGACCTGGGGGTGGTTGTGTAGGCAGATATGAAGTTCTCTGAGCAGTGCAGACGGGCTGCAAGAGTAGCTCATGGTGTATTGTCAATGATATATAGGAATTTTTCTAGCAGGGATAAGGAGGTGATTATTCCCTTGTATAAAGCAATGGTCAGGCCACACCTAGAGTACTGTATACAGGTCTTGGGGCCTCATTTCAAGAAGGATGTAGAGCTGCTGGAACGAGTACAGAGAAGGGCAACAAGGTGAATGGAACAAAGGGGTACTCTTACGAAGAAAGGCTTAAGTTTTGCAAATTACAGTGTCTGGAGACTAGGCACCGGTGAGGTGATCTGATAAAGGTGTATAAAGCCTTGAATGGTTTGAGCATGCTCAATGCTGATGGGATTCTTCCTCTCGCTCAGAATAATCACTTTAGAGGGTATAAATTCAAATTGAGGAAAGACAGATGTAGGATAGACGTGCAGAAGTTTGCCTTTAGCCAGCGGGTGGTTGGTTGGTGGAACAGACTTCCATCCCTTGTCGTGGAAGTTGATAGCCTAAATAAGTTTAAAGCTCATCTGGACAGGTATTTCGAACGAACAGAGGGGTGAAGTGGAAGTGGTTTTTTTTTTTTTTTTTGGCTGATGCTGCATAAGCTTGCTTTCTTGCATCAAATGCCTCTACTAATGCTAATGCTAATCACAATCCTCTACCTTCTAACTTGCAGCTACCCAGCAATCCATATCTAGAATCTTAATAATAATCCCAACCTGTTCAAGCTTATACAGTAATCTCTCATGAGGATCTTAGTGAAATGTTTTGCTAAAATCCAAATAAAATATGTCAAAATTATTCCCTAAATCTAGCTCATGAGTAACTGTGTCAAAATAACCTACTTTGTTAAGAAGTTAGTTAAGAATGATTTACCCTTAACAAAGCCATGTTGTGCATCTTTCAGAATTCATATCTATCTAAATGTTCCTGGATTGCACTCTTAATCACTACCTCTAAGATTTTTCCTACAAGTGAAGTCAGGCTAGTAGTCTGTAACTTCACTCTTAGAACTGCTTTTGCCAACCGGGTTAGCCGGTTGGGTATAGTGCCTGCCTGGCAACCCAAAGGTCGCGGGTTCGAATCCCGCCTCAGGCTTGGATCAAAGTACAGTAAACCACCGGTATTCGCGGTATCTGTATTCGCAGTTTCGCGTATTCGCGATCACTGATTTTATATTTAAAATGAAAACTAAAAAGAAAAAAAAAAAAAAAAGAATGTGAATTTTAAAGCGCCGTGAATATTTTCCACCATAAAAAAACATGGGCGTGGCTAAAATTATCTTTTCCGGTCAAAACAGCGCTCAGTAGGTGGGGGGAGAGGGGTGACAAAATCGTGAGCGTGGATGTTTCTCGCTAATCCTTGTTCAGTATGTGTTATGCGCTTGTCATGGAAGGTTTCGTCATTTGCTTTTAATTTATATACTTACAAAAATGATAAATCTACTGTTTTGCAGTGTAAAACCGACTTCTTCGAGTGTATTAACGGAAGAAAGTGACTTTATTGTGGACAAGTTCTTTCTAACCCCTACAAAAATATGGCTACGAATAACAAGAGAAATGTGAAAATATCAAAGAAGGTGATGATATTAGTGAATAAAATTAATTGAGTTATTAGATCCTTGAGGATATGGTCCTTGAGGTTGTCACAGACATTCTCTCAGATATGTCAGACAAGCTGTTCTTGCTACCTGGGAGTCTAAAACGCTGATGGAACTGATATTCGGGTGACACTCAAGTCAAAGTGGACCCAATTTCGGCGAAGTCCGGACGGTCTATGACAGCCAAATCCTCTGCTTGCACCTTCACAATGGCGGGACTGTTAGTAATCCTGGGTATAACCTTCATGCACAAGTACATGGTGGGTGATCACCCAGGTGTGAACCAACGTAAGCAGGGGTCGAGGTGTGGCGCCCACACAACAAGGAGGAACGCTGCCCCTCTATGTTACCAGGCAGTACCAGGTGGTAGATGACTCTCATCAACCGGTGAAATACCACCACTTTGCTTATTGGAGGCTTGAAGTGGTGGAACTCATGTTTAGTCTCTAGAGCTAAGTTCCGGCCAACCCTTCCCTATCTCTTCCATCATGCAGTATGATTGATGATTTTTGAGGTTATGATGAATGTCGTGGCGAGTCCAATATTCCTTACATTTCGAGGGTACAGCTCTAAAATGGTGTTCGCAGGCCGGCCGCTAGTTAGTACACCGGACTGAACCTATTGGTAACTCTCTAGGAAGCTTCCGGATCAGCTAGTGTATAATCTTGCTACCTCTACTCTGCCAGATAGTGACTGGAGGGAGTCCGAGTAGTGTGTATGCGGGGAGCATTGTCGAGGCCACGTTATGTCAAGGATCTGGGTATATTCTTACCACATGTACGCCACATCCAAAAATTTCATTACTTCATACAGCATGTCCCACCCACTTTTTCTTACTATTGAATACACCATGAATTGTCAAAATAATAGAGCAAGCTTATCTGCGAAAAGATCTAAACCTCCCAAGGACTTCCTAATTCATTTCACAAATATACGTGGTCTCAATTCTAATCTCAATGATGTCCATTTCCACTTGCAGTCTTCCAAACCCCATGTACTTTTTCTGACTGAATCTCAGTTATCAGTTGATTCAACTACTGCTCATCTCAGATGTCCAAATTATTTGCTGTATGATTCCTTTCGACTCAAAGGTGGTACTTGTGCATATGTCCGTTCTGATATTCCCTGTAAGAGACTTGGCAATTTGGAACTCCTCTCTTTGATCTTCTCTGGCTTAAAATCTCTCTACCTCATTGTGTAAAATTCATCTGTTGTCTCTACCGTTCTCCCAACTCCACTAATCGCTTGGAGCTCTTTGACTTCCTCTCTTTGCAACTTGACTTTCTCCAGTCCAACTTTCCTAACAGTGAGGTAATTTTCCTTGGTGATTTTAACGTTCACAACTCCAGCTGGCTTCCGTTTTCTAGTCACACCGACCCAGCAGGTCGAGATGCTGAGGCTTTTGCAATTACTAATGACCTAGCACAGATTGTTCATTTACCTACAAGAATACCGGACAATCCTAATCATACAGCCAATACGCTTGATCTTTTTCTCACAAACAACCCTTCTAAGTACAAGGTTGAAGTGAGAGGTCCTTTAGGCACTTCAGATCACAACTTGGTGATTGTCTCTTCTCCAATGGAACCTTCATCTCATGGCTATTCCCAACCTCGTATTGTTTGGCATTACAAGAATGCAAAATGGGAGGACCTGCGAGACTTCTTTTCTTCTTTTCCTTGGTCTGATTACTGTTTAAAAACTTCTGATGTCAACGTTTGCTCAGATCGTGTCAGTGAAATTATTCTTGCAGGAATGGAATCCTTTATCCCACACTCCACTTTAAAATCTCGTCCTTTATCTAAACCTTGGTTTTCCAATAAATGTGCTAAGGCTGTCCAAGAGAAGAATGTTGCATATCGTAATTGGCTTGTTTCTAATTCTTCAGTTTCATTTTCTGCCTACACCAAAGCTCGCAACAATTGTTAAGCAGTTATTAGTCAGTCCAAACTAGAGTTTCAACAGGCTAAGAGTAGAAAACTTGCTTCTTGCCCTAATGGTAGCCGAGCATTCTGGTCTCTTGCCAAAGCTATTGGCCACAACTTTTGCCCATCTCTGCTCCCACCGCTGTCCAAACCAGATGGTTCTGTTGTCATTTCAGCCAAGGATAAAGCTGACCTGCTAGCATCCCATTTTTCTTCGAGCTCATGTAATAATGATCTTGGTAAAACACCTCCCACCATTCCCAACACGCTCCATTCAATGCCTCCTGTGGTCTTCCGTCAAAAGGATATCAGAAGGATTTTGATGAATCTTGATGCTAAGAAAGCTCCAGGTCCTGAAGGTATTTCTTCACTTGTTCTCAAAACCTGTGCTCCTGAACTTACTCCTGTTCTTTGCCGCCTTTTTTCACTTTCTTATTCCAAAGGTGTTTTTCCTTCTGCTTGGAAATTTGCTCATATCCAGCCGGTTCCTAAAAAGGGTGACAAATCCCTCCCATCCAATTATCGTCCCATTGCAATTACTTCTACTCTTTCTAAAGTAATGGAGAAATCAATTAACCGCCAACTCTTAAACTACCTAGAAACCTTCCGACTGATCAACGATCGCCAGTATGGATTCCATCAGTGTCGATCCACTGGTGATATTCTGGCTTATGTTACCCATTTATGGACTAATTCAATGGAAAGGTTCGGTGAAACACAAGTAGTTGCTCTTGACATCTCAAAGGCTTTTGATCGTGTTTGGCATAAAGGTCATCTAAACAAGCTTCCATATTATGGTTTGCCAACTGTTTTTAGTAATTGGTTATCCAGTTTTCTCTCTGATCGCTCACTGAGGGTGATGGTAGATGGCTCTCTCTCTTCTAACTTCTCCACTAATGCCGGTGTCCCCCAAGGTTCAGTTCTTTCCCCCACTCTTTTCCTCTTGTATATCAATGACCTTCTTCCATTGACTGGAAATCCTATCCATAGTTTTGCCGATGATAGCACATTGCATTCAACTTTCCATTTTGAGAAACCTTGTCCAGCTCAATCAGCTTCAAGTTCTCGAAAGTCTGCTGCCAATTCCTTAAATGCTGATCTTCAGGTAATTCTCCAGTGGGGCAGAGACAACTTAGTTGATTTCAATCCTTCTAAAACTCAATCTTGTCTTATATCTTGCAAAAAGGATTCTTCTGCTCCTATGCTTATCTTTGGTGACACTCCAATTTCTAGGCAAAATGATATATCTCTTTTGGGGATTACCCTGACTTCTAATCTCTCTTGGCACAAGCACATTACAAATATTGCTTCCTCTGCATCTAAAAAACTTGGTTTTCTCTTTCGCTCTCGGCGTTACTTTTCTTCCAAATAGCTGCTCACTCTGTATAAATCGCAAATCCGCCCTGCCATGGAATATTGTTCCCACATCTGGGGTGGTGCCCCCAAAAGCTCTCTCAGGCTTCTTGATTCCATTCAGAAGAGGGCAGTTAGGTTAATTAATGATTCATCTCTAACAGAGTCTCTTCACTCGCTTTCTCATAGACGCACTGTTTCTGCTGCATGCCTCTTCTACAGATATTTTCATGGGCACTGTTCTTCTGAACTGGCTTCTATAATTCACGCTCTCTCTTTCAAAACAGTCCGAACACGTGCTGCCACCAGCCAACATCCATTTACTGTCCAACTTCAAACCCACAGAACCAACTTTTCATCTTCCTCATTTATTCATTCAACTGCCGTTTTCTGGAACAACCTTCCTTCATACGTATTTCCTAAAAATTACAATCTACAGAAGTTCAAGTCCAATATCAACAAATATCTTGTTTCGTGTTCTCAACCTCCAACCCAAGCACGGTACTAAGTACTATAGGTTATAATACCTCTCGTGTTTGGGGTTCTCATAAAAAAAAAAAAAAAAAAAATTGCTCTTTAACTCACAATGTTAAATTAGAAAAAATGGAAAAGCTTTAAATCTGTGGATAGACCGAACTCAAAATTCCGTTAAGTTCACTCATCATTCGTGAAAAGGCAAAACTCCTTTATCAACACTTTAGCAAAACTGGTGATAGCACTGGCGGGATAAGTTTTTTTGCTAGCAAAGGCGCTGGTTTGAAAGATTTGTTTGAGATTTCTGATAAATATTACATTTAATATTAAATTGTTTCTTATTTTCATTTCGATGCCATATGCTTGCATTTCACTATGTACTGTCTATGTACCTATTCATATTATGAAGGTACATATAATACATATATAGACAAAATGTTAAACTAGTTTTTCTTATATAGTTCATACTTTGAAACGGAACCCCTTTATTACTATGGGAGCCATAACTCAGTATTCGCGACATTTCTCAGGAACGTAACCCCCGTGAATAACGGGGGTTTACTGTACTGCAAAAACGTTGGGAGGTGCATTATGGCTACAGAAGCTGATGCGCCAACAACTACCAAAAAAAAAAAAAAAAAAAAAAGAACTGCTTTATCATCAATCATCAAGAACCTGATAGCTCCGAACCAGAAATGGAGGAGGAACAGAAAATACAAGAACAACCTTAAGCAGCCGAAGTGGAAACAGATGAGGTTGTGGTATCCAGAATAAAAGAAGAATGGAAGAAGGCTCTATAGAATTCAGATGGACCCAAAACGAACGACACCACAGTGAAGGAGGGACCCAACATAATCTTTTGGCAAGTCACAGACTAACTCAATCGGCAAAAATACCGGATTACCTCAACAACAAAGAAGGAACACTAGATACCATCCACACAGCCATTTATTACAGCACTGTAGCGGTCACCAGGATGAATAGAAGAGAAATCATAGACAAACAGAAAACAAAAAAAAAAAAATCAAAGAGCCACCATTCTGGGAAAAAAGACTACAGAAGAAGATAGACGAGCTAAGAGCAAAGATAGGCTAACTAACCCAGTATCAACAGGGTAACAGAAGTATTACGCTGATCAAAAAAGTGAAGACAATCCTCAAGAAAGACAACATCTACAGGAAATGAACCCAAAAAGAACCACACGATAGCAAAGGAGAGACCCAACAGAATCCTGTGGAAAATCACAGACTAACTCAATTGGCAAAAATACTGGATTACCTCAACAACAAAGAAGTAACACTAGATGCCATCTGCAAAGTCATTTATTATACCACTGTAGCAGCCACAAGGATGAACAGAAAACAAACAAAACAAAAAAAAAAAACAAATAATAAAATAAAAATAAAAAAAAAAAATATATATATATATATATATATATATATATATATATATATATATATATATAAATCAGAGCATCAAAAGAGTACATGGAAGACCAACAGAGCTTCTAACCAGAAGGCGCTTAGAGTGCTGGGGTAACCTGTGGAGCAGCAAAGTTTCCCATAATAGTTGTGCCCCCAGGATAGACCTAGAAGGGAAGAAAAGCATGGACATACAACAGATGTCAGAACTGGAGATTTGGGAAGTCCAACAGTCCATCACGACATCCCACAACTGGTAAGGCGCCTCTGTAGCCAGATGATCAGGGGCAGCAGTGTGTAGCACACGCTTCTTGATTAGACCGGGGTTTGAGCCAGTGACCACCAAATATGGAGGATGCGGAAAGGTCAGGGAATGACCACCGCATAACGCCGGAGCAATATGGCCTTAGTTGCTAATGCTCCTAAAAACGAAACAACCAACAACTGGCAAACTCCAGGAATAGATAACATTCACAACTAATGGTTTAATAAGTTCAGCTGCACACACAGACTTTATTATTATTATTATTATTACTAGCCATATAGTTGAAGGAAGCCTGAGGCCTATGCTGCACCAGCTAAAAGAAATTTTCGAGTTACCCTGAGAGAGAGAGAGAGAGAGAGAGAGAGAGAGAGAGAGAGAAGTAGAAGGGAATCACCAAGAAAGAGAACAATGATGATATGCAGCTCAGGACCCTGGGTGTGCCAAGCCCATATGCTATACTCACCAGATGTGAGCCCCTGGGGGAGCATAGCAGAGCAGTTCGTCCAAATGATAAGGCATCCTAACATAATTCCAGAGCCTCTGATTCAAGGAATTGCCTATCTGAAGGGTAAGGACAAAGAAACAAAAACTCGGCAAAGTACTGATCACCTGTCTCCCAACAATGTATAAGATATTGATTAGCTGCATAACTAAGAAGATAGATCAGCTGGACAGCCATAACACTATGGCTGAGCAGCAAGAGGGATGTAAACAGATGCAATCCTTGCTAAGTAACTGCCATGACCATCAGCATGGCAGTTATGGAGCAAGCCTATAAGGAGTACCGCAACCTGAACATCGCCTACAGACTACAGCAAGGCCTTCGACTACATGCTCAATAGCTGGATGATAGAGGCATTGAAGATCTAAAAAGCCAATCCAACAATGACATACTTCCTAGAAGCAACCACTGTCCACCAAGCACAAACAACAGGAAGTAAGAATATATTATAAAAAAAAAAAAAAAATGGAGGAAGAACCTGTACACCCTCTTTCACCAGATGTACTCACTCAATAGATGACACCAAATTTTAGGCTGCAATTAAAAATCAGCTCCAACAGCTTCTCTGGAACACGAGCTCAACACTGATATCAGGATGCAAATTGCCTAGGCAAATGCAAAACCCATGGTTTGTATCAGGCAAATCCAGTCTGCCTAAATTAACAACTGAAGAGATTGAAGCCATGACAGAGGGAGAGACCAAGAAAGATCCAGGGATGATGCATGCTGAACAGTTAGAACACAGGAGATCCATGCCCAACTCACTGAGAAATACCATCTGAGGAGCCTGCTAAAATAAAAACTGAATGGCAAGAGCGTGGTCAGGGCCAGAAGGAACTACGCAGTCCCAGTAATAACATACTCCTTCAGGATCATGGATTGGACCAACACCGAGCATGAGTTTATTATAACAATCAGGCTAATAGTAACCAACGACAACCTACATTTGCAGATAGTACAAACATTTGTACATTTGTGCATTGTGTACAGAAAGGAAAGACAAAATAGGATAGGAGGTTATGCTCTTAGTTAAGAAGCACATAAAATCTAATGCAGTGCATTCACATCAGTGGCCAGTGTAATGTTGAGTCAGTTTGGTGTGACATAAGCAATTGGAGAGAAAAAAAAATGAGGAGTGTGTTATAGACCTAATGACTCTGATGAGTACAACGAACAGCTATACAGAGAAACAGAGTGGGCCAGTAATTCAGAATGTCTTATAATGGGAGATTTTAATTTTTGAGATATTCACTGGAACTTGTGGTCACCAGAGGGGGGAGTAATACTCATGATGTGATTATCAGCAAGATTATTTATGAATTAAGAACTGCAGATAAAACAACCACTACTGGAAGTGATCACAGTATATTGATGTGGGATTTCCTTAAAGATCTACTACCATCATGGGTAAAGGGAAGGGTTTTTGGTTTCGTAAAATTTAACTATGGTGGTCTCAGAAAGCATTCAAGGAATTAATCATAGAAGCTACTAGGCTTTTCACACCAATTAAAAAATAGTGCTCGAGGTTTATGCCTAAATGAATTTCAGATGATGAGACTCATAACAGAGAAGAAAAATGCATGGGATGCATATAAATTACACGAAACAACAAATTTTGGGTCATATCTGTTACAGGCATGAAAATAAGTTTACTTTATGGATTTTGGGTGCTAAACATGGAAATAGTGCTTAAAATGTCAGATTGTTATTATTATTAGCCATATGGTGCAAGGAAGCCTAAGGCTTATGCTACACCAGCCAAAAAAAATTTCTGAATTACCCCGAGAGAGAGAGAGAGAGAGAGAGAGAGAGAGAGAGAGAGAGAGAGTAGAAGGGAATCACCAAGCAAGAGAAGAATGATGATATCCAGCTCAGGACCCTGGGTATGCCAAGCCCATACTCACCAGATTGGCTCTTGTTTTCAAAAAAAGTAGTTTTCTATACATTTATACATGGTATTTTTTATTTATATGGCAGTAAGGTGTAGCTATGAGCATACCCATATCAAAAATGGGACCTTTTTGCCTTTCTCTTGTATTCAGAGGCGCCTCCATAGCCAGGTGGGAAGGAGCAGCAGTGCGTAGCACATACTTCTTGATTAGACCGGGGTTCGAGCCCGTCACCACCAAATACGGAGGATGCGGAAAGGTCAGGGAATGACCACTGCATATCCCGGAGCAATATGGCCTTAGTTGCTAATGCTCCTAAAAACCAAGTAACAACAACAACAACAACAACTTGTATTCAGCTTTGGGAGCATCCCTTTATACCATCCAACAATAATCAGCTAACATGGTGCACTCCATTTGCTTTCGCATCTTTGTTCCATCACTGTGATATCTTGATGGAAGCACTCACCACATTTGTCGCTGATGGCACCACAGTTTGGCAGGAAGAAATCCAGGTGAGTACAAGGAATGCATCTTCAGTGACATGTTGCACTACAGTTTTTGTAAGAAGTAAACCAGACCTTCCATAAGCTGCCTGTAGTTGTTGGCTTTAACATTTCCTAGAAAATCAGTCGAAATATTTCGAAAGGCTTTCCATGCTGATTTCTTGCTTTCACCAAGGACACATTTATCTTTGAAAAGTTAACTTATTTGTGGACCAATGAAAACGCCTCCCTTAATCTTCTCTGTACTAAGTCTTGGGAATTTCTGTTGCAAGTATGTGAATGCAGAACCATTCACTTCCAAAGCCTTCACAAAATTTTTTATGAGCTATAGTTTGATGTGGAGTGGTGGAAGCAAAACTTTATTTGGATCTACCAGATATTCAAATACTACATTCTTCATTCCAGGTGTTAATGATTTTTGTTGAGGCCAACTCCACTTCTCGTAGTACATATCCTTGGCACGACTATCCTACTAGCAGAGAAAGAAACAATACTTAGTGTAACCCTTTTGTAGTCCTAATAAAATAGTGACTACCTTTAAATCACCACATATTTGCCACTCACTTCTGATAGTGTACACCTAAGAGAATTTTGTCAATGTTTGTGTATGTTTTTTTTGTGTTGTTACATCCCACTGTGTAACAACACAGCTTTAAGGCCAACCTTAAAAGTGTCGATAAATAGTTGTCGTTCTTTGGGAACGTGGCTCACATTCATTGCTGTCATGAGACCAACAACATTCTTACAGTGAGTTCACCTTTTGTTTGATAGAATTTATCACAGTCTTTATTTCAAATATGAAAGGTTGTCACTTTCACAAAAGGATCTAGAAGATTTCACTGTTGTAGCCTTGAGATGAAAAGCTCTGCCTTATCTTTTGGCAGTTAGAGATCCGTGATAAGGTCATTAAACTCACTTTTTGTGATCTTATGTGGTTCAAAAGAATAAAGATTTGGACAAAGTGGTGGATCCCTTGACGTAGACGGCTGCTGTATTTCTTCTTGTATATCAAGTTAATGATCATCAGCATATTTATCAGAGTGTACAGAAAAATGGTTGGGTGGTTCAAAAATAGGTAGTACTTCACCATGAGGTACGGAGGAATTGCAGATTCCTTATATTTGGGTAAACCACTGTCCACTTTTTCTTCATTGTCTAACAGGAGGCACTCTACAGAAGTAACAGTTTGACTTCTCCACATACGTAACAGAAGTCATCCAAACTATTCACACAATTACAGGCCATATTAATCTAACACGACAAACATACTGCATAAAACATAGGAATCTCACAGAGAACAAATCACTCAGTACCTAGCCATATTCGAGGATTACTGGAACAGAGTTGAAGATGCATTTGAGGCGATAACAACTTATTACACGATGCAGAGTAAGGCGACAGTTGCTGATCACGGGATAAGATAGTGGAGGTACTGAAACTGCAGTGTTGCCACATGTTTGGCCAAGAGCCATAGTTGATAATGTAGAGTAACTCACTAACACGAGACCCCAACTGAAATTCGAAAACAAGAGCCAACAACACACAAAAATTCTGAGGACGAGGGTTGCCTGTGCGGACGTGCCTTTCTGCCGCTCTTGGAACAGAGAAGTTTTTTCTGATTTATTTTCTGCTTTATTAGTTTAAATTGACATATTAACTTATTTTCTAGAGTAGCTTTATATTCCTATTTACGGTACTTAAGTTTAAAGTAACTTAGATAGAGATTTTGTAGGTATTACTTAGTATCAGAAAGGTTTTCAAATCCACGTGTTTACCGATCATAAATAGCCGCCATTGCTACGCGAAAATTAATCAGTAAAATCTATTAATCTTGTCGAACTTCATTGGCAATTAAATTGTACTTTTAACTATACATATAACCACTTAGGTTACGTAATATAAATAATTAGTAAAAATAAATAATTAATACATAACTTGATACGGAAGTTATATAAAGGGATTTCGTAGATAACACTCGTTACTGAAACAAATATATCGTAGATAACACTCGTAGATTTCGTAGATAACACTCGTTACTGAAACATAAATATAGCGTTATAACTGTGTTGAGATACAAGTTTAGGATTTAATTTTGTACTGAAATTGAAATTTTTATTGAAAGTAAATCGAAATCATGACTCAAAAAAGAGCAGCAAAGAAAAAGGCTCAAGCTAATGGGAATGCTGTGGCTCAGAGGAGAACTGAGGTGGGCAGTTGCCCTCTGAATCACAGCCTTTTAAGATGCACTATTTGCTTGATGTTTGCGGAGCAGTCAGGTATGAGACATGATACTGCCATGGGGGATGTCTTTGTATGTGCGCGATGCAAGGAGTGTAAGGAAATCAGGCGTCAACTCAGCATTGTTACTGCCATGATAGTGCCATGGGGATGTCTTTGTATGTGCGCGATGCAAGGAGTGTAAGGAAATCAGGCGTCAACTCAGCATTGTTATGGGCCTATATGAGAGCTTGAAGGACAGGGTGGATGCCCTCGAAGGATTACAAGTGAGGGGCCCATCAAGCTCTCAGCTGCCCACACCCATGCCAGAGCTTGCACTTGGTCATTGCGCAACACAGCGGCAGCCCCCAAGGCAGAATGCGCTGGTCCCAAAGGAACTGGTAGTTGTTGGTGACTCTATTGTCAGGGAAACGGGAACCATGCTTTGTAAAAAGGATAGGTGGAACAGGACCAGGGTATGTCTACCAGGGGCAAAGGCTGATGACGTTGCAGAGTGGATATCATATTTTAAGGGCACAAAAGGTGATATAGTTGTACACGTTGGCACTAATGATATTAAGAGTAGGAGACCGGCAGAATTACTTAACAAGTACAGGTCACTGATGAAAAAAAGCCGTGAATTAGGGTTGAATTTGAAAGAGTCTGCAATTCTGCCCAGACACGATAAGAGGGAGTATATGATGAGAGCCCTGTCGATCAATTCGCCCCTGGAAAGATTGTGCAGGGCTCAAGGGGTAGAATTTTTCTCAGCCTGGTCTGTACTTGTTAACAGGAGAGATTGCTTCTACAGGGATGGGATACACTTAAATAGAAAGGGTGCAAGAATGTTTGCTGATGCTATCGAGGCAGTGTTAGGAGGGTCGGAAAACTGCTAGATTGGGGGGATACAAGGACTAATAGATTAACAGTAGCCACTGGCAGAGGAGAAAGTGATTCTTGCACTGCTTCTATTGGAATGAGCAGCAGCCTGGAAAATAAGATGCAGGATATTTCAGAGACTGCTGGGAATCATTGGGGTACAAGTAAACACATGGGTTGTGTTAGGGTGGCTAAGAGGAAGAGCAGGTGCATGTATACTTGCGTGTACACCAATGCTAGGAGTCTAGTAAATAAATTTGATGAATTTGAGGTATTGCTCAAAACATCAAAGGCAGATATTGTTGGGATTTCAGAGACATGGTGTCACACAGATATAAGGTATGCAGAACTGCAATTTGGGGAGTACAACGTCTACAGAAAGGATAGACAGGATAGGCAGGGGTTATGCTATTAGATAAGAAACACATAAAAACCAAGGAAGTGAAGCCAGTCGACATCGCTGGACAGTGCAGTGTTGAGTCAGTTTGGTGTGACATAAGCATTGGGAGATCAAAATTGAGAGTAGGAGTGTGCTATAGGCCTAATGACTCTGATGAGTATAATAAGGAACTGTACAGGGAAATAGAGTGGGCCAGTAAATCAGAGAGTCTTATAATGGGAGATTTTAATTTCCCAGATATTGACTGGAATTTGGGGGCTGGTTACTCACACACTAGCAGGGCTTTTGTGGATTTATTGGATGATTGTTTTCTACACCAGCATGTTCGGGAGGCAACTAGAGGGAGTAATACTCTTGATTTGATTATCAGCAGTGATTCTTCATGCATTAAGAATCTGCAGATAAAATGAACCACTAGGTGGCAGTGATCACAGTGTGCTGAAGTGGGATTTACTCAAAGAGGTAACTACCATTAGGGGTAAACGGAAGGGTTATTGCTTCCGTAAAGGCGACTACGATGGACTGAGACAGTATTTAAATTCTATACAGTGGGACCAACTGATGATGTTACCAACAGCAAATTCAAAATGGGAAGCATTCAAAGAACTTATCTTGGAAGCTACTAGGCTTTACATACCAACTAAGAAATATTGTTCAAGGTTTAGGCCTAAATGGATGTCAGATGAACTAATGAGGCATATGGCAGAGAAGAAAAATGCATGGGATACATACAAATTAACACGTGACACAGAAGCCTATGATAGATACAAGTTGATCTGTAACCAAGTTACAAAGGAGGTTAGGCAGGCGAAGGCAGATTACGAGAAATCCTTGGCAAAGGATGCGAAGAAAAACAGCAAAGAGTTCTTTACTTATGTAAACTCTAGAAGGAAGGGGATGAATCAGATTGGTCCACTTGATATCGATGGGTCAACTGTTGATGATCCTGCTCAGGTAGCTAACAAACTAAATGAATATTTTGCATCGACATTCACACATGAGGAGTTATTTGGCGAGGGGAATGCCAGAGGTGTATTCAACTCTAGCAGTAAGCTACAGAATCTTGAAATAACTGGGAGTAAAGTGGAGGAGAAACTGTTGAAGATAAACACAAGAAAGGCACCTGGGGTGGATGGAATCTATCCAGTTATATTAAAGGAGGCAGCAATGGAAGTAAGCAAACCCTTAACCATAATTATGAGAGCTTCCTTGGACTCAGGGGAGGTACCCATGGACTGGAGATGTGCAAATGTGACCCCAATTCACAAAGGAGAATCAAAGGCTGACACAAGTAATTATAGACCTGTGAGTTTAACTTCTGTTCCCGGAAAATTAATGGAGGCACTGGTTAAAGAAGCACTGCAGGATCATCTAGACAAGACTTCAGTTATAGCTCAGACACAGCATTAGCATTAGCATTAGTAAAGGCATTTGATGCAAGAAAGCAAGCTTATGCAGCATCAGCCAAAAAAAAAAAAAAAAGTAACATAAATAAATAAAAATAACCACTTCCACTTCACCCCTCTGTTCGTTCGAAATACCTGTCCAGCTGAGCCTTAAACTTATTTAGGCTATCAACTTCCACGACAAGGGATGGAAGTCTGTTCCACCCACCAACCACCCGCTGGCTAAAGGCAAATTTCCGCACATCTATCCTACATCTGTCTTTCCTCAATTTGAATTTATGCCCTCTCAGGTGATTTTTCTGAGCTAGAGGAAGAATCCCATCAGCATTGAGCATGCTCAAACCATTCAAGGCTTTGTACACCTCTATCAGATCACCCCGCTGGTGCCTAGTTTCCAGACACTGTAATTTGCAAAACTTAAGCCTTTCTTCGTAAGAGAACCCCTTTGTCCCATTCACCAATCTAGTTGCCCTTCTCTGTACTCGTTCCAGCAGCTCTACATTCTTCCTGAAATGAGGCCTCCAGGCCTGTATACAGTACTCTAGGTGTGGCCTGACCATTGCCTTATACAAGGGAATAATCACCTCCTTATCCCTGCTAGAAAAATTCCTATATATCATTGACAATACACCATGAGCTACTCTTGCAGCTCGTCTGCACTGCTCAGAGAACTTCATATCTGCCTGCACCACCACCCGCAGGTCCCTTTCATTCTCTACCACTGTCAGTGTAGTACCACAGAGTTGATACGTTGCTCTGGGGTTGCTGTTTCCCATATGTAGTACTTTACATTTGTCAATGTTAAACTTCATTTGCCACCTCGAAGCCCATCTGCTCAACCTTTCCAAATCCTGTTGCAGCAGCATAGTGTCAGTAGTGTCCTTGACAACCCTGCCAACCTTCGTATCGTCTGCAAACTTGGACATTAAGCCTGATATACCATCATCAATATCATTTATAAATACACAAAACAATAAAGGCCCCAATACTGAACCCTGAGGGACTCCACTAATAACATTAGTTCACGATGAGCAGTGTCCATTGATTACCACTCTCTGTCTTCTCCCCCTCAACCACCCCTTTATCCATAGCAGCAACTTGCCTCCAATGCCACACTGCTCCAATTTGTGCAGCAGTCTTCCATGTGCAACAGTATCAAAAGCCTTTCTAAGATCCAAGTATATAATATCAAAGTTATTCCCTGCATCCAGTTCTTTTGTGACTGCATCATAGTATCCAATCAAATTGGTCAGGCAAGACTTCCCCTTAACAAAACCATGCTGTGTCCTAGCTATAACTGAAGTCTTGTCTAGATGATCCTGCAGTGCTTCTTTCACCAGTGCCTCCATTAATTTTCCGGTAACAGAAGTTAAACTCACAGGTCTATAATTACTTGTGTCAGCCTTTGTGAATTGGGGTCACATTTGCACATCTCCAGTCAATGGGTACCTCCCCTGAGTCCAAGGAAGCTCTCATAATTATGGCTAAGGTTTTGCTTACCTCCTTTGCTGCCTCCTTTAATATAACTGGATAGATCCCATCCACCCCAGGTGCCTTTCTTGTGTTTATCTTCAACAATTTCTCCTCCACTTTGCTCTCAGTTATTACAAGATTCTCTAGCTTACTGCTAGAGTTGAATACACCTCTGGCATTCCCCTCGCTGAATAACTCCTCATGTGTGAATGTCGATGCAAAATATTCATTTAGTTTGTTAGCTACCCGAGCAGGGTCATCAACAGTTGACCCATCGATCTCAAGTGGACCAATCTGATTCATCCCCTTCCTTCTAGAGTTTACGTAAGTAAAGAACTCTTTGCTGTTTTTCTTCGCATCCCTTGCCAAGGATCTCTCGTAATCTGCCTTCGCCTGCCTAACCTCCTTTGTAACTTGGTTACAGATCAACTTGTATCTATCATAGGCGTCCGTGTCACGTGTTAATTTGTATGTATCCCATGCATTTTTCTTCTCTGCCATATGCCTCATTAGTTCATCTGACAACCATTTAGGCCTAAACCTTGAACAATATTTCTTAGTTGGTATGTAAAGCCTAGTAGCTTCCACGATAAGTTCTTTGAATGCTTCCCATTTTGAATTTGCTGTTGGCAATATCATCAGTTGATCCCACTGTATTGAATTTAAATACTGTCTCAGTCCATTGTAGTCGCCTTTACGAAAGCAATACCCCTTCCCTTTACCCCTAATGGTAGTTACCTCTTTGAGTAACTCCCACTTCAGCACACTGTGATCACTGCCACCAAGTGGTTCATTTATCTGCAGATTCTTAATGCATGAAGAATCACTACTGATAATCAAATCAAGAGTATTACTCCCTCTAGTTGCCTCCCGAACATGCTGATGTAGAAAACAATCATCCAATAAATCCACAAAAGCCTTGCTACTGTGTGAGTGACCAGCCCCCAAATTCCAGTCAATATCTGGGAAATTAAAATCCCCCATTATAAGACTCTCTGATTTACTGGCCCACTCTATTTCTCCCAACAGTTTCTTATTATACTCATCAGAGTCATTAGGCCTATAGCACACTCCTACTCTCAATTTTGATCTCCCAATGCTTATGTCACACCAAACTGACTCGACACTGCACTGTCCAGCGATGTCGACTGGCTTCACTTCCTTGGATTTTATGTGTTTTTTAACTAATAGCATAACCCCTCCTCCCTTCCTATCCTGTCTATCCTTTCTGTAGACATTGTACTCCCCAAATTCCAGTTCTGCATTTCTTATATCTGTGTGACACCACGTCTCTGAAATCCCCACAATATCTGCCTTTGATGTTTTGAGCAATACCTCAAATTCATCAAATTTATTTACTAAACTCCTAGCATTGGTGTACACACAAGTATACATGCACCTGTTCTTTTTCTTAGCTATCCTAACACAACCCATGTGTTTACTTGTACCCCAATGATTCCCAGCAGTCTCTGAAATATCCTGCATCTTATTTTCCAGGCTGCGGCTCATTCCAATAGAAGCAGTGCAAGAATCACTTTCACCTCTGCCAGTGGCTACTGTTAATCTGTTAGTCCTTGTATCCCCCCCCAATCTAGCAGTTTTCCGACCCACCTAACATTGCCTCGATAGCATCAGCAAACATTCTTGCACCCTTTCTATTTAAGTGTATCCCATCCCTGTAGAAGCAGTCTCTCCTGTTAACAAGTACAGACCAGGCTGAAAAAAATTCTACCCCTTGAGCCCTGCACAATCTTTCCAGGGCTCTCATCATATACTCCCTCCTATCGTGTCTGGGCAGAATTGCAGACACTTTCAATTTCAACCCTAATTCACGGCTTTTTTTCATCAGTGACCTGTACTTGTCAAGTAATTCCGCCGGTCTCCTACTCTTAATGTCATTAGTGCCAACGTCTACAACTATATCACCTTTTGTGCCCTTAAAAGATGATATCCGCTCTACAACGTCATCAACTTTTGCCCCTGGCAGACATACCCTGGTCCTATTCCACCTATCCTTTTTACAAAGCATGTTTCCCGTTTCCCTGACAATAGAGTCACCAACAACTACTAGTTCCTTTGGGACCAGCGCATTCTGCCTTGGGGGTTGCCGCTGTGTTCCGCGATGACCAAGTGCAAGCTCTGGCATTGGTGTGGGCAGCTGAGAGCTTGATGGGCCCCTCACTTGTAATCCTTCGAGGGCATCCACCCTATCCTTCAAGCTCTCATATAGGCCCATAACAACGCTGAGTTGTCGCCTTATCTCCTTACACTCCTTGCATCGCACACACACAAAGACATCCCCCATGGCAGTATCATGTCCCATACTTGACTGCTCCGCAAACATCAAGCAAATAGTGCATCTTACAAGGCTGTGATTCAGAGGACAACTGCCCCCCTCAGTTCTCCCCTGGGCCACAGCATTCCCATTGGCTTGAGCCCTTTGCTTTGCTGCTCTGGTTTGAGTCATGATTTAGATTTACTTTCGATAAAATTTCAATTTCTGTACAAAATTAAATCCTAAACTTGTATCCAAACACAGTTATAACGCTATATTTATGTTTCAGTAACGAATGTTATCTACGGAATATTTACGTTTCAGTAACGAGTGTTATCTACGAAATATTTACGTTTCAGTAACGAGTGTTATCTGCGAAATCCCTTTATATAACTTTCGTATCAAGTTATGTATTAATTATTTGTTTTTACCAATTATTTATGTTATGTAACCTAAGTGGTTATATGTATAATTAATTATGTTAAATATAATTAATTATATTACGTTTGTAATCTAAGTCGTTATATGTATTTATTTAAACGTACAATTTAACTGCTAACGAAGTTAAACTAACGCTATCTAGTACGGTATATCGTATCACAAAGGCGGGAAAATTACGAACGGTTAGCGGAGTTGAAACACATGGAAACCTTTACCGATACTTTTATGCAATTACAAGGCCGAGTAAAGAATAAATACACCAAATTGTTTTGTTAAGGGGAAGTCTTGCCTGACCAATTTGATTGGATACTATGATGCAGTCACAAAAGAACTGGATGCAGGGAATAACTTTGATATTATATACTTGGATCTTAGAAAGGCTTTTGATACTGTTGCACATGGAAGACTGCTGCACAAATTGGAGCAGTGTGGCATTAGAGGCAAATTGCTGCTATGGATAAAGGGGTGGTTGAGGGGGAGAAGACAGAGAGTGGTAATCAATGGACACTGCTCATCGTGGACTAATGTTATTAGTGGAGTCCCTCAGGGTTTAGTATTGAGTCCTTTATTGTTTTCTGTATTTATACAGAAAACAAGCTTAATGTCCAAGTTTGCAGACGATACGAAAGTTGACAGGGTTGTCAAGGACATTACTGACACTATGCTGCTGCAACAGGATCTGGAAAGGTTGAGCAGATGGGCTGAGAGGTGGCAAATGAAGTTTAACATTGACAAATGTAAAGTACTACATATGGGAAACAGCAACCCCAGAGCAACGTATCAACTCTGTGGTACTACACTGACAGTGGTAGAGAATGAAAGGGACCTGGGTGTGGTTGTTCAGGCAGATATGAAGTTCTCTGAGCAGTGCAGACGGGCTGCAAGAGTAGCTCATGGTGTATTGTTAATGATATATAGGAATTTTTCTAGCAGGGATAAGGAGGTGATTATTCCCTTGTATAAGGCAATGGTCAGGCCACACCTAGAGTACTGTATACAGGCCTGGAGACCTCATTTCAAGAAGGATGTAGAGCTGCTGGAACGAGTACAGAGAAGGGCAACACGATTAGTGAATGGAACAAAGGGGTACTCTTATGAAGAAAGGCTTAAGTTTTGTGAATTACAGTGTCTGGAGACTAGGAACCAGCGAGGTGATCAGATAGAGGTGTACAAAGCCTTGAATGGTTTGAGCATGCTCAATGCTGATGGGATTCTTCCTCTTGCTCAGAATAATCACCTGAGAGGGCATAAATTCAAATTGAGGAAAGACAGATGTAGGATAGATGTGCGGAAATTTGCCTTTAGCCAGCGGGTGGTTGGTAGGTGGAACAGACTTCCATCCCTTGTCGTGGAAGTTGAAAGCCTAAATAAGTTTAAGGCTCGGCTGGACAGGTATTTTGAACGAAGGGGGGGGGGGGGGTGAAGTGGAAGTGGTTATTTTTTATTTATTTATTTTACTTTAATTTTTTTGGCTGATGCTGCAGAAGCTTGCTTTCTTGCATCAAATGCCTCTACTAATGCTAATGCTAACACATTTTAATGTGATTTTCGTGTTCAGCAGCATAAAATTAGTCAAGATTGTGTATTTTTATTTTCAGAACATTTTAGGTGTTGATTAGTGTTATCAAGCAGCACAGCAGCCTATAGTAGATATAAACTAGTCAATAATCCGGTCACAAAGGAGGTTAAGAAAGTGGAAGCACACTATGTAGATTACAAACATATTTGGCAAGTATTCAAAGAAAAACAGCAGACTTCTTTTCTTATGTAAACACTAGAAGAAAGGCAATGAGTCAAATTGTTCTGCTTGATATCAATGATTCGACTGTTGATAATCCTGCTCAGGATGTTGAGAAACTGAATGTATTCTACATCTACATTCACACATGAGGAATTCTTTAGGGAATTGAAGCCCAGAAAGTTATCAAACTCCAACAAGGAGCTGAATGATTTTGTAATAACTGAGGGCAAAGTGGAAGAGAAATTCCAAAAATCAAACATAAGAAAGGCAACTGGGGTGCATGGGATCTATCCAATTTTATCATGTTAGCCAGCAAATGTGCAAACCCTTAGCTGTAATTATGAGAGCATCCTTGGATTCTGGGGAGGTCCCCATGGACTGGAGTCGTGCAAATGTATCTCCAGTTCATAAAGGGTGACATGAGTAATTACATCTATTAGTTTAACTTGTGTTCCATGGCAAATGGTAGTAGTAGTAGTAGTAGTAATAGTGGCATGTGATGCAAGAAAGCAAGCGTATGAGCTTATGCAGCATCAGCCAAAAAAAAAAAAAAAATTCACACAACTATTCCCTCTAAATGTTTGTCCAGTTCCTCCTTAAATTTATTTAACCTATCAACTTCTACGACAGATGGAAGTTTGTTAAAGCAATTAACCACCCAAGGCCAAATTTCCGCCCATCTATTCTACATCTGTCTTTCTTCAATTTGAATTTATGCCGCCTTAGGTTTGTAATCTGAACAAGTGGAAGAATTCCATCAGAATTCAGCGTGCTCATCCCATTCAAAGCCTTATACACCTCATTCAGATCAGCTCGCAGGTGCCTAGACTCCAGCCACTGCAATTTGCAGAACTTAAGCTTCTCTTGGTAAGAGGATCCCTTCATTTCCCTGAACTATCTTGTTGCCCTTCTCTGTACATGATCAAGCAAATCTACATACTTCCTAAAATGAGGCCCCCAGACCTGTATGCAGTACTCAAGGTGTGACCTGACTAATGCCTTATACAGAGGGACAATCAACTCCTTTTCCCTGCTAGCAAAATTCCTGTATATCATTGACAAAACCCCATGACCTGCCCTGGCAGCCTGTCTGCACTGCTCAGAAAACTTCATATCTGGCTGCACAATTACCCCCAGGTCTTTTTCATCATCCAATCACTCCACAATCATCCAATAAATCCACAAGTTCTTACCAGAATGCGAGTTGTTGTTGTTGATTAAGGGTTTTAAGACACAAGGGCATCAAGGTCAAGATGTGCCTTTCCAGGTTTTTTTTTTTTTTGTGACTATTCTCAGATTCATTTGTCAAATGGGATTTTCCGAATGAAATTAAAGAGTTCCTCTAAATTTGCAGAATTATCTAATATCTGTTGTAGGATAGGTGGATTCTGGTTATTACATGGAAGCAAAGTAGTCTGAAATTTCTGAAGTGCGGGCATACTAATAGGATGTGTTTGACACTAAGCTGAACTTGGCATTGAAAACAGAGAGGAGGATTTTCATTAGCTAGTAGATGATAATGCGTAAGGTAAGTGTGGCCAATTCGTAATCTTGCAGGCATTACTTCTTCTTTGCGACTTTTTCTGATGCTTGATTTCCATATTTCTGGATTCGGTTTTATTTCTTGGAGTTTATTATTAGTTTGATTTCCCCATACATATTTGAGTCCATTCATCTTCACTTGCTCTAATAATAATTGCTCTGAAATCAGTGTATGGTACTATCACTGTTTTGTTTGATAGTTCTGATGCTGACTTGGCTGCATTGTCTGCTTTTTCATTGCCTTCTATTCCAGAATGACCTGGAATCCAGCAACGAGTTATTTCAGAGTGTTTTTTTTTTTGACATCGATAGATAAGAAAGCTAATTCCTTGTAGAAGAGGATGGTGAGAATGTTGTATATCCTGTATGGCCGAGATAGCACTGAGCGAATTGGTATATATTAAGACAGAGAGGGACGACTGTTGATATATTTCACTTAATGCAAGCTGTATAGCATATAGTTCTGCAGATAGAATGCTGCATTCAACTGGAAGGGATTTTGAAATTACATGCGAAGGGAACACAGCTTCTGCACCTACATGTGATTAGGTCTTCAAGCAATCAGTATATATTAGCATTAGCATTAGTAGAGGCATTTGATGCAAGAAAGCAAACTTATGCAGCATCAGGCAAAAAAAAAAAAAAAAACCCACTTCACCCCTCTGTTCGTTCAAAATACCTGTCCAGCTGAGCCTTAAACTTATTTAGGTTATCAACCTCCACCACAAGGGATGGAAGTCTGTTCCACCAACCAACCACCCGCTGGCTAAAGGCAAATTTCCGCACGTCTATCCTACATCTGTCTTTCATCAATTTGAATTTATGCCCTCTCAGGTGATTTTTCTGAGCTAGAGGAAGAATCCCATCAGCATTGAGCATGCTTAAACCATTCAAGGCTTTATACACCTCTATCAGATCACCTCGCTGGTGCCTAGTCTCCAGACACTGTAATTTGCAAAACTTAAGCCTTTCTTCGTAAGAGCACCCCTTTGTTCCATTCACTAATCTTGTTGCCCTTCTCTGTACTCGTTCCAGCAGCTCTACATCCTTCTTGAAATGAGGCCTCCAGACCTGTATACAGTACTCTAGGTGTGGCCTGACCATTGCCTTATACAATGGAATAATCACCTCCTTATCCCTGCTGGAAAAATTCCTGTATATCATTGACAATACTCCATGAGCTACTCTTGCAGCCCGTCTGCACTGCTCAGAGAACTTCATATCTGCCTGCACAACCACCCCCAAGTCCCTTTCATTCTCTACCACTGTCAGTGTAGTACCACAGAGTTGATACGTTGCTCTGGGGTTGCTGTTTCCCATGTGTGGTACTTTACATTTGTCAATGTTAAACTTCAATTGCCACCTCTCAGCCCATCTGCTCAACCTTTCCAGATCCTGTTGCAGCAGCATAGTGTCAGTAGTGTCCTTGACAACCCTGCCAACCTTTGTATCATCTGCAAACTTGGACATTAAGCTTGATATACCATCATCAATATCATTTTTAAATACAGAAAACAATAATGGACCCAACACTGAGCCCTGAGGGACTGCACTAATAACATTAGTCCACGATGAGCAGTGTCCATTGATTACCACTCTCTGTCTTCTCCCCCTCAACCACCCCTTTATCCATAGCAGCAATTTGCCTCCAATGTCACACTGCTCCAATTTGTGTAGCAGTCTTCCATGTGCAACAGTATCAAAAGCCTTTCTAAGATCCAAGTATATAATATCAAAGTTATTCCCTGCATCCAGTTCTTTTGTGACTGCATCGTAATATCCAATCAAGTTGGTCAGGCAAGACTTCCCCTTAACAAAACCATGCTGTGTCTGAGCTATAACTGAAGTCTTGTCTACATGATCCTGCAGTGCTTCTTTAACCAGTGCCTCCATTAATTTTCCTGGAACAGAAGTTAAGCTCACAGGTCTATAATTACTTGTGTCAGCCTTTGATCCTCCTTTGTGAATTGGGATCACATTTACACATTTCCAGTCTATGGGTACCTCCCGTGAGTCCAAGGAAGCTCTCATAATTATAGCTAAGGGTTTGCTTACTTCCTTTGCTGCCTCCTTTAATATAACTGGATAGATCCCATCCACCCCGGGTGCCTTTCTTGTGTTTATCTTCAACAGTTTCTCCTCCACTTTACTCCCAGTTATTTCAAGATTCTGTAGCTTATTGCTAGAGTTGAATACACCTCTGGCATTCCCCTTGCCGAATAACTCCTCATGTGTGAATGTCGATGCAAAATATTCATTTAGTTTGTTAGCTACCTGAGCAGGATCATCAACAGTTGACCCATCAATATCAAGTGGACTAATCTGATTCATCCCCTTCCTTCTAGAGCTTACATAAGTAAAGAACTCTTTGCTGTTTTTCTTTGCATCCCTTGCCAAGGATTTCTCGCAATCTGCTTTCACCTGCCTAACCTCCTTTGTAACTTGGTTGCATATCAACTTGTATCTATCATAGGCTTCCGTGTCATGTGTTAATTTGTAAGTATCCCATGCATTTTTCTTCTCTGCCATATGCCTCATTAGTTCATCTGACATCCATTTTGGCCTAAACCTTGAACAATATTTCTTAGTTGGTATGTAAAGCCTAGTAGCTTCCAAGATGTGTTCTTTGAATGCTTCCCATTTTGAATTTGCTGTTGGTAACGTCATCAGTTGGTCCCACTGTATAGAATTTAAATACTGTCTCAGTCCATCGTAGTCGCCTTTACGGAAGCAATAACCCTTCCGTTTACCCCTAATGGTAGTTATCTCTTTGAGTAAATCCCACTTCAGCACACTGTGATCGCTGCCACCTAGTGGTTCATTCATCTGCAGATTCTTAATGCATGAAGAATCACTGCTGATAATCAAATCAAGAGTATTACTCCCTCTAGTTGCCTCCCGAACATGCTGGTGTAGAAAACAATCATCCAATAAATCCACAAAAGCCCTGCTAGTGTGTGAGTAACCAGCCCCCAAATTCCAGTCAATATCTGGGAAATTAAAATCTCCCATTATAAGACTCTCTGATTTACTGGCCCACTCTATTTCCCTGTACAGTTCCTTATTATACTCATCAGAGTCATTAGGCCTATAGCACACTCCTACTCTCAATTTTGATCTCCCAATGCTTATGTCACACCAAACTGACTCAACACTGCACTGTCCAGCGATGTCGACTGGCTTCACTTCCTTGGTTTTTATGTGTTTCTTAACTAATAGCATAACCCCTCCCTATCCTGTCTATCATTTCTGTAGACGTTGTACTCCCCAAATTGCAGTTCTGCATACCTTATATCTGTGTGACACCACGTCTCTGATATCCCAACAATATCTGCCTTTGATGTTTTGAGCAATACCTCAAATTCATCAAATTTATTTACTAAACTCCTAGCATTGGTGTACACGCAAGTATACCTGCACCTGTTTCTATTCTTAGCTACCCTAACACAACCCATGTGTTTACTTGTACCGCAATGGCTCCCAGCAGTTCTGAAATACCATGCATCTTGTTTTTCAGGCTTCTGCTCATTCTAATAGAAGCAGTGCAAGAATCTCTTTCACCTCTGCCAGTGGCTACTGTCAATCTATTGGTCTTTGTCTCCCCCCAAGCTAGCAGTTTTCCGACCCACCTAACACTGCCTCGATAGCATCAGCAAATATTCTTGCACCCTTTCTATTTAAGTGTATCCCATCCCTGTAGAAGCAATCTCTCCTGTTAACAAGTACAGTCCAGGCTGAAAAAAATTCTACCCCTTGAGCCTTGCACAATCTTTCCAGGGCCTAATTGATCGACAAGGCTCTTATATTAGGAGTTTCCCAGTGTGTTGCAAATTATAGTTGGCATGCAACTCTGGGATATTACATAGTGGAATGGTATTTTTTGGCCACTGAGCGAAGTAAAGATCAACGTTTATATCATGTCTATTCCATGGAGGTAAAGGCATATTTGCACTTTCTGCAATTTTATTCAGATCGAGTTTCCACTTTTATATTACTTCTTGAAGACGAATCCCAGCAGGTCTGGGTTCATTTGGCTTGGACTCAAAGCGTTGGCAATAAAGGTTCATTGAGGTATACCCAACAGGGGTGAGTTGGAAAGCTTCTTATTTTGGCTGCGTAGGTGTTGTCTTCTAAAATAAAGTGGAGGGTCGTGTGCTTCAATATACAAGCGAATACTGGCGAGGTTGAGTAGGCGCCTAGTGCTGATTGAAGGGCACTGTTCTGAATGGTGTTCACAGACCGTAAGATTCTGTTTTTACCTGATGCATATACTATAGCTCCATAGTCTATTCATGACCAGATTAGAGCACAATATAAATTCAGCAATGACTGTCTGTCAGCACCCCAAGATGTTGAGGATACTGCACGAAGGATGTTTAGTTTCTGGAGGCACGTTGTTCATAGATAAGTTACATGTTTATGAAAATTTAATTTGGTGTCTAAATTCAGACCCAATAATCTTATGGAGTCTGTCATCGGTATTTCTCTGCCTTTCAGTTTTAATACAGGTTCCGGATGAAGCGATAGTAATTTACAGAAGTGTATTGCTGCTGTTTTCTCCTCAGTTAATTGATAGCCGTTGCTTTTTTTTTTTTTTTTTTTTATGAAAACCCCAAACACGAAAGGTATCAAAACTTATAGTACTTAGTACCGTGCATGGGTTGAAGGAGAAGTATGGGGAGAGGGGGATGCCGGAAACTTTGCTCTAGAGACTAAACATGGGTTTCACCACTTCAAGCCTCCAATAAGCAAAGTGGTGGTATTTCACCGGTTGATTCTGTCCAAGTTTTAATTTTGTTTATTGCTATCTGTAGTTGTCTTTCAATGGTAGCCATGTTTGATGATAGACAGGAAATAGCAAGATTGTCTGCATACACATAAACTTCTACTGTGGCTGGGATGTCTCTTATAATGCTATTGGTACATAACACAAAGAGTGTGGCACTTAAAATTGATCCCTAAGGTACTCCTTCTTGCATGTGAATTTTGGACAGCTCATTCTGGAATTTTACTTGAAAGGTCCTGAGGTGAAGAAAATTCTGAATGAATCTAGGCAGGTTACCTCTCAGTCCAAGTTTGTATAAGTCTTGGAGGATTCCATATCTCCAGGTTGTATCGAATGCTTTGGTAATATCGAAAGTTTTCATTACCATGTGCTGTTTTTTTAAGAAAAGCATTTCGAATGTTAGCTTCAACCTTGATGTGGACATCAGTTGTACACCTGTTACGGTAGAAACCAAATTGATGGCACGTTATAGCATCTCAGGATGGTTAAGTGGGAGAAGACAGAGGGTGGTAATCAATGGGTGCTGCTCTTCGTGGACTAATGTTATTAGTGGAGTCCCACAGGGTTCGGTGTTGGGTCCACTGTTGTTTTGTGTATTTATCAATGATATTGATGAAGGTATATCAGGCTTAATGTCGAAGTTTGCAGATGACACAAAGGTTGGCAGGGTTGTTAATGACAGTAATGGCAGTGTGCTACTGCAACAGGATCTAGATAATTTGGGCAGATGGGCTAAGAAGTGGCAACTGAAGTTCAACCTTGACAAATGCAAAGTACTGCATATGGGTAGAAGTAAACCCAGAGAAACGTACCAACTGTGTGGTACTACACTTAAGGTGGTAGAAAATGAAAAAGATCTGGGAGTAATTGTGCAGTCAGATATGAAGTTTTCTGAGCAATGCAGACAGGCTGCTAGGGCAGGTCATGGGGTTTTGTCAATGATATATAGGAATTTTGCTAGCAGGGAAAAGGAGGTGATTGTCCCTCTGTATAAGGCAATGGTCAGGCCACGCCTTGAGTACTGCGTACAGGTCTGGAGGCCTCATTTTAGAAAGGATGTAGATTTGCTTGAGCGTGTACAGAGAAGAGCAACACGATTGGTGAGGGGAATGAAGGGATCCTCTTACCAAGAGAGGCTTAAGTTCTGCAAATTGCAGTGGCTGGAGACTAGGCACCTGCGCGGTGATCTGATTGAGGTCTATAAGGCCTTGAATGGGTTGAGCACGCTGAATTCTGATGGGATCCTTCCACTTGTTCAGATTACGAACCTACGGGGACATAAGTTCAAATTAAGAAAGGACAGATGTAGAATAGATGTGCGGAAATTTGCCTTTAGCCAGCGGGTGGTTAATTGCTGGAACAAACTTCCATCTGTCGTTGTGGAAGTTGATAGGTTAAATAAATTTAAGGAGGAACTGGACAGGCATTTGGAGGGAATGGTGTGATTTTTTTTTTTTTTTTTTTGGCTGATGCTGCATAAGCTCCTACACTTGCTTTCTTGCATCATGTGCCACTACTACTACTACTAATACTACTATCTCGATCTTCAACAATTCAGGCAGGTCTCTTGTGAACCATCTTTTCTATTATCTTTCCTAAACAGCTGGTCAAAGATATAGGACGATAACTATTGGGGGAGGCAGCATCTTTCCCAGGTTTCACTATGGCTACCACAATTGACTGATGCCATGTATCAGGGTAAACATTCTCCTCAAAGATTCTATTGTAAAATTTCAGTAGTATAGATTTTGAGTTTGAGTTAAGGTGGTAAAGCATTATGTAGAAAATGCCATCTGGTCCAGCAGAACTATTTCTAGAATTCTGGAGAGCTTCGTTGAGTTCATTCATAGTGAACGGAAGGTTATAAGAATAAGATTGCTTTGTAACAAAGTTAATTTTATATTTTTCCAAGGACATTTTTTTGCATCTAAATGAGTTTTCGTAAGATTGAGATGATGAAGTGACTGCAAATGTTTCTGCTAATGCCTCTGCAATATCAGTTGGAGAAGAAATATCTATTCCTTTCCAGGACAGGATTGGGGCTTTGGTTTGTTGACACTTTCCACTGAGGATACGGATCTTTCTCCAAATTATTCTGGGGCCAGTGTTTCTGCAGATGGTAGAACTGAATCGAATCCAAGCATCCTGTTTAGCTTTTCTACGAATTCGGCGCGCTTCAGCTTTCAGCCGTTTATAGTTTATAAGGTTCTCCATTGTAGCATTTCGGCGAAAACTGTTCCAAGTTTTGTTTTGTTTTCTTTTGGCAAGAAAGCAATCCCTTGTCCACCAACTATTATATCTTTGTTTTGTATGGTTAACTTTCGGTATTGCGCTGGCAGCAGCTCCAAGTAATTCTTCTACTATATGTCTAGTGGCATTATTAATAGATGCAGTAAGAATCAAATGGTTATCAAATTCCACTGTTTTCGAAAACTTCTCCCAGTTAGCTAGGTGAAAATTCCAAGTAATTCTTTGGTTAGATATATAGTTTGTATCCGTCTGTATTTTGCAAATTATAGGAAAGTGATCACTGTTGTGAATGTCAGTTACTGTCCAATTAAAGCTAGGATATATGGATGAGGAATGTATGGACAGATTCAGAGCAGAGCTTGAACCTGTAGGCAAGCGGATATAAGTATGCACACCGGTATTCAGTAGTGTTAAGTGATGGTTATCAAGTACAGTTTCGATCATCCTCCCTCTACGATCTATGTTCGGGGAACCCCACAAAGGATGATGAGCATTTAGATCACCTAGAAAGCATACAGGTTGGGGCAGTTGATTAAGTAAATTGTCAAGTTCTGCAATGGAACACGAAACGTTTGGTGGAATATAAATGGAGATAAGAATGAGATTAATTCTAAGAACAATACGAACGTCTACTGCTTCTAGATTAGTGGAAAGCTGAATAGGTTTCGATGGTACATTATTACGAACTAATATTGCTACTCCACCTCTTACCAGAGACTCTGAACATGCATTAATATCTCTTGGTATGATACATTTTTCTCTACCTTGTACTTCATTATTTTCTTCCCCATTTTCCACGATTCACAAGTTCTAGAATATGCGGGGTGAGAACCCTGGCAATTGGGACACTTTGGCATTGCGGCTATACATTCAGTTTCGGAATGGTCTGATGAGCCACACAGGGGACAGATTGGCTTACCTTGGCATGCTGTTTGAGAATGACCATACTTCTGGCATTTAAAGCATCTAAGTGGATTTGGTATATATGGTCAGATCTTACAGGAAAGGTAGCCAGCTTTTACTGATTCTGGGAGATTCGGACTGCTGAAGGTAAGGATAACATTTCTTGTGGGTGTAAGGACACCATCTTGTTTGGTCATAATTCTCTTAGCACTGACAACACGCTGTGCCTTAAGTTCTTCAGCAATTTCTTTCAAGGAAACATTAAGGAGGTCCCATTCCGAGATGATTCCCTTTGAGATGTTTAAAGTTCTGTGCGGGGTTACCGAAATGGGAAGGTCTCCGATGGTCGTTTGTTTCAGGAGTTTTCTAGAATGACTGGATTGGAAGTCTCTATAAGAAGATCTCCTGGGCGAAGATGTTTGACAATTTTGGGAGTACCTGCTACAGCCTCTATGCTTTTCTGCACAATAAATGGCGATAAGCTACTAAGAGGTTTCGTTGATAACGAGTGTAAAATAAAAAAAAAAAGCAGGTAGGTCATGTGAAGAATCATCTTTTTTGATTCTTTTTGCTTGAGATGACTCAAGTTCATGAGAGCACATAGGCTCTACGGTCTGTGATATTAATGAATCCATAATTGCTCCTTTTCGCCCTGAGTATTGGATTATACTCAGATTACCAGCCCCGCCACGTGGAGGCAGGAACGATGCCACCAGTGACCAAGCGATAAGAGATTAGTGGTTAGTGTGTTAGAGAAATTGGTTTTATATATATATAAAAGAAAGGTGTCTTTCCTTCCTTGATACGAAGCTTACTTCTTTATTTAGAAAAAGCCAAAATTAAATAACTTCATAAAGAAAAAGGGTTTTAACAATCTCTACAATCTGTCGCTTAGAGAAAAGACGCTTTCAAATCACTTTGGAAATATCGCTATGATCACTCACTGGCTTGGCATCCGGGGCCAGTGTGCGAGTGACCGCGCCAACCCACAAGTTCCAGTCAATATCTGGGAAGTTACAATCCCCCATTATAAGACATTCTGATTTACTAGCCCACTCTATTTCTCTGTACAATTGTACATTGAACTCATTCGAGTCATTAGGCCTATAACAGGATAGGAAGGGAGGAGGGGTTATGCTGTTAATTAAGAAAGACATAAAATCAAAAGAAGTGCATCCAGTTGATATAGATGGACAGTTGTTGTTGTTGTTATTTGGTTTTTAGGAGCATTTTGGCAACTACTCTTATTTTTGCTTTCGCAGTGCTTATGTTATACCAAGCTGACTCAACAGTGCACTGTCCATTTAGGTGAGTAGGAGCAGCAGTGCATAGCACACGCTTCTTGATTAGACCGGGGTTCGAGCACGTGACCACCAAATACGGAGGATGTGGAAAGGTCAGGGAATGACCACCGCATATCCCCGGAGCAATATGGCCTTAGTTGCTAATGTTCATAAAAACCAAATAACAACTGGATGCACTTCTTTTGATTTTATGTTTTTCTTAATTAACAGCATAACCCCTCCTCCCTTCCTATCCTGTCAATCCTTTCTGTACACATTGTACTCCCCAAATTCAAATTCTGCATTCCTAATATCTGTGTGACACCATGTCTCCGCTATCCCAACAATATCTGCCTTTGATGTCTTGACCAACACTTCAAATTCATCAAATTTATTTACTATACTTCTAGCATTGGCATACACGCACCTATTCTTATTCTTAATCACCAAATACGGAGGATGTGGAAAGGTCAGGGAATGACCACCGCATATCCCCGGAGCAATATGGCCTTAGTTGCTAATGTTCATAAAAACCAAATAACAACTGGATGCACTTCTTTTGATTTTATGTTTTTCTTAATTAACAGCATAACCCCTCCTCCCTTCCTATCCTGTCAATCCTTTCTGTACACATTGTACTCCCCAAATTCAAATTCTGCATTCCTAATATCTGTGTGACACCATGTCTCCGCTATCCCAACAATATCTGCCTTTGATGTCTTGACCAACACTTCAAATTCATCAAATTTATTTACTATACTTCTAGCATTGGCATACACGCACCTATTCTTATTCTTAATTAACCTAACACATCCCATATACCCAATGCTTCACAATGACTGCCATCAGTCCCCAAAACCCCCAACACCCCTCGCTCCAGGCCGCTGCTTATTTTAATAATGGAGTCACTTGTTAACGAAGTAATGCAGGATACTGAAGTTATACTTCAGTATCAGAATGGACAGTACGATGTGGTCACAAAGGAACTGGATGCAAAAATTAATTCTGATATCACATATTTGAATTTCGGAAAAGCTTTTTATACTATTGCACATAAGAGACTTCTGTACAAATTGGAGCTGAGTGGCAGAAGACAGAGAGCGTGGTAGTCAATGGACACTGCTGCTTTTTTTGGACTAGCTTTATTAGTGGAGTCCCCAAGGGTTCGGTGTTCAGTCCATTTTTGCTTTCTATACTTATCGATGATTTTGATGAAGGCATATCAGATTTAATGTTCAAGTTTGATTATACAAAGGCTGGCAGGTTGTTAACAACATTATGCTACTCCAACAGGAACTAAAATAGTTAGGCATATTGGCAGAGTAATGGAAACTGAAGTTTAACACTGACAAATGCAAAGTACTGCACATATGGGTAGCAGTAATGTACCAACTGTGTGGTACTCAACTCAAGGTAGAATAAAATGAAAAATTGTGAAGTCAGATATGAAGTTCTCTGAGCAATGGAGACAGGTGTCAGGACAGCTCATGGGTTTTGTCGATGATATACAATAATTTTGCTAGCAGGGATAAGGAGGTGATTATCCCTTTGTATAAGGCAGTGGTCAGGCCCCACTTTGAGTACTACATACCGGTTTGGATGCCTCATGTAGGGTGGCTGGAATCAGTACAGAGAAGGGCAACTAGATTGGTGAGGGGGGGGAGAAACAAAGGCTGCTCTTACCAAGAAAACTTAAGTTCTGCAATTTGCAGAACTAATGCATCTGTCAACCAGGCACCTGTGAAGTGATCTGATTGATGGATATAAGCCTGTATAATGGGTATAACGGTTTGAGCAAGTTCTATGATGATGGGATTCTTCCTCTTGCTCAGATTATGTACTTGATGGGGCCTAAATTCAAACCGAGGAAAGACAGTTGCAGAATAGATGTGCGGAAATTTGCCTTTAGCCAGCGAGCAGTTGATTGCTGGAACAAACATCCATCTGTAATTGTGGAAGTTGATAGCTGAAATAAATTCAAGGGAGAACGGGATAAACTTTTGGAGTGAATGGATAAGTGAAATTGGAAATTTTTTTTTTTTTTTTTTTTTTTGGCTGATGCTGTATAAGATTGCTTTCTTGCATCAAATGCCACTAATAGTATTAATTAATGTTACCTTCAAGAAATGTTCAAGGCCATTTGCTACCTTTATCACTCAGTAAGCTTCCAGTTTTTACCATCCACTCATAAAAGGCTGAAACACTTGGTGGATCCTTCCTAAATATATGATGATAATTACATTGAATTTGATTCAGTGAACTGGTAGCATCAAGCCACAAAACACACTGTGCTTTCTCTTGAACATTAGTGATTTGTTTTATGGCCTATTGTGGTGGTGCTGATGCCTTCAAATCAGTCATCTACAAAAACAATTTTTTGTTTTTGAATTGTTCTTTGTAATGGATACAAAGGACTACATTCATTTCCTATCTTATCAAAAGTTACGGATCCTTCTGATAATAAAAGTATTTTTTTGTACACCCTGTATTATATATTGGAATTATGACCTCCATATTGCAAAAAAACTAATGTTTAATAAATTATTTATAGGAGATACCATGGACCATCTTTACCTACCTCAGGACAATAATGCATAGAGAACTTTGTGGGTTACAATACTGCCTGTATTATAATTTCCCAATTTCTTCCTCTACTGTTTTTAATTCAACCTTTCCATATATAAGTTATTTTTGGGGTTATTTCCCAGCTGTTAATTACATTTTGGGGTATTCAAACATAGCTACCACTTTCTTGACCATCAGTGAAGCCTATCTAAATCATTCTGAAGGAGTACTGTTCTAGTCTTTACCGGTCTCCCAATATCGACAAAATCAAATTTCACATCACTCTGTAAACTTTCGTTAATATAATTTTATGATGTTTAGAAACAACAATGGTCCTGGCACTAGTATCTAATAGATTTGAATTCTAACACACTAGCCCAATTTGAAGAGTTAGAACCATTAATCACAACCATCTACCTCCTGTCCTACAGTCACTTTTCATTCCAATCAAGAATTACTATTCTAGCCTATACAGTTATTGTTTATTCAGTAATATTACAGTTTCTAAAGTAAACTCTTATGTTGGTTGATTCAAGTACTCCATTAAAATCCATATACTCAAACAATATCAAAATTATTTCTCACAACCAGCTCATTAATATTATGCTCATAATAACATTATCAAGAGTAGTTAAACATCATTTATCCCTTTCCGCCAACACAAAAATAATAGTTTTTCCTTGAATCCTTCATGCCTTCTCCTTAATTACCTCTTCACCATCTTTATATGTATACACTCACAAATATTTCATTGCAGACATGGTTGTAGCACATTTGCACTGTCCTAGTTGCTTTTGTACTTGTAGCCTTTTCCAGGTTTCAAGGCTTGATGATATGATATTCAGACATGTAACAATAAATTTGCTTAAAAACTATATGAGATTATATGGCATGTAATAATGTTTTTCTCATCATTAATATATGTATATAATGGAACTGATATGTGCTATAAATAAATACATATCATTATCTTTTCAAAAAAAAAAAAAAAAAAAATTATTTAGTTAGCTATATAATTGCAAAAATTAAAAAGATGCAATTTTTATTCATGTTTTGATTATACATGAAGTATTAGCAATCTATAAATAAATACAGAAAAAGTTACTGCAAAAATGGCATCTTACTAAACGATAATGGTCCAAGAATACTTTTGGGTCCTCTTTCTGTTTTTCAGCTATTTTACCAAGCATATAATGATGTAACCAAACTTCTTCTGCTTCAATACCTTCTTCCTTGCAGTTGTTTGCTGAGAGGAAACAGCTCTTTGCAAGTGCTAGCATCTCTTTCCTTTTAACTTGAAGCATGTCAAGCATCTCCTCTCCAAAGCCAAACTGTGCTTGCTAACATTAAAAAAAAAAAAAAAAAAAAAATGACAAAGATATCATAATTTCAGATATGATATATCTGAAATTATGATTGATAAATGTAATATCTGCTATTTAAAAAATAAAAATAAAATAACTCACATACAATAGAAGGAAAGACATTCACAGTTGGATTTAAGGCAAATTTTTAAATATCATTAAACATACTGTCTGAATTGGGTGTAAAAAAGAAATATATTAATTAAAAAATAATAATAAAAATTAAAAGCAAAAAAACAACCAGTTTTCCCTCCTCAAGTAGGCAACTATCCAGATGGCCTTTGAATTTCTCCAAGCTGTCCGCCTCAAATCAAGGTTGATTGATTGATTGATTTGGGTTTTATAGGCGCACTAGCAACTAAGGCTATAATGCGCCAAGACCAGGTAATATCTAAAAAATTTAACATCTCGGTGACCTAATTAATTAGGCCACCATGTCCAGATCTAAAAACATAAATAAACAACAATAACATATAAATTTTAAATACGATTAAAAACCTTTATTGCTTTTAAAAATCTAAAAACAGCAGACACATTGTCATTGTCGGATAAAATCTGACTGAGTGTATAAGGCTCAGTCAGATGATTAAAAGCGGTAAAACGGGTACTGCTAAAATCTGGACAGTCAATTAAAAGGTGTCTGATCGTTAAGATTGTGCCACAGGACACACACATAGGAGGGTCATCAGCCCTCAGCAGAAAAGAATGCGTTAAATGACTGTGTCCTATGCGGGTCCGGGCAAGAACAACTTCCTCAGTACGATTCCTGCGCAGACTAGACTGCCACGGTTCAATTACGGGCTTTATACGATATAATTTATTCGCAGTCTGCCTATTCCACGAATCCTGCCATTGGGAGTGAATCTTCTCGTGTATTATTTGCCTGTAGTCTGTATAGGGGACTAACAGGCAGTGGTTTTTATTGGGAATTGCTGATTTGGCTGCGGCGTCAGCCAAATCATTTCCCCTAATCCCAATGTGGCTAGGAATCCAGCAGAAGCGGATATCATATTCACGTTCATGGAGAACGTGAATCTTCTGCTGAATGCTAGACAGAACTGGATGAGAATTATATCTCACAGATATTAAAGCCTGTAACACGCTGAGAGAGTCTGAATATAAAATGAACCGTTGGTATTGGCATTTAATAATGTGATCCAAGGCTAACTTTATAGCGTGCAGCTCTGCAGTAAATATGCTGCATTCAGAGGGAATCTGCTCCGATGTAGTGCTGTCTCTAAAGACAGCAGCGGATCCCACATATGATTCCGCCTTCGAGCCGTCTGTGTAGACTGGCACGAAGTCAGAATGTTCAGCTCGGTGTGCTGAAAAAAGCTGCAGGTAGACAGATGACGGAGTGTCCGACTTTCCCCAATTTCTAAGGGACAAGTCACATGCCGGGACATGAGCATGCCAGGGTGGAAGGGGTTGCTTTGGTGTTTGCGCAACCTTGTCTACCTTGATATTAAGTTCTTTAAGTAGCTCTTGGACACGAATACCAAAAGGGCGATTGGCAGTCTTACGGGTGTTGTATAAATTTTCCCATCGTGGCTCAAAAACGGATAGCCACGTAGGGTGGTCTGGCAGGGATTTCAGTTTTAGAGCGTAGTTTAGAGACAACTGCTTGCGTCGAAGCAATAACGGCGGTTCGTTTGCTTCGACGTATAAGCTCTGGACTGGAGATGTTCGATATGCTCCAATAGCGGTACGGAGAGCCAGATGATGGACAGGATCCAGCCACCGAAGTACACTGTCTCTGGCCGAATTGTATACCAGGGACCCGTAATCTAGTCTGGATCGTACAAGTGCACGGTAGATGCGTAGTAGGGTGCATCGATCCGCACCCCAAGATGTAGAGGAAAGAGAGCGCAGAATATTCAGCCCTCTTGTGCACTTTGTGCGGAGTTGACGGACGTGATCCAGAAAGGTCAACTTTTTGTCAAATACGAGTCCCAAGAATTTTGTATCCGCTGCTATTGGAATAGCATTTCGTCCGAGCCTTAATTCGGGTTCAGGATGAAGATTACGCTTACGACAAAAGTGTACGCAAACGGTCTTCTCCGGCGAGAACCTGAAACCATTTGTAAGTGCCCAGGAGTTGAGTCGATCAATGGCTTTCTGCAGTTGTCTTTCAATCACCCTCATGTTGCATGACTGGCAAAATATGCTAAAGTCATCAACATAGAGGGCACTGTTTACAGTTCGAGGAAGTTGTTCTGTGATGGAATTTACTTTGATGGCAAAAAGCGTGACACTTAATACTGATCCTTGTGGTACTCCCTCCTCTTGGCTAAAGGAACGAGAGAGTGAGGATCCCACACGAACCTGGAAAGATCGATTGGCTAAAAAGTTTTTAATAAAAATGGGGAGTTGCCCCCTAAGACCGAGGCTATGCAGATCTTTTAAAATGCCAAATCTCCAAGTTGTGTCATACGCTTTCTCCATGTCAAAAAACACCGACACCAAGTGTTCACGTTTTAGGAAAGCATCCCGGATGGATGTTTCCAGTCTAATAAGATGGTCCAAAGTGGACCGGTTCCTTCGGAAGCCGCACTGGATATTGGAGAGAAGGTCATTTGATTCTAAATACCATATTAAACGAGAATTGACCATTCTCTCCAGAATTTTGCACAGACAGCTAGTCAGAGCAATAGGACGATAATTGGTGGTGATTTTTGGATCCTTTCCTGGCTTAGGAAAGGCAAGAACGATTGCCTTGCGCCAGGAATCCGGAAACTGCCCTTCAATAAAGATTCTGTTATACAGAGAGAGCAGATAATCCATAGATTTTGGTGAAAGATGTTTAACCAATTCATAATGGATGCCATCTGGTCCAACAGCACTTGCTTTGGAAAGGGCGAGGGCTCTTTTCAGTTCCTGAATAGTGAACGGCCCATTGTAGGGATAGATGTTCTTGGACTTAAAATTAAGTGCCTCCTTTTCCAGTTTATGTTTCAGGACCAGAAACTCTGGGGAATACGAGGATGTTGCAGAGATGTTAGAGAATGTTTCCCCAAGAGCATTGGCTATTGCAGTTGGATCTGCAATAGCGCATCCATTATAATCTAGGATTGAAGAAGGGTGGGATGTATATTTTCCCTTCATTTTCCGGATTTTATCCCAGACTACCTTAGAATTGGTAGCCTGGTTAACAGATGATGTAAAACGAATCCATGATTCCTTTTGACTCTGACGGCGAATGTAGCGTGCTTTGGCTCGTGCACGCTTGAAAGCTATTAGATTAGCAGTGGTAGGATATCGACGGAATATCCCCCACGCTTTGTTTTGAGCCTTTTTTGCTGCTGTGCATTGTGAATTCCACCAAGGTTTGGGAAATGGTGGAAACTGGCCAGATGTTTTTGGAACAGCATTCGCAGCTGCTTGGACAATCATTTCTGTGATGTACGTTACTGCATCATTGATAGGCTCCTGACTGACTGTACTGAGTTCAAAATTTGCCTGATGTTGGAAGGCATTCCAGTCAGCCTGATCAAACTTCCACCGTGGTAACCTAAAAGGAAGACATGGTCTCCCACTGTGTAACAAGGTTATCACAGGGAAGTGATCACTTCCATATGGATTCTCCTCCACTTCCCAAGTGAGTGAAGGGAGCAGAGAAGGGGAGCAGATAGAGAGATCAATGGCAGAAAAGGTACGGGTAGGCATATGGAAGAAGGTGTTTGTTCCAGTATTGAGAAGGGAAAGGGCATTGTCATTGAGCATACGCTCTATGACCCGTCCCCTTTCATTGATGTTAGCACTACCCCACAGGGTGTTATGTCCATTCATGTCCCCGAGAAGTAAGAAAGGGGGAGGCAACTGCTTTAGAAGATCATCAAGGGCTTCCTGGGAGATGTCAGTCCCAGGTGGCAAATAAATAGAGCAGACCGTTAATAAAAATCCCACTGTAAGGCGAATTGCAACAGCCTCTATGCTGGTTGTAATTAGCAAGGGCTGAACTGGGGTCTGATTACTCACAAGGATAGCCACTCCTCCATGAGCAGGACCATCCGCAATTCTATCCTTACGAAAGATTGTGATGTTATGCATGGTGGGATCATCATTCGCCTTTAGATAAGTCTCCTGCAAGCAAAAGCAAACTGGCTCGTGCTTTTGCAGGAGGGCCTTGATGTCATCAATATTTCGCCGGAATCCACGACAATTCCATTGTAGGAATTTAGCCATTATTTTGGCTTGGTGGGTCCATCAGGCGGCTTCCGAGGTGCTGAGGGCTTACTTTTATCAGCCTTGGCTTTATCTTTTTTGGGGAAGAAAGGACGATGTCCCGTGTCCATTTCTTCCTCCGCAAAGAGTTCCAAGACTGATTCATCCTGTACCTCCTTGTTCTCTACATCCATTCTTTCTGGTGTCACGGATGACTCTTCTAAAGTTTTTGGCTTTTCTTTACCACTTGGTTTAGGTAGTGGTGGAGCACTAGGAGGTACGGATATAGGAGTGGCAGCTGATTGTGTTTTTGTGGTGGGCTTTTGTGAACTCAATAAATAGCGTGCAATCGGGGTGAATGACTCTTTTGGTGGTATAGTCATCTCAGTTTGTGTACCGATAGTGCACTTTGCAGAAACCTTCTGGGCATATGAAGGTTTCCCGCTATTTATTGGTTGTATGCGTTTTCTAGCCTCTGGGTAGGAGATGTTTAGCTCCGTTTTTAATTTCTGTATCTCCTTTTCGTCCTTCCACCGCTGACATGCTCGAGAGTATGCAGGGTGCTCTCCTTGGCAGTTAATACAATTAGGCTTAGGAGCTAGACATTCCTTGCTCTCGTGGTCTTTAACACCACATCGAGCACAGGCAGGATTACCACGACAGGATGTTTGTGAGTGGCCGTACTTTTGACATTTAAAACACCTCAGTGGGTTGGGAACGTAAATCCTCACTGGGCAGTTTAAGTACCCTGCCTTGATGGAACTTGGAGGCCGTGGGGTGTTGAATGTTAGGATGAGAACTCGGGTAGGGACAAGATTCCCATCCTTACGCATAGATATTCGCTTCACAGCTGTCACTCCTTGCTCTTTCAATTCAGAGCAGATCTCTTCTTCAGAAACGTGAAGAAGATCCCACTCTGATATGACACCTCGTGACGAGTTCAGAGTTTTATGAGGGGTTACGATAATGGGTATTCCCCCTAAAGATGTGGCATTCAAAATTTTTTCAGCATGCTTTGTATTTGATGCTTCGACTAAAATATCTCCAGAACGCAGCCGTTTTACCGATTTAGGTGAACCTGCCATCCCTTCTAATCCTTTCTGGATAAAGAAAGGTGACATTTTCCCAAGTGACTGCTCTCCGGTGGAATGGAGAATGAGGAAAAGAGGTGTCACAGATGTTGTTTTCTCCTCAGTTCTGGCTCTTTTAGCTGAATTGCTTTCACTCTCATCTGACGATCGATTAGGTAGGGGCCTTGTTGGGGCCCCAGAAGAAGAATTTAAATTACTCATATGAGTAAAAAGAAAATGTCTGATGCCTAAGTACCTCACCCACCACGGAGCCCTACGAGGGGACGCCCACTCGTGAACTAGCAGGTACTGCGTACACGAATGGGACGCCGAGTTCGCTTAGAGCACCATACCCACGTTACCAATAAGTCTTTATCCCGTCCCAGGACCAAAGGGAGGGAGACTTATTGGAACGCAGTTGACCCTAGCAGTATAGAACCACCCGCCGATTGATCCCAGTCGAGCCGGTCCGGGACCACCCGTCTCGTCGAAGCAGGGGCCAAAGTGGTGTATTAAGGCTGGGCCCCTCAACCACCAGGATCCCCCTTTCCGCTTCCACGGGTCGCGGCGCACGGCTGCACACGCCGGATTCCAAAGATGTAACCCTGGAACCAAGGTATGGGCGTTGGATCCCAGTGATGCTAATCTGGAAAACCAGCAGCATCACTGGGAGGTCCCCTCACCCGTACAGGTGCCCACGTTGAGGGGCAAATCAAGGAGGTAACTTATTCCAATAAGTAACAGATTGACACCCTGTGAGTCAGTCCAAACATCTTAATTTCAATTCATGGCCTCCAGAGAGGGTAGGAGTAAAATTAATAAGTAAAATTTTACTTATAAACTGGAATCATTTATAAGTAAAATTTTTACTTATAAATGATTCCAGTTCTGGAATCATTTATAAGTAAAAATTTTACTTTTATTCATTTTACTATCCCCCTCAGAGCATTATAAGCCTCAAACAGATCATCCTCTATGGTGTCTAGTTGTTGACAAGCTCCATAGACCACATATCTGAGGCCATTCCACATACAGGTGTCCTTGTACATTTCTCACAAAGTGGGTTGCCCATCTTTGAATCATTCAAATACTTGATATCTTTTTTTTAAGTGAAGTGTCTATACTTGGCAAGTAGTATTCCAAGCATGGTCCTACAGTTGCCCTATACAATGGGATTACAAGCTCCTAATCTCAAAAAAGAAAGGCTTGACAAATTATCAATGTCTACACTGCTCAAAGACCATCATGTCTGCATATGTAGTAACCTTCAAATAACCTTTCTTCTATTGTTTATGACTCAATCTCACCTGCATATTATTTTTGGAATGATAGTCCCAGGTGTGCAACTTGCAGCATCAAAAAATTGCTGCCACTGTTCTGATTATCCTCCTTGAATCCTATCCAAGTCATCCTGATTGAGTGCATCTTTTCACTGATTGGTAACCACTCTCTTCAATCTTCACATCATACGCAATTTTGACACCATGCCCTCTATCTTTTGTTTGATGTCGTATGTGATTTATGAAAATCAGAAAAAGCAGTGGTCTGATCCTTTGGTGGGTGAACTTCTAATATTAGACCAATCTGGAAGTAACCATTAAACATACCCTCTACCATCTGCCCTAAGGAGGCAGGAGTGTGATATTTGCTAATGATATAAAAGTTGGCAGAGTGGTTAATGACAGTCATCAGAATGAGCTACTGCAACAAGATCTAGGAAAATTGGGTCACTAGGCTGAGAAATGGCAGTTGAACTTTAACATTGAAAAATACAAGGTACTGCACATGGGTAGCGGTAAACAAAAAACTAATATATAGACATATGAGAACATAAATTATTTTAACTTTAGACTTGCTAACTAGAATAACTTAAACTCAAATAATTCTGTCGATGAAATTTTTTTTTTATTTTTTTCATAAAGTTACAAAGCATAATTCAAATTAATATTCCTAAAACTAGTAAAAAAGAAAAAATTAGATTTCATAATATGCTTGCAAAAAAAAAAACAAAAACCCTACACTTGAAACCCTGTTAATAAATTTAAATGGTGAACATTTCTAATCCTAAAGATATTGCAGACATTTTTGAAAATCAGTTCAAGTACTTGGATGGAAAGAATATTCACCCCTCAGGATATAATTATACAGTTCCTAGGGTATCATAAACATTATCTAAAATCATATTCACTCCTAGCAATCTAGTAGAGTCCCTGAAACGGCTAACCAAACACCATTCGAAAGGGCGAGATGAAATACCTGCCATATTTTGGGGAAAAAAAAAAAAATGAGGGAAACCTTTAAAATCTGTCATTTTAAACTTATTTACTACTTCACTGATAGAAGGAATCTATTCAACATTAGGATAGAAGGAAAAATATGGACACTGTATCTCGATAACTGCAATATAAAACTATTGTCCAATAGTTCCTTTAAATTCTATAGCTAAATTATTTGATTCCATAATATCACAGAAACTAATAATGTATCTTACACTGTATAACTACTAATGCAAAGCACATTTCTAGAACTGGCTTTAGAATCGGCGATATCAAACTTGCTATCTTTTTGGAAAACATGTTACCACAACAGTTGACAAAGGAACAGCATTAGCATTAGCATTAGTAGAGGCATATGATGCAAGAAAGCAAGCCTATTCAGCATCAGCCAAAAAAAAAAAACAAAAAAAAACCCCACTCCCATTTCACCCCTCTGTTCGTTCGAAATACCTGTCCAGTTGAGCTTTAAATTTGTTCAAGCTATCAACTTCAACAACAAGTGATGGAAGTCGGTTCCACCAACCAACCACCCGCTGGCCAAAGGCAAATTTCCGCACATATATCCGACATCCGTCCTTCCTCAATTTGAATTTATGCCCTCTGAGGTGATTATTCTGAGCAAGATGAAGAATCCCATTGGCATTGAGCATGCTCAAACCATTCAAAGCCTTATACACCTCTATCAGATCACCTCGCCGGTGCCTAGTCTCCAGACTCTGTAATTTGCAAAACTTAAGCCTTTCTTCGTAAGAGCAACCCTTTGTTCCATTCACTAATCTTGTTGCCCTTTTCTGTACCCGTTCCAGCAGTTCTACATCCTTCTTGAAATGAGGCCTCCAGACCTGTATACAGTACTCAAGATGTGGCCTAACCATTGCCTTATACAATGGAATAATCACCTCCTTATCCCTGCTAGAAAAATTCCTGTATATCATTGACAAGACACCATGAGCTACTCTTGCAGCCCGTCTGCACTGCTCAGAGAACTTCATATCTGCCTGCACAATTACCCCCAGGTCCTTTTCATTCTCCACCACTGTCAGTGTAGTACTGCAGAGTTGATACGTTGCTCTGGGGTTACTGTTTCCCATATGTAGTACTTTACATTTTTCAATGTTAAACTTCATTTGCCACCTCTCAGCCCATCTGTTCAACCTTTCCAGATCCTGTTGCAGCAGCATAGCGTCAGTAGTGTCCTTAACGACCCTGCCAACCTTTGTATCATCTGCAAACTTGGACATTAAACTTGATATCCCATCATCGATATCATTCATAAACACCGAAAACAACAACGGACCCAACACTGAACCTTGAGGAACTCCACTAATAACATTAGTCCACGTTGAGCAGTGTCCATTGATTACCACTCTCTGTCTTCTGCCACTCAACCATCCCCTTATCCATAGCAGCAATTTGCCTCCAATGCCACACTGCTCCAATTTGTGCAGCAGTCTTCCATGTGCAACAGTATCAAAAGCCTTTCTAAGATCCAAATATATAATATCAAAGTTATTCCCTGCATCCAGTTCTTTTGTGACTACATCATAGTATCCAATCAAATTGGTCAGGCAAGACCTGCCCTTAACAAAACCATGCTGCGTCTGAGCTATAACTGAATTCTTGTCTAGATGATCCTGCAGTGCTTCTTTAACCAGTGCCTCCATTAATTTACCTGGAACAGAAGTTAAACTAACAGGTCTATAATTACTTGTATCAGCCTTTGATCCTCCTTTGTGAATTGGGGTTACATTTGCACATCTCCAATCTATGGGTACCTCCCCTGAGTCCAAAGAAGCTCTCATAATTATGGCTAGGGGTTTGCATACTTCCTTTGCTGCCTCCTTTAATATAACTGGATAGATCCCATCCACCCCAGGTGCCTTTTTTATGTTTATCCTCAACAATCTCTCCTCCACTTTCCTCTCAGTTATTACAAAATCATCCAGCTCACTGCCAATGTTTACTTTACCTACATCATTCTCCTTCCTGAATAACTCCTCATGCGTGAATGTAGATGCAAAATACTCGTTTAGATTGTTAGCCACCTGAGCAGGATCCTCAACTGTTGAACCATCAATATCCAGTGGACCAATCTGATTCATCCCTTTCCTTCTCGAGTTCAAATATGTAAAGAACTCTTTTCTGTTTTTCTTTGCATCCTTTGCCAAGGATTTTTCGTAGTCTGCCTTTGCCTGCCCAATCTCCTTTGTGACTTGGTTACAGACCAACTTATATCTATCATAGGCTTCCATGTCACCCATTAATTTGTATGTATCCCATGCATTTTTCTTCTCTGCCACATGTCTCATTAATTCATCTGACAACCATTTAGGCCTAAACCTTGAACAATATTTCTTAGTTGGTATGTAAAGCCTGGTAGCCTCCAAGATTAGTTCCTTGAATTCTTCCCATTTTGAGTTTGCTGTTGGTAACATCATCAGTTGGTCCCACTGTATAGAATTTAAATACTGTCTCAGACCATCATAGTTGCCTTTACGAAAACAAAAACCCTTCCCTTTACCTCTGATGGTAGTTACCTCCTTGAGTAAATTCCACTTCAACACACTGTGATCACTGCCACCTAGTGGTTCATTTATCTGCAGATTCTTAATGCATGAAGAATCACTACTGATAATCAGATCAAGAGTATTGCTCCCTCTTGTTGCCTCACGAACATGCTGATGTAGAAAACAATCATCCAATAAATCCACAAAAGCCTTGCTAGTGTGCGAGTGACCAACCCACAAATTCCAGTCAATATCGGGGAAATTAAAATCCCCCATTATAAGACTCTCTGATTTACTGGCCCACTCTATTTCCCCGTACAATATCTTATTATACTCATCAGAGTCATTAGGCGTATAGCACACTCCTACTCTCAATTTTGATTTCCCTATGCTTATGTCACACCAAACTGACTCGACACCGCCCTGTCCATCGATGTCGACTGGCTTCACTTCCTTGGACTTTATGTGTTTCTTAATTAATAGCATAACCCCCTCCTGTCCTGTCTATCCTTTCTATACACATTGTATTCCCCAAATTCCAGTTCCGCATTACTTATATCTGTGTGACACCACGTCTCTGATATCCCAACAATATCTGCCTTTGATGTTTTGAGCAATACCTCAAATTCATCAAATTTATTTACCAAACTCCTAGCATTGGTGTACACGCAGGTATACATGCACCTGTTTCTATTCTTAGCTACCCTAACACAACCCAGGTGTTTACTTGTACCACAATGACTACCAGCAGTCTCTGAAATATCCTGCATCTTGTTTTCCAGGCTTCTGCTCATTTCAATAGAAGCAGTGCAAGAATCACTTCCACCTCTGCCAGTGGCTACTGTTAATCTATTAGTCCTTGTATCGCCCCCAACTAGCAGTTTTCCGACCCACCTAACACTGCCTCGACAGCATCAGCAAAAATTCTTGCACCCTTTCTATTTAAGTGTATCCCATCCCTGTAGAAGCAATCTCTCCTGTTAACAAGTACAGTCCAGGCTGAAAAAAATTCTACCCCTTGAGCCTTGCACAATCCCTCCAGGGACGAATTGATCGACAAGGCTCTCATCATATACTCCCTCCTATCGTGTCTGGGCAGAATTGCAGACACTTTCAAGTTCAACCCTAATTCACGGCTTTTTTTCAACAGTGACCTGTACTTGCTAAGTAATTCCGCCGGTCTCCTACTCTTAATATCATTAGTGCCAACGTGTACAACTATATCACCTTTTGTGCCCTTAAACAGGTAGATGTTACATACACCAACCTCTCCAGGGTGTTTGATTCTGTAAATCATGAGCTTCTGTTGTTAAAATTGCATGCTTATGGTATCAGGACACTCTCTGAGTTGGCTAAAAACATTTATTACCTTGTGAATACAGAGTAATATTATCTGGAAAAAATCTTATCCACTCACAATCAATGATAGTGTTCCTCAAAGAATGTCTTCAACCTCTACTTTTCAGCATCTATGCGAAGGATATACTAATTTCAATGAATCCATCATTACCAGCCATATCAGATGATCTAAGTAGCATGTAGCTATATCAGATGATCTAAGTAGCATGTAGCCATATCAGTAGATGATCTAAGTAGCATGTAGCCATATCAGTAGATGATCTTCTGCCCTGGTGATCATCTACGTAGATGATAACCAGGGCAGCAAATAAACTTACAGAATAATTTGATGATTTATCATCTTGATGTATATGGAGTGGGTACAGAGAAGAGCAATGAAATTGGTGATGGGAACAAAGAGGTGGTTTTACCAAGAAAGGCTTCAGTTCTGCAAACTGCAGCATCTGGAGCCTAGGCACTTGCAAGGCATTCTTATTGAGGTGTATAAGGCTTCGAATTTATTGAGCAAGCTAAAGGCTGATGGGATTCTTCCTCTTGCTCATAATACACATGAGGGGGGATTTCATAAATTCAAATTGGGGAGGTTGGTTGCAGAATAGATGTGCGGAAGTTTGCTAGAACAAACTTCAGTCAGACGTTGTGGAAGTGGATAGCCCGAACAAATTTTAGATGAACTGTAGGAATGGAGGGATAGGTGAAATGGGAACTTTTATTTTTATTTATTTGGTTGTTGCTCTATAAGTTTGCCTATTTGCATCATTTGCCACTATTAATACTTATTTAAATAATGGGCTGACAAAAATTACTTACATAATTTTCTATGCCAATTCTCAGAAAACCCTTTATACATACAATTATACAATAAACTCAATTCCACTTCAAATAAAATCAGAAATAAAATATAAAGGAATTATATTTTCATCAAACCGCAAATTTAAAAGTCATATTAATGTAATATCAAGAATAGGGTATCAGATTTTAGGCCTTATAAAACAATCACATCAATTTGTCATAAAACTATATATAAATATGATAATTCCTATTTTGGAATACTGATTCCCTGTGTGGTCTCTTTATCAAAAAATATAAACAAATCAAATATAAACAGTTCAAAAAAAAGCAAAGAAGGACTTAATTATTTTGGTGGGAACTTCATAACTTTAATTTGTAGCTTAAATTTAATTTCACTAGTGGCGGTTAAAAGTTTTGTCAGTTTTCGTTATAATTTCTTTTAATTTAAATTCTGTACACAGCCAAGCCTTGCATAATGCGAGTTTGATTAATGTGTTTTTCAGTTACCGCCATTTGAAAAAAATTATACCACTTTTCACTTTACACAATGCAAACTTCCAGTTAACGCATTTTTTTTTTTTTTTTTTTTTTTATGTGATAGTTGAAGAAAAGATTTGAATTGCAAGTTAAGATTATCACACATTGGATGGGAAATAAACAAACGTTTGTATGCTGCCCGCCTCAGTGTGTTCTATCAACAATCGGAAGAAGACATGCTACTTGTTTGTCTCCTGCTAATAAAGCCAATGCAGACTTGCATTTAAAAATTCAAATTTTTAAACGAGCCAGATGAAAATGTTACCGCGAAGGAGATGGTAAAAGAACTAGATGAAATCTTTTATATCGCAGGGAACCTCAAACCTTTTGTTTGAGGTTCTCTGTGATACAAAAGATTTCTTTTTATTTTGCTAGGGCCAGAGAAGATTGTTGTCGGCTACTGGAAATTGAGTGATGAAAAGAGAAAGTCAACACTGTTCAAATATTTCCTTAACAATTTGCTTCTTCATTGTGTATTTTATGTCAAAGGTTCTCAAACTTTCTTGGTTCACGGCACCCTTAGTGTCTCAGTAATTTGTTTCAAGCGCACCTAGACCAAAAGATATACCTAACAGTTCCATTTATTAAGTAGATAAGTCCAAACAATTTAATAAGAAATGTTTAAATTGTGAACTACCTCAAGCTAGTAGTTTGCGAGGTGTCAGACGGATGTCGAGTATTGCTGTGTTTCCCTTGAAAATTTAAAATATTCCATGGCACACAGTTTGGGAACCGCTGTTTTATGCAATAAACATTTAATTCTATAATTATTTTCTTTATCTTTTACATGGTATACAGTTAAAAAGTTATTTTTAAAATTCTTGATGGACATTCCTGAAGGTCAAGGACCAATTATAATTTTTCCTATTGATTACTATATTCGATTAATGCTCTTCCGTTTTGCGAGATGCACTCGCGAGACAAATTAATCATGTTAATTAAGGTCAGCCTGTATAGTAAGTTTAAATTTGTAAAGTGTTTGTAAAATTACAGCTGAATATTCACATAGCCTTTGTTATTATTATTAGCCATATGGTGCAAGGAAGCCTGAGGCTTATGCTGCACCAGCCAAAAAAAAAAAAAAAAAAAAATTCCCGAGTTACCATGAGAGAGAGAGAGAGAGAGTGTGTCAGAAGTAGAAAGGAATCACCAAGAAAGAGAAGAATGATAATATCCAGATCAAGACCCTGGGTTTACCAAGCACATACTCACCAGATGTGAGCCCCTGGGGTATTGTCAATATTTTAGCAGGAATTTCATAACTTTCATTCGGTTTGTTTGTTATTTGGTTTTTAGGGGCATTAGCAACTAAGGCCATATTGCTCCGGGAATATGCAGTGGTCATTCCCTTGACCTTTCCGCATCCTCCGTATTTGGTGGTGACGGGCTCGAACCCCGGTCTAATCAAGAAGCGTGTGCTATGCATTGCTGCTCCTTCCCACCTGGTTACGGAGGCACCTTTTCTTTCATTCGGTAAGTTAAATTTAACTTTTTAGTGATTTCAGTTTGTCAACAGTTTAATTTTTGCAATATTTTGGTAACATAAATTCTGTAATATATTCTGTAATCTTCGTAAAGTTCAAATTCTATAATTAAAATTCTGGTTGCTAAAAGAACCACCTATAGTACAAAGTCCAGGGACATTGGGAGTCAAAGTGAAATGCTTGAGAGATTTCTGGTGTGATAAGCGATTTTGTTTGTATAGCCTGTGGCATATTTTATTTTTTTTTATGAAAACCACAAACACGAGACGTATTAGCACCAATAGTACTTAGAACCATGCTTGGGATGAAGGTTGAGAAGATGAAAGAAGATATTTGTTGACATTAGAATTAAACTTCTGTAGACTGTAATTTTCAGGAAATACATATGAAGGAAGGTTGTTCCAAAAAACGGCAGTCAGATGAATAAAGGAGGAAGATGAAAAGTTGATTCTGTGAGTCTGAAGTTGGACAGTAAATAGATGTTCACAGGTGGGGCACATGTTCGGACTGTTTTGAAAGAAAGAGAGAGAGAGAGAGAGAGAGAGAGAGAGAGAGAGAGAGAGAGAGAGAGAGAGGGAATTATAGAAGCCAGTTCAGAAGAACAGTGCCCATGGAAGTATCTGTAGAAAAGGCATGCAGCTGCAGCAGAAAAAGTACATCTATGAGAGAACGAGTGGAGAGACTTTGTTAGAAAGGAGTCATTAATTAACCTAACTGCTCACTTCTGAATGGAATCTAGAAGCCTGAGAGGGATTTTGGAGGCACCGCCCCCAGATGGAAGAGCAATTTTCCATGGTAGGGCAGATTTGCGATTTGTACAGATTGAACAGCTGTTTGGAAAAAAAGTAACACAGAGAGTGAAAGAGAAAACCAAGTTTTTTTTAGATGTAGAGGAAGCAATATGCTTATTAATGAGATTGAGCAAATCAAAGCCCAAAACTCAAGCCTACTTGAAGAAATACAACAACTCAAGGCACAAGTAGTTGCAAATAAATTCACTGTAGTGAACCAGCCTTCTACCATAGAACCCAACCTTAAAAATAACAAAAGAGAACAATCCACTAATCAGCTCAACAGCAAAGATGCAGATTTCAGTGAAGATAACTCTACCAAACCTGCATCTAACATCACCGGAGATAGCCGCTCAAAGACCTCTCAGGTGGCCTCCTCTACAGCATCGACCCTAAATAATACCAAACCTAAAATGTTAAAGCAGATAATCCAAACTGGAAAGAGTCCATCGATACCCACATTTGCAGAAGTAGTCACCAGCCAAAAAGATGATCATAAAATCCAAAAGATCCCACTAGCAATGCTTACAAACTGCATGCACTTCCTGCCCAAGTCTCATCTCACCAATCAACAGGTTCACTCAAAAGAAATCGGGATCATATATTCAACCTATCAGAAAATGGAACGTGGAAGACAAACGGGAAAAACAGGTGGCACACAACACACCACTACGGGGAATCACTCATATTCGTACAATATCACAGCGGTCCAGACTCGTGGGCAAATCTTTATTTCTCGACTGGAACCAACTACTAACTCAAGCAGCATTAAGGCCATGTTTGCAGAACTTGACAGAATAAATACTGATGTGAGACAGAGAAGAACTAGGTACCCAACTTATGCATCTTTTATCTTTAGCTGCCACCCAGAGATGATGAGCTTCGTGTTGGATCCAAGGCTATGGCTCCCTGGAACTCTCGTCAAACCATTCCTAGACCAGATGCCAAGAGCCGCAATAAACTACCAAAATCATCAACAAATGCAATAGCCATTAAAACTACCAAGCTGCCAAACCAAAGAAATGCAGAAGAATTCAAATGAATCTACTGAAAACAAACCTATTATAGGAAACAAAATGTCCACATATCAATCCAACTACCAGCTGTTTATGATGTCAATCCCCAAGGCTGCAAACCTGTCTCTAATATCCCTGTACACATCGCAATGCACAGTAGACCAATGCGGACACAAAAAAGAGACGCTACCCATACGAACTCCGATTGCTATGGCTACCACCATTTGAATTGCCTTTCAAAATGCAAGAAGTATCTGTAACAAGCTAGACACTGTCGAACAGCTTCTACTTTCGAAAACCGTAGATATCCTCTGTATCGCTCAAACGTGGCTTGGGAATGGGCAGGACTCCCTGGCCTGTGCACCTCAGGTTGGTTACCAGATGCTCTGCTCCTCTAGAGAGGATCGTAGAGGAGGGGGAGTAGCAATACTCTACAATACCACCCTCTTTTCATTGGTACATTCTGTGGAAACCCAATCCCTTGCATTTGAAGCTGCCATGGTGTCCCTCAAGCTTAACACCTACTTGATAGACATAGTAACAGTATATATTCCACCAGGCCCAAACAGTGATATCATTGAAGATGTAATCTATTGGCTAGTGAATCATCTCCACCCCTCTGCTAAGCACATTGTTTGTGGCGATTTCAATTTTCCACCTACTCTCGCACATCTTAGTAGGTCACTCGTTAGCAGTATGGATTCACTGGGTATTAGCCTTCTCAACTGCCACCCCACAATCTCTTAGATTTGGTATTCTCCTCAGCACCATGCAACCTCGAAGACAACCCTCACAATCTCTTTCAATCCGATCACGAACCCATTGCCATACTCCTGCACTTAGCTGCACCTAACTTTGATAACAAGGCCCAAAAAAAAAAAAAAAGAAATAACATCCCCCAAATTCATTGATCCACCATGATGTCTCGAAGCCGCATCCTCCATCCCTTGGGAAGCTCTCAACAATTGCGATCTCCAGCTGGCTGTGGACCTCATGACCAGGTGGATCCGGACCATTGCCAATTACGGATCAACAAAAACTGTCTGCATCACTTCCCGTTCAAGAGCTTGGTGGACACCTACACTGAACAAAAATTTCCAAGGAAAAAAATCTGCATAAGAGATGGAAAGAATCAGGCACTATACAAGATCGGATTGCCTTCTCCAGAGCAAGGGCAGTGTTCAACCACCAGAAATCATCTGCAATCTAAAAACATCTAAAAGCAACCCTACAAAAACGCAAACCATTTTATGACTATCGACACACAGGAATTCCTAAAACACTGGATCTTGAACTGTGGATGGACCACATTGCATGGTTCTCGAACAATGTGGCCCCGATATATCCAGGCAACTTACTTGTCAACAACATTCCAATGGATATGCTCGCCACCATTTGCATCACCAGGAAGCAGCTTATAACTGCTATAAATGGATTGCCACCCACTGCAACCGCAGGCCCTGACCTTGTGCCACAATTCATGAACAAGTGTCTCAGCACATTTATCATCGATCCACTATAAATTTTTAACCGTGTCTTAACGCAGCACTACTTTCCCCCTTTCTGGAAAAGATATGCTGTGAGACCATATCCTAAATGCCAATCTGCATCCCTCATTAAACAGTTCAGGCCAATCTCTCGCTCTTCCAGCCTCTTGAAACTTACGGAGAAGGCATTACTTTCTACCAGCACCTGCGAGGTGATCTAATCAAGGTGTATAACGCCTTGAATGGTTTGAGAAAGCTCAATGCTAATGGGATTCTTCCTCTTGCTCAAATTACTCAACTGATGGGACAAATTCAAATTGAGGAAAGACAATTGTAGAACAGATGTGCAGATATTTGCCTTTAGCAAGTGGGTGATTGATAGTTGGAAGAAATGTCCATCTGTTGTAGTAGAGATCAACAACTTAAAAAAGTTCATGGGAGAACTAGACAAACATTGAATGAATGGATGGGTGAAATGGAAAGAGGTTTTTTTTTTTTTTTTTGGCTGATGCTACATAAGCTTGCTTTCTTGCATTATATGCCTCTACTAATGTTATTGCTATACTGTATTTAGAATTACTTTGTAACATGCAAATTAAATCAATAAATCAACTAATACCTAATAATATTGACTTTTATTTTACCTGCTTTAACTGACGAGATGCATGTGAATGTAGCATATATGCTGAAGACCCATACTCAATCCAGAGAGAAGCATTACAGGAATCTAATTCTAGAGCATGCTGAAAGCATCTCATAGCTGGAGTTGATTTTTTGTATACAGTTGCTTCATTTTTCAACTCGCACTACAACCAAAATATAAATAATTAAGCATCTGATTTTTCAGAGAGCCACATTTTTATCAGATTATTTAATTTGGTATATTGTATTTACATATTTCAAAATTGAGTATTACTGAAAATAAAATTAGCTCCTCCTTACTTTCTATTTCTTAAAATATATATGTGTAAATAAGTAAATAATTATACATATACAGTAAGTTCGCGAGATAAGAGATACGTTCCAGGACTTCTTATGTAAGTCGAGTTTTACACAACTTGGGAATAACTAATAAAATATTGCTACTATATCCTTGATATGCCAAAATTATAAAAGTACTGCATATATAGTACTGCAAAAGTACCACAAATATCCTCAGAAGAATGAAGCAAAAAATAGTTGTATAAATTTAAATTAATTAAATTTTCTGATCCAAATTGACCACTTTCTTTTTCTGGGTAGATTTAGTACTGCTGTCACTTATTCTCTTAGTCTGCACCATGATAATGGTCAAAATGAAAAATTCTGTAAAGAACTTCACACGGTTAAGCAGAAACACTATTATCACCTCACACGAGCTCACATTTTACTAAAGCACATTTCTAGAGATCACAACCAAAAAACAATTAAAACAACTGGCACTTTCCAGTTTATTGGGCTTTTCTGTTAATGCAATTCATTATAAAAGGGTAGTAAACTCGATTTTTTTTTTTTTTTTTTTTTTGGTAGTTGTTGGCGCATAGGCTTCTGTGGCCATAATGCACCTCCCAAGGTTTTTGCAGTACTTTGATCCAAGCCCGAGGCGGGAATCGAACCAGCGGCCTTTGGTTTGCCAGACAGGCACTTTACCCACCCAGCTAGCCCGGTTGGCAGTAAACTCGATCTTATTGCAGTTGCGATAATAATAATAGCCGGAATTATGTTGGTTTTTATGTTATTATGGAGAAATGTGTGTACACTTTACTAAAATATTTGGTCATAAAAAATAAATAAATAATATTTAAATAAATAAATTTTCTGAATCTCCTCTCCCTTCTTATTTTTTAAGTTTTGTAAATTTGTTACTCACTTGGTATCTCAGTTGCGCAACTTGTGCATGCCATGTTCATCATTATTTATTGCTTATTATTTATTTTTTTTTTTACTGTTTTAAATTTACTGTTTTACAATCCTAAAAAAAAAAATAGTCAAAAAAAATCACGTAACTTCGAAGTTCCATAACTCTGGGACTTACTGTATTTATAACAAATAATTTAGCATCTGATTTTTCAGAGTCATATTTATATCAACATGATTTAATTTGGTCTATTGTGTTTACATATCAAAACAGATAATATGTAAACAGTGATGGCCAAATATTATTGCAAATAAACTGAGCACTTCTTTATTTTCAATTTCTTAAAATATTTATAAGTAACTGCTTATAAAATGAAAGTGCCCGCCTCTTCAGTTCTAAATAGATTCCAAATAAATACCAAACATGCCATCTGAAATTACACCATTCTGAATTTCTTAGACAAATTTATTGGCATCAGGTGAAATGAAAGTTGTTTATTAAGGTACATATATCACACCTGAGTAATTGCATGCAAACAAAGTAAAAGCATAAGAAAAAGGTTCAATTTTTAAACAGGAAAAAAAAAAATATATATATATATATACAGTGGTTCCCAGTTATTTGGGACACATTAGGACTAGTGCACTCTGGCCTGATTAAGTAGCTGCCCCAATTACACAAAGTTTCACATAAATAGTTAAAAATACAGTGGACCCCACTTTACAATGGACTCGCCATAATAAAATACTGTTCACTATAAGATATATGGTAAATGCTGGTCATTGTGATCACATTTGCGAATTGAATTTTAATTCTATTACATAGAGATTCCAATAAGCAAAAACAGGAGGAATATTATTCAAAGGCTAGAAAAATAAAGATACTGTATATTAAGCGCAAATTTACACTTTATTAATTTGCCAATTAACAAAATTAAATGATACATGAAAATCAGAAGAATATTTTCCATAGTTTATCAAAATAAAAATAACTTTAAGTTTATGCAGATAGCTTAATTAATACTGTAATATGTACATACTAACTAATTGATATTTCTGTTCACAGACTTTTTTTTTTTTTTTTTTTTGGTTGTAAAATTTAAAATAATAAAAAAAACAGAAGCAATCAATAACCATGAACACAGCACACAAATTGCAACTAACACAATATGTGCAAGTTAGATACATAATAACAAGTTCATGAATCTTAAAAAATAGGAATGAAGAGAAGATTCTGAAAATGTATTTATGTTTTTTATATAATTGAAGATTTGAGTGAATGGGGAAACACATTTCACCAAAGTAACACCAAAACCCACAGAATTCCAGCTATCAATATTATCACAAATGCAATAATTTACTACCTGTTTATAATAGATTGCACTGACAGAAAGGCCCAATAAATCAGAAAATGCAAATCGTTTTTATTGTTTTAGGGTTGTGACCTCCAGAAATGGTCTTTAGACCATGTGGTCTGGTCAGAGACAATCAGAGGTAATCTCGAGTGCTGCAGTCTCCTAATCTGATTAAACGGCACGTTGTCTCTGGCTATTTTCTCAATTAGGTTCTGTTCTTTAAGATTTGTCCCAAATAACCAGAATGCACTACATATACATATTACTGTCATTAAGACCTCAATTGCAATAACAATATTACACATAAAATTCAGAATTTATAACAAAATGAATTAAGCTGATTAAATAAACAAATTTATACTTAGAATACCATATTTCAAATAAAAATGTATTGTATAGTGAAAGATAAAAAGGAAGAAAATAATAATAATATACAGTGAGGGAATTCCCTCCCTCAAAAGTCACTGCAAAACACAATCAAATTTTATAAATAATCCATAGAAATTATTTAGATTTAAAACTAAATTGTGCAATGAAGAATTACTTAAGAAAAGTTAAATGTGTACAAAAAATATAAATTAATGCAACAAATAAACACGTAAAATCAGATTTTATAAGTGCAATTGTATAGCGTGAAAAAAAAAAAAAAAAAAAGATAGAAGGATGATACACTGAGAGAATGCAACACACACCCAAGGGGGGGTCACTATAAAATCTATATTCTATTTTAACTTTGAAATAATAGCTTTATCTCTGCTGGCAAAGTTCCTATATACAATTGACAGAACTCCCAAGAGCTGTTCTAGCAACTTGTTTACACTGCTGATAGTATTTTAATTTCAGATTGTACAATATAATTACATCTAGATCCTTTTCATGCTTCATAATTTTGAGTTTTGTACCGAATGGTATATTATTCTGGGATTAAGTGTAAAAAAAAAAAAAAAAAAAATTAAAACTGCAGCCATTATCAATCCGCTACAGGATGGAAGCCTCCTTAACAATTCATGTTGAGGGAAATGGACCACAATCTGACACGCTAGTCCAGTGCAGGTTGGCAGAGCAACTGTATTTAGCAGTCAGGGGCTTGAACCCCGGTCTACTCAGAGTGTGTGTGCTACTGCACTCCTGCTCCTGACAACTTGGCTACGGAGGTCTTATTCTGGGATTACTGCCACCCAAATGCAGAATATGTTGCATCTACTACTGATAACATTTCATTTGCCTATTTTACAACCAATGGGATAAGGGATGTCTAGATCCTCTACTTCAAGAGGATCTAGAAAAACTTAGCAAATGTGTTTAGTTTATCTAGATCCTTGTGAAGTGGGACCCTGATTACCATCATTAACTGCTGTGCCCCATTTGTATCAATTTGTATCATCCACAATATCATTAATAAATATTAAAAACAGTAAGGGCCCAACACAGGCACTTTTTGCTACTGTGTAGGCAAAAAACTATGAGTTCTCCCTTTTAGTTATGGGCTTGTGAAACTAAACCCCACACATTCCTTTATCCATAGTCATAACTTCCAGTAATACTCAAGATTATATAACAGCCTCACCTTCACCTTTTGAACAGAAGATACATTTTCACATCTTCAATCTATAGTTACTTCTTATGAATATAAGGATGCTCTCATAATTATACCAAAAGGTTTAGCTACCTTTTGGTTTAGTTACCTCTTTTGCAGCTACTCTTAATATAACTGAATAGAGTTCGTCAGCTCTAGGTACTTTGTTTACCTTTAGCTGCAGAAATATCTCTCACAACCTTACTTTATGTTATTATAAAATCGTTTAATTCCAAATCAGCATTACATTACATATACTTCTGTTATTCCCATCTCTAAAAATAATTTTCCTGTTGAATGTAGAGGCAAAATATCTATTAAAAATATTTTATCAGAATCTGTACATGATCATTAACAGCCATATCATTCATATCCAGTGAACCAATGTGAGTCAACCCTTTCCTTCTAGAGCTAAAATGAAAAGAATGCTTTTCTTTGCACTCTTAGCCATGGCCTTCCTGTAAATATTATTATTATTATTATTAGCCTTAAGGTGCAAGGAAGCCTGAGGCTTATGCTGTACCAGCCAAAAAAAAAATTCCCGAGTTACCTTGAGAGAGAGCGAGCAAGAGTCAGAAGTAGAAAGGAATCACCAAGAAAAAGAATACAGTCTGTATATCAAAAAAAGTAAAACACAGGATGCATATAAATTATTAGATGATATAAATGCCTACAGTACATATAAACTAGTCTAATCAAATCACAAAGGAGGTTAGGTTACTAAGGCAGATTCATCATCATCAGCCATTTTCAATCCACTGCAGGATGAAGTCCTCTCCAGCAACTTTCCAGTTCCTCCTGTTTTGAGCATTGGCCATCCATTTACTACTCAAAAACTCATGAATTTCATCTATCCATCTCCGCCTTTGTCTTTCAGGTTTTCTTCTAGCTCCTCTTGGGTACCATTCTGTTATTTTCTTAGTCCATCTGTCATCATGTCTTCGAGCTATGTGTCCTGCCCAAGACCATTTTAGTTCTTTAGTTTTGATAAGAATGTCCTTTACTTGAGTTTGCTGCCTAATACATGTGTTTCTCTTATCTAACAGTCTGATTACCAATATAATTTGTTCCATTCTTCACTGTGTAGTTCTCAGCTTCTCTTCCATTCTTTTGGTGAGTGCCCAAGTTTCACTTCCATAAGTCATGGTGGGGAGTATACATTGATTCATTATTTTACGTTTCAGACAAACTGGGATATTGCTCTTCAGTATGTGACTATATTTCTTGAATGCTATCCATCCAAAATTTATTCTTCTCTTGACTTCCAGCCATTTATCATTATTACAGCTAATAATTTGTCCCAGATAAGTATATGACTCCACCTTTTCAATTACTGCTCCTTCAATCATTATTTCCCTTTCTGTGGCATACTTGTTCATCATTACTTTTGTTTTAGCCATATTCATCTTTAGACCAAAATCCTTACTAACTGTGCATAACTGATTAAGATTTTCCTCTAATTCTTTTGGATCGTGGCTTATGACCACAATGTCATATGCAAATCGTAAATGGTTTAGGTACTCTCCGTTCACATTGACTCCTTTCTACGACCATTCTAACCTTCTCAAAGCTTCCTCAAGGGCAGCAGTAAACAGCTTCGGAGATATTGTGTCTCCTTGTCGAACTCCTTTCTCGATTTTAAATTTCCTACTGTCTTTGTCTAGTCTAATAAAGGAGGTAGCACTCTCATAATTTTCTTCAAAATCATAATATATGGGGTATCTATGCCTTGTCTTTCCAGTGCCCGAAACATTGCCTTATGCTATATGGAGTCAAATGCCTTTTCATAATCCACAAATGCCAGGCATAATGGTGTTTTATATTCATTTGCTTTCTCCCTTAGCTGTGATATTACGTGAAGGTGATCCACAGTTGAGAATCCTGTCCTAAAGCCAGCTTGCTCTTTCAGTTGATTCTCACTAAGTATTCTTTCTAATCTGTTAGTAATGACCCTTGTGAATAACTTGTAGATGTGGGATAACAAGCTAATTGGTCAATAATTTCCAATTTCTGGTTTATCTCCTTTCCTATGCAGCAAAACTATGATAGCATTATTCCACTGCTTAGGCGTCACACTTTTTCTAATGCACTTTGTGAAGAGCCTTGCCAGTTTTTGTGTTATGTCTCTTCCTCCCAATTTTAACAACTCTACAGTAACTTCATCTTCCCCCAGGGATTTCTGATTCTTCATTTTGTTCAATGCATGTTCTACCTCATCAGGAAGAATATCGGGTATGTTGTATGTGTTGCTACTTTGTAATCCATCTTTCCCACAACTGGCATCATTCCCTCGCTCCTTGTATAATTCTCTATAGTAGTCTTCTGCTATTTGAATTATGCCTTCACTGCTGTTTATAAGTACACCATTGTTATTCTTCAGTTTCAGTATAATTTGTCTTTCTGTATTACTGCTTATGGCTGCTGATTTAAATCCTTTGTTTTCCCTTAATGCTTGTTCTACTTTTCTTGTTAAATCTTCTTATGTCCTCTCTGAGTTTCTTCCTAATGGCTTTGCATAACTCAGTATACTCAATTTTCTCCCTGTCAGTGTTTTTCTTGCTCTTCATTTGTCGTCTTCGGTTCATCGTGACAAGTGTTTCTTGACTAATTTTTTCTTCTTTGGATTTCTTTTTCCCTATAGGTTTCTTGGGCTTTATCACTTCCAGAAAGTTGTAATATTCCCCTTCGATATCTTCGTCCTGAGCAGTCTGCAGAAGCTCAAACTTGTTCTTAAGTTCCAGTACATACTGCTTTTTCTCCTCTTCTGTTATCTCAAAGACCTTTGTATTAT